>NC_136261.1:119786779-120297173 GCF_964187855.1 Myxine glutinosa | reverse complement strand
TGGTGGAACACTCAAACACCCACCTTTATACCCTTCACCACTCACCAACAAAACACACCACATCATTCATACACACACACACACACACACACACACACACACACACGCACACACACACGCGCACACACACACACACACAAAACACCAACCAATCACCTACCCTTACAACATACACCACTCAACATACAAAAACACACACACTCATGCAAAAATTCATTCATGCAAAAACACACACCCTCACCCCTCACTCAGTCACATACACAAAATAAGAAATAATAACAGTAAAAAAAAAAAACAGACACACAAGCAACCAACCACCTACCCTTACCAGCATGCACCACTCGTGCAAAAACACATTTATGCAAAACCATTCATGCAAAACCACACCCACTCATGACCCACTCCTGCAACACACACACTCACTCCTGCAACACACACACACACCATTCACACATCTCAATTTATCTTCCGTAACCTCAACCTACACCATTCAATGTGCCTCCATAAACTTCCTCCATATCCAAAGTGAGCCTTTCAAGGCAACCTGGGCGACTCTGTCACACATCCTCCTTCTTTCTGTCCCACACACTCCAAGCAAAGCAAGAAATGCAGAAAAGAAATTGCCAATATACCCTCGACACCCCCACTTCAAATGGCTGACAAGAAAAAAAAAATATATATATATATATATATATATATATATATATATATATATACAGTGGGACCTCTAAATCCGAATTTAATTCGTTCCAGCGGAAGTTCGGATTGGGAAAAGTTCGGAATTAGAAACTATTTTCCTCATTAGAAATAATGGAAAGTGAATTAATCCGTTCCTGGACCCCAAAAATCCATTATCAAGACACTGTTAACTGCAAATACACATGATTCAAGGTAAAATAAGATGAGTAAATGCCCTAAATATCAAATAATAATAATAATAATAACAAGAAATAAATGTACTAACATGAAAATAACTGCATTTACCTTAGTGGAGAGTTCTGATGGTGCATGTGGAAGCTGGAGAGGAGGAAGGAGGGAGAGGGTTTTATTGCTTGGAGGGTGAGGCACCTTCCAAGCTAACATCAGATGACTGTGCTTCTGGTGTTTGCTCTCTTTGTCTCTTAACACCACGTGTAGAGGGTTGGGGCTCACTAGGCTTGCTTTCTTTAGAGAACCACCTCTCCAAAGTTGCCTGGTGTTGGCGACTTTTCTTAATTTTTCTGAAGTGGTCAATCACATTGTCACCGAACAAGTTAATGCTCCTGTTAACCACTGCTTTATTAGGGTGCCACCTTTCAACAATGGCCTGTGTTTTAGACCAATGGAAGCACAGTTCTTTAATTTCAGCACTGGAAATGTTACCACTAGCTCCCTCTTCCTCCTCTGAATAAATTTCCACTGCCACTTCTTCTTGCTGCATCTTGTGGAGGTGCTGAAGTTCTTCTGTGGTGAGTTCCTTGTTGTGATCCTCCACTAACTCCTCCACATCCTCTTCACTCACCTCCAAGCCCATGGACTGACCCAATGCTACAATAGCAGGCACAATAGGTTCTTCAAAGCCTTCAAAATCTCGACGCTCGCGGCGGGAAATATGAACGACGCTAACGCTATGTTGGCGGTTCGGTTATAGAAATACATTCGGAATTAGGGACAAAATTTTCTCGAATTTACGGTTCGGAATTAGAGTAGTTCGAGATGAGGGGCGTTCGGAATTAGGGGTCACTACTGTATATGTATATATGTATATATATATATATATATATATATATATATATATATATATATATATATATATATGTATGTATATATATATATATATATATATATATATGTATGTATATATATATATATATATATATATATATGTGTATATATATATATATATATATATATATATATATATATATATATATATATATATATATATATATATATATATATATATATATCAGATCAGATATATGTATCAGATATATATATCAGATATATATATATATATATATCAGATATATATATATATATATATCAGATCAGATATATATCAGATATATATATCAGACATATATATATACAGCCTTGGCATTTAATATGGAATATTTTTTTTGTGGGGGTGAACTTACTTTTCAAGATGACGTAGAACCAAAAGTTCATTGGAATTATGTTGAAATTATTCTAGATTTTGTTAATGTGACCTTTTAATGAAACAAAAACCACATTTGACATTTCGAAGCAAATAAATTGATCCTTGAAAGTGATGGAAACTGATATCGAACTCAATTCACGGACAGTGCTGTGTTAAACTTCTGTGCGTTTTCCAGAAGTATCTCTTTATTTTGCACATTAGCCAAAAAAAAATTTCAACAAAAACAAAAGTTAAATTACGACTGGGATTACGGACAGTAAAATTACAGTTCAGTACTTCGTGTAACCCCCACGAGCATTCAGGAGAGCACGTACATGTTGAGGCATGCTGTTCACGAGATTTGCCAAGGTTTGGACAGGAATCACTTGCCATGCAGTTACAATAGCCTGCTGCAATTCACGCACAGAGGCAGGCTGCTGGTCCAAGTTGTCGATTTGACGCGTTAATTCTGCCCACAAGTTCTCTGTCGGATTCATATCTGGGGACATGGCAGGCCACTCCATATGCTCTACACCACAGTCAGCAAGAAAGTGTTGGATCATGCGAGCACGATGAGGCCATGCATTGTCATCTTGGAAGACAAAGTTTCCTCTAAAGGCTGCATGAACAAATGGAAGCAATGTTTCTTCCAGAATGGCCCTGTGCTTGAACTGGTTCAGGTTTCCATTCAGAACAACCAGGTCAGTTTTGCCCCCTGCATGAAAAGCATCCCAAACGGTCACCCCACCACCTCCAGCTTAGACTCTTGGCACTATACAATCTTCGTTGTAGGCTTCATGCACTTGTCTGCGCACTCGGACGCGGCCATATTTACGATAGACCAGAAATCTGGACTTGTCACTGAAGATCACGTGATTCCAGTGTCCTGGCTGCCATTGACGGTGCTCTCTGGCCCACTGCAATCGCCGTTGGCTGTGTTGTCTGGTCATATGTGGCTTTCTCAGGGGACGCCTGGCACGATAGCCTGCTTGAACCAGTCGTTCGTTGACTAGCCTTCTGGATACAGGCACATTTGTCAGTTGCTGCCACTCAGCCCTAAGCCGATTAGCTGACTTGGTACGGCCATTGCGGACTAACCTGTGCAGCTGGAGATCATCCCTCCTTGTGGTTCTGCGGGGACGTCCTGACCTCGGTATTGGAGTAGGGACACCCCTCTGAGCATTTCGTTTCAGGATCTTTGACACCTGACCTTGAGTGATGCCATACTGCCGAGCAATAGCATGCTGTTTCATGCCGGAATTTCGTAAAACCACCACTAAATGACAAACAGCATTGTCGAGTTGACGGACCATCTCCAGGGGAAGCGGCAATAACTTTTGTGGACGTGCAGCAGTTGTTTTTTTCCCCTAATACAGAACGCAACAACCCTTATATACCCGATTGTGAAGCCAATCGTCAAATGTACCTGTCCGTACATTTTGTCACGCCACCTGTGATATAATCCTGTTATTGACTTCTTGCTGCGACAGACAGTGACATGGTTCTTTTAACAAAGAAATCACCAAAGCGTAAAAGAAACTCACCAGATTGATATACCGAGTTCAGAAAGTATACCCAAGTCAAGAAAAAATATATATATTCCATATTAAATGCCAAGTCTGTATATATATATATATATATATATAAATAATTATATATATATATATATATATATATATATATATATATATATATATATATATATATATACAGTATATATATATATATATATATATATATATATATATATATATATATATATATATATATATATATATATATATATATTGTTACGGATTCATCACTTCCGTTGTGGTGGTTTTGCATCCACTGTAAATATTTCTGATCCCATGTACTATTATTGTTTTTAAAAGGTATATTGTCCATGAACTGTTTTCAAAAGATAAAAAGGTTAAGGTTTTAAATGAAACAGGAACCGGAAGACGAAGAAGAGAAGAGGAAAAAAAGGGCGGAGCGAGTGAAGTCGGAGAAGAAGCGAGTCGCTTCAAGGTCCGGGGCGAACGTTGTCGAACGAAAGTCGCTAGTGAACTTTCAGGGTTCCTGGGAAAGGAATTCCTGCGACAGAGTTGTTCTCGCGGTGACCGATTAACCTGCGTGTCAGGTTTTGCTATCGATTCATGAGAGAATCATCGCTGTGCTGGTCCGCCACGAGACCGGGCCGTCGGCCATTTTGACTCGCGCAGGACTTGTGCTTCGCTCACGGTTTCGTTTCTTTTCGAACATTTTCACCGCATTCAGACGTCGATCTGGGGCGTGTGTGTGACATGGCTTTTTGAAGGCTAATTCATCCATACCCGAGGGTGTGATCTCTCAGTCGCCTGTAGGGCGCCTTTGGATTTCCCAGTCACCTTGAGGGCGCCTTTGTCCAGCTTCGGCTGTGTGACTGTTCTTGCCATCCGCACGGGATTCTAGTTTCGTTTGGACATCGTTCTAGCGATCGCTGGAGCGAATCATCTGTGGCTTGAAGCCGGGAATAAGAGAAATTGGGGATGTTCTTGTTTCACTCACTTGGAGCACAGTGAGTTATATATTATAACACTGATGGTACCATCATAGAATATTGATTGTACTTTAACTTTTGATTCATATTATTGTTGTATGGTTATTCTTGTGTGATCTTAATACAATATTTGTTTGTGAGTAACAATTGGTGTGGCTTCACCATTGATCTTTGACATACAGAATAACACATTTTTCTGCCGTGACTCCTCTCGGGGCTCGGAGGTACACCGTGACCAGGGGGTCGGGGAGGAGCACGTAACAATATATATATATATATATATATATATATATATATATATATATATATATATATATATATCTCACTCGCCCCATTTTCATTTCTTCTATAGGCACTGTGTATACACAGTGCCAATAGAAGGTCTACACCACCTTGCAAAATTTTCACTTTTTGTTGCCTTATAACCTGGAATTAAAATGCATTAAATCAGACTTTTCTCGACCTTTATTTACACATTGTAACCCACAACTTCCAAGTGAAACACAAATTCTACAAATTTCAGAAAATTAATTAACAATATAATCCAAGATTATCTATTCATGGATAAGCCATGAATGAGCTTCTGACACCTCTCTACTGGCAGTTTGGCCCACTCATTTTGTGCAAACTGCTCCAGCTCCAGCGAAGGGTGCCTTCACCCCACTGCTGTTTTCAGATTTCCCAATAGGTGTTCAATGGGATTTAGATCTGGACTCATTGCTGGCCACTTCAGAACAGTCCAGCATTTTGTCTTGAACCATTCCTGGGTGCTTTTTGAAGTGGGTTTGTGGTCATTGTTCTGCTGCAAGACCCATGACCTTCGACGGAGACCCAGCTTTCTGACACTGTGTTGAACATTGCGCTCCAAAATGCCTTGGTAAACTCCTGATTTCATGATGCCATGCACACATTCAAGGCATCCAGTGCCAGAGGCAGCACAGCAACCCCAAAACAGCACTGAACTTCCTCCATGTTTGACTGTAGGGAAGGTGTTATTTTCTTTGAAGGCTTCATTTTGTTTTCTGTAAACATAGAGATGATGTGCTTTACAAAAGAGCTCAAATTTGGTCTCATCTGTCCACAGGACATTCTCCCAGAAGGATTTTGGCTTGTTCAGGTGGTTTAGAAAACTTCAGTCAGGCTTTTTTTACGTCTCTCTCTTGGCAGTGGGGTCCTCCTGGGTCTCCTACCACAGAACCCCCTTTCATTGAGTTAGCGACGGATGGTGCAAGTTGAAACTGTCGTACCTTGTATCTGAAGGTCAGCTTGAATATGTTTGGCAGTTGATCGAGTTGCTTTCTCCACCATTTGAACAATCCTTCGCTGCAATCTTCGATCAAATTTTCTCTTGCGGCCACATCCAGGGACATTGGCTACAGTGCCATGGGCCTTAAACTTCTTGATAGCATTGCGTTCAGTGGACACAGGAACATCAAGGTCTCTGGAGATGGACTTGTAGCCTTGAGATTGTCCATGCTTGGCTGCAATCTTGTGTCTGACCTCCTCAGACAAATCTCTGGTTTTCTGTCTTTTATCCATGCTCATTGCGGTACACATGTTGGACTTCACTTTATAGGAAAGAAGAGGCAAGTTGAAGCAACAGTAGTTTAATAAGAATCGATCAAACACAATTGTGGAGCGTGACCGAAATGCAGAGCCTTATCACGTAAAGCAGTGCAAGTCCGAGCCACACTAAAGAAACTCAGTAAAGGCGTGTCTTATATACTGCCAAAGCAAGATAGCAATCTCCACTAATACTGCAAACGAAGCAATTTTCAATGGAATAGAGGGGGAAAGTTGACCAGTGGCCCCGACCCTTGTCCTATCCCTTTGGAGTGCTGTGCCAGGGAAAAGTGTAGGAGAAGACGCACATACTGTGATTGCAACATTCTTTAAGTTCTTATCTCCCCTTGGCAGATGTTTACCAGGCCCTGGCTCTTACAAGGACAGGGATTGTGAAAGTTATCTCCAAGGGCAGCTTGACCAAAGCATGAACTTTGCAAATGTAATCATCAGTATTTTCTGAAGCATAAAGCATAAATGAATTTAGCTGTTAAAGCAAGCATTAATTGGACGATTGAAGAAAAGCACAATTAAATGCATGATCCCACATACACATATACATATCAGGTGACCTGAGTCACATGGTGTATGAGGCGTTTAAAGCCTTATTCCCCATAGTTCCTCCCTTTTGTCTCTATGAGACAACGTATCGAAAGAGACAATGTGCGAACTAACTACCCAGCAGGTCGGGGCCCTCCCGTGGCATGCCTTGCGCTCAATGTGCTGCGCATACTCTGGGAGGGGTACCGACCCCTGGTTCTGCGGCTGTCCAACATCCAACGCATATTGTCAACCGTAACTCGCGACCAAGACGCCTGGTTCGGAGGTGGCTGATGCCCGGTCGGGTTCTGAGTCCACCCTTCCTCCAACGTAGGTGCAACCCAGTTGCCGGCCTGTCGGTGGGCACTCCTTATGCAGGCGCGGTCCTCGCAAATCAAGGCAAACAATCAACGTCCAATGCCATCAAGCCTCGCACATGTGATTGTTCTGCGGGAGAGAGGGTGGCATATCCATTATCACAAAACTCCTTCCCCTCATTATCTGAATCAGTGTCCGTATCCGTGGTGTCCGGTGCCTTGCACTGAGGGGTAACCCGAAAATGTTTGTTACAAATGGTGGTACTCCCGGACATTTGTTCGTCATTTCGTCCTCGCTGCTTGTATAACCGCTCTTAAAGGAACCTTTACTACTAAATTCAAAGGAATCCCAGTCAGGATTGGCATGGTCATTGGTGCCATGCCAGGAGTCGTAGATCCCCAAAGCCATATCCTCCCGCCATGAGTCATCCAGGTTGTTGACCCAGTTGTGGGTGTTCCAATCTTGCCACGAGATGATAGAATTGGCCGGTTCGCCGAAGGCCTTTGGGTCCTTTCCATGTAGCGAGAAGACCATCTCGGTGGCGGCGGGTGGTATGGTCCATCCTGTGAAACATTTCCTCACACAAACCATGATCAAGCCCTTCGTTATTACCAGGGTGAGTACGATTCCTACGACTATGGCCAGGCCTGTCAGTAGCCATTTTACGATAGTTCCCGTCCATCCCTGGAACCAGGCTGCTATCCCGGATCATACACTATTGGCCTCTTCCCTACCCCTCCGGTTATCCGTTAGATCCTGGGTGGCGGCCTTAAGCCGGGTGATTGAGGCATCTATCCCTTCTGACTGATCTGGGATGTAGGTGCAGCATTTTCCATCAATTACCCCGCATACTCCTCCCTTTTCTGCTAATAACATATCTAAAGCTACCCGATTCTGCATCACCATGGTTCGCATGTGTACTAATTCATCTTCTATTTTAAGTTCTGCGATTCGGGTTTCGTTTCCGATTCGTTCCATCACTAATGCTAAGCTATCTATTCGCCAACTATTCATGGTTACTCCTGCCTGGGGCCAAAATGCTCCAACCAGAACCTGCCACCAACATCCGTCCAATCTTACTGTCCCATATGGGTTCCAAAGGGAGAGGGCCCGTTTTCCCCTCCTGTAGGTATACCCTGTTTCTGCCAGACAATCTGCCACATCGGGCTTTATTCGCAAGCAAAAGAGAATAGTGTTATATGTGGCCACATCGGGCTTTATTGAGTGTTATATGTGTGTCCTCCCAAGGGCATGCCACGCGCCCATAGCGCAACGCATGCACACATGGAAGGTGTGTCGCGGTCGCGCGTGCTTTGGAACATGAAAGTTCAGAACATGAAAGTCCATTAACGTTTCAGATCCACAACGAAGACGTCTGGTCCGAATGAGGATGTGCTCCACAGAGGGCCAATCACCTCCCCTGCGGAACTGGCTCCCCCCACCTCGCACAAACGCAGTCCTTGCAGATCTTCGAAGTTAATCGAGGTCCATGCTGTTGTTCTGAGGAATAATGATGTTGTCAGTATCTTGTGTCACGTGTTCCTGGTCAGAGTACAGAGCATTACAATTCAAAGCAAAGAGAGAAACTTCCTTTGTGTCAAAGTCGTCCATGGACGCGTACTCAGCGTCGTGATCCAGAGTATCAGTGTCAGGTCCTTTGGCAGCCAGACCCAGCGTCGCAATCAGATCCATAGTTGGGTCGATCAGGGTTGTGCAGCTGTGAGCTTGTAATACATAAGATGCATTAGCCAATTTCCCGCAGGGGATTTACAACATAATCATCACAGCTTTAGCAGCAAAATTATGACAATCTTCAGAAGCGACGAACGCATCAGCATCGCCCAGGGGCTCGTTCAGGTCGACGGCCTCGGCAGTCAAGATCATGGTCTTCGTCGGTGGTTTCTTCGTCGTCCATCCTGAAAAATACTTTCTCACGCATAGGACTAAAGCCTTCATTAGTGCTCCCCAGATCACCACACCGATTACCACCGCCAGTGCGGTCAACAACCACTTTACGATGGTACCTGTCCATCCTGAAAACCAATTGATAAGCCAATCAATGTTCAAAGAATTTTCTCGCGCTATTCGATCAACAGTCAATGCGTGGCTAGTCTTTCTCAATCTTACTATTGCGGCTGACACCCCTTCGGATGGATCTGGTATGTATGTGATTCCCGTTGTCACCCCATTGATCCTACTAACCTCCCTAGAAAATGATATCGCCGTTATATTGTGGTTGTGTTTATCTTGCAGGACTATTCGTAGTGTAATCCCAGCGCTCCCCATTTCCAGCTTCCCGGGGAGAGTGTAGGCGCATTCTGATTCCCCCATAAGCAAGTGGCCGGAACCCTGGAGGCAGACCATCCCTTTCTGTCGTTTGACCCAGACGGGGCGGGCCTCTCGGCCACATGGGCAATCATTGAAGGGCGATAATTAAACTGCCGGTTACAACTCTTGTCCTCTACCTGGAACAAAAGAGAAGGGGTTACTGACCCCTTCTCTTTCCAGAGTGGTGACTAAACATGGGGAATCGATAGGTTGTGAGCAAAGATCGTTAAGGGACAAGGGTAGCACTATCATTTGTATTCCAGTGGTGCCTGCTTGGGGAAAGTGCATGCATGACCAGCACTGAGGCCTATTCTGGATGGCCGCCACCTCTCTTGCTAATTTCCAATGTGTTCTCCATGTTTCTCACTTGAGCTTATTATCCCAGGGTATGGTTTGAGTATGATTTCGAAGTTTGCTTTCAATGGACCATCTATCATTCCCCTTTTCAACCAACCTTTACACCTAAGCTCCAGGAACATGCCTTGTTCCAGGTGTGTGCGCGTCCGTATCCTTCAATTGGGCGACCCCCATTTGTATCCCGGCTGCTCCTCCACCTGAAGCGTGGTTACCCCCCAAAATGACATTGCACGGACCTTTTCAATACCTGTCTAAACCTACTGCCATTTAACGACGCTTCCCAAATGACGGTTCTCCATACACTATTATGGCCCCATCTTACCGCGCTACCAATAGATGCTGCCGCTATCAGTAGCATTACACCTGTGACTGAAAACATCATTACTGTGGTGTAGTGTCTGGTGCTTGGATAGCCAACTTACAGTGCGTGGCATGGATCCAGGAGGGCTTACCCTCGCAAAAGACAGCGGTTGGTGTAGTCAGCAATACCTGGAATGGTCCCGTCCACCTTGGTTCCAGGGCGTTCTTGCGGTGAAGTGCTTCACGAGCACGCGGTCACTGGCTTGGATGGTGTGGATGGCCATGCTTCTATTGGTTTGGGCATAATCTCTTGGGTCAATCAATTGCACAAAATTGTTGCATCCAACAGAAGCCATTATTCCCATGATTATTTTCAACAAACCAATTTTCCTAATCCACTTTTTCAATTTTCATTTCAATTTAAATTCAATCCAATTTTCTCTAATTCCTCTCTCAGCATCTCATGCACCTGTTCCCTACACCTGTTTCAGCCTCTGGCCAAATAGTTGCCCAATATCTATTATGAATCCCAATATCCCAATATCCCAACATCTACATTTAAATTATTTCAACTAGAGTTTCAACTAGAATTACCACCAACAAACCACCATTAACCTCCCCCTGTTATTTATTTATTTTTCGTAAATAAACAAATAATAATAAAAAATAACCTTGTCTGTTTATTGAAAATAAAAATAGTTCTCATATGTCTTACTGTCTGGTCAATTTTCCCACGCACTGTGACTCACTCTCGTCAATTCTCACTGTCTGAGTGCAGGTGTCCTGTTTTACTCCTTCCTCTGTTGGTGTGTCTGGAGATACCCTCTGTTGACAATGGGACAATGATGTTGTCAACAACTAGGCCACAACATAAAACAGAGTTCCGCAACATCCTGGCCAATTAACATGTCCGCACTCGCCACCCGACGTTCTTCTACAATGACATTGTACACGGTACCACAACAACGATTCCTTCCCCACTGCCATCCCATTCTCAACCACATTTCCAGCGAAGATGACGTCGCTATATTTCACACTTTACCTCCCTGGAACAGCTGGTGGTCCTCCGAGAGATGCATTCCGATGTTAAATCACTTCAGCACCTGAGCACTCAATTGGCCCTCCATGGAATCGCACCACAGACTTACAATCAGACAGACAGACACGTCTTTTCATATGACATCATACACTGGACAGAGGATTCACATTCATACTGGTCTGGACAGAGGGTGGGACCATTATTATTTAATCATTATACTTTATTAATCTGGATACCCTTGTTTGAGGAAGAAGGAGCTCTGCATTTCCTAGCCATGCGATCCCTAAACATCTCTAAGACAACCCCTGACATTGTCAGTCAGACCATAGACCACAGGATAAATATTATATTTAAAAACTTACAAAAACCTCCTACCTACTCTACAACACCGCTGTCACCCCCCAAAAGAATACTCTACAGCTCGCCTGGCACAGCCAGCCCAAACAGACTGGAACTCTAACCGCTCTCACCTCTATTCCTCTATCTTTACCTTGATATTGTGCACCTCCAACTATCCTGTACGTCTCACATCACTTTTGCCAATATGTCTACACCTCCTCAACCTTACCAAAATCCAATCAATTTACCTTTGTTGCACACAACATCTGTCCCCCATATATACTCAATTTAATTTTTAGTTTTACATCATTCCATAACACCATTCCATCATACCCAATTTGGTCAGTATCTCATCCCTAGTTCCCAAATTATCACAACAACAGAATATCTGATCCTTAACCTCTGACCCAAAATTGCAAATGATGTAACCAGCCATCACACAATGCCTAACCCTACCAAATTGCGTACAAATCCGTCCACACCTTACTGAGACGTCCTGCTCACAGACAGACAGACAGACAACAGAGGCGAACCACAAGCCCCAGAACCCAACCAAACTCGAACTCACTTTCAAAGGACACCACTTCTCCAGACGGGCGCAGTCTAATCCACAGTATCTATATGCCAACCTCATGCAGAAATCAGCACCCCACCTCTCCAATTACCTTCTAACATTTCCCCCCGTCCCATATGCACTGGACTATAGGAATTAAGATTAAGATTGAACATAAATCAACTACAACGTAAATCGACATAAAACCAGGCAGTTTCTCAACAGCCCAGCCACCGTCCTTATTCGCTCTCCTTCCGTGAAACCTGCAAACCAACCTCTATCTGGAGGCAACTCACAAAGCCAAAAGTCAGGCATGTTTATTGCATTCCACACAAACGCAACCTTCAACCACACGAGGTGCCAGTCACACCTCAACCACGCCGACAGTGCAGCCACCCAGACCCCTAGCAACACGTCCCAACTTTAACACAAGGCCTCCACCACGAACAACACCGTCAGGTTGTGGTTAACATCTCACACCAAACCTCCTTCCAGTAGAACATTCGCCCCAGACCACCACACCTCACCGCAGGTGCACCCGAGCTCACCCGTCCTCATTTCACAGCCCTTCTTGGGGGGCATGCTCCACCATGCAGCCCAATCTCTACTTGGTGCGCACCTCCATAATCGGCAAGTTCTGATATCCCACAATACAGCTGGGCACACACCCTCTCCAAGCCATGTCCTTTCACAAGCATGCCTACTCCACAAAGCACCTCGGTACATACGTTCCTGCAGCCGTATTCACATAGTACATACGCACCCACGCCGGTTGAACAACGGCTCCGGAGGTCGACTCGGCGTCTACGCTGCCGCACCCCCCACGTTTCTCGACGCACTCTGCAATATTTCCTGTATTACACACCCTCTCCAAGAGGGTACCAACCCTCTTGGTACCACGACTTGGACCACGCTTCTTGCGTCTCCCTGCACCCTCCCAAATGTCATCCATTTAACATGAATAACCCAGAGCTCAATCATAAACATCGGTACAGATGAGAAACTCCACTGCACACTGTACTTAGCGCTTCGTATGGAGTGCAGGATTAAAATTAAATTCAAAGCATACTGTAACAGAAGCTTTCCGGTTGGCACCGGTTCCGCTAGTGAGGGGTATAATTTCCAAACTGGGCCTATCGGGGGCGGAAAGCCCGGAGTATCCGTGCCGCTATCTCCCTCGTCCTCTACCTGGGGAGCCGATGGTTTTCGGGGCCCTTGGGTCCTCGGGTGACGCCCGCTCATTCCCCCTGTGGCGCCCTGGTGTCGGGATGCACGTGCCTTTGATCCTGGGACTGGACAAAGGCCTTGGGAGTGGTGGGGATCTGGATCTTCGCCTCCCTCATCCTGCTCTTCCTCTTCGGAGTTCATCCGAGTTACCATCAACTTCTGACTTGATTGCGCCATAAGCCCCTTCATCTGTCTGTCCTGCTTCTTCCGACTCTGTTTTCACTCATCCTGGTATTTTCCCAGCTCCCCTCGCAAACTCGCTTGCTTAGAGGCTGCCTGTCGCTGCAAGGCTTCTTCCTTCCACCACCCATACACCTTCCATGAGTCCGGTGGAAGTCTCTTCTTTTTCCTATCAAGGCATCTTAACGCCCCATATAGCACTTCTAACTTTTCTAATGCAAATGACCCTTCTTCCGGCCAAGGATTACTCAGATCCTTGGTCAACTCAGCCCATGCTTTCCCCGGTTGTACGGCAGCATATCCCTACTCCCTTTTCATATAATATGCCGGGGTATTCTTTAGGGGTTCTCCCTCTTTTCCTAGTTTATTTCCCATCTTCCTTTCTTAGGCTGATCCCTCCTGGGTAGTTCTTGGATCAGGGTGCCACCCTATCCTCACTACCCCCTTTCTTCCGGAAATGTATTACCCCTTACCCTCGGGCGCCCTCTCTTGCTTGATTCGTTAACCCACTGGTGCTTCGCTTAAATTTGGTTCGGGACACACGCTCAAGCACAGTCGACGGAGGTCCGCCACATCCAGGGGAGGGGAAGAGGCTTTCTCAATTTAGGTGTGCAAATATTCTTACCTCAGCCAATTGTTGCTGGCGCCAGCCTCCTTTTCCCGTCCTGAGGAGCCCTCCTCGAACCTGTGGCTGGATGTATCCCACTTCTGACACCAGCTGTTGGACTTCACTTTATAGGAAAGAAGAGGCAAGTTGAAGCAACAGTAGTTTAATAAGAATCAATCAAACACAATTGTGGAGCGTGACCGAAATGCAGAGCCTTATCACGTAAAGCAGTGCAAGTCCGAGCCACACTAAAGAAACTCAGTAAAGGCGTGTCTTATATACTGCCAAAGCAAGATAGCAATCTCCGCTAATACTGCAAACGAAGCAATTTTCAAAGGAATAGAGGGGGAAAGTTGACCAGTGGCCCCGACCCTTGTCCTATCCCTTTGGAGTGCTGTGCTAGGGAAAAGTGTCGGAGAAGATGCACATACTGTTATTGCAACATTCTTTAAGTTCTTATCTCCCCTTGGCAGATGTTTACCAGGCCCTGGCTCTTACAAGGACAGGGATTGTGAAAGTTATCTCCAAGGGCAGCTTGACCAAAGCATGAACTTTGCAAACGTAATCATCAGTATTTTCTGAAGCATAAAGCATTAATGAATTTAGCTGTTAAAGCAAGCATTAATTGGACGAGTCATGAAAAGCACAATTAAATGCATGATCCCACATATACATATACATATCAGGTGACCTGAGTCACATGGTGTATGAGGCATTTAAAGCCTTAATCCCCCCACACACACAGTGACACAAAAACAGCAAGTGACTCCTTTTCGCCATTCAAACTGGTTGAATGAGTGATGTATACATTGCAGGCACTTGCAGCTCACCATATAGTCTACTTGCCAAGCCTATAGAGCCCTCTTGTGAACCCGGAAATGTTGAGTACCCCAACGTTTTAAGTTAGAAATGTACAGTATGGGTCCCCAGCACTTAGAAACTGCCAGATGCTAACTTGCATATGTTGGGCAATTAGCAAAATTAGCATTAATAGCATTAACCCTATCAAACATAGGCCTGGGACACTGAAATTTATGTTTCGCTCTATTGCTCCGTTTGAATGCTTCGTGTGAGCAAACTATTTGAAGGATATGTATGAAATTTGGACATAATACACTTAGACAGTTCCCTGGAGGAGCCACACCTGGTGGTAAGGTCATGTCGCTGAAACTACCCCGTCTGACGAAGCTTGAAGCTGGGAAACTTAGTATAGCTCATAAGAGCAGTTTTGTCATTGAACATTACACAGGCACCCAAGAAGATGACTCCACCAGCTCTGAAAGAAGTCCCAAGAACTGATGCTTTCCAAGATGCCATCAAACAGAGTGTTTCAAGAGCACAGAAGAAGGATGCTGCTTGGCTCTCGCAGCTCCACTCTTCCCCTCTTCCCCTGGACTGGGCAGCCTACAATGTTGTGCAAGATCGCAATGGTGATGACAGTGCTCCAAAGCTGAAGACGATAAGTGTCTTTGGACCACTGCTTGACTCGCCCCCTGCCCACCCTGATACAGTACTCAGTACCATTGCCTACTTAGACACATCACTGAGGCAGCTTGGCATGAGCCACAGTCATATCACGTTTGACATGCAGCTGTACGTGATCGCTTGCCTGATCAAGTGGAGTGATCTGCAGCGATGGTCATCAGTGGTTCTCAGACCTGGGATGATGCACACTCTCATGTCATTCATCGGCTCAATCGGACAACTGATGAATTCAACAGGTGTGGAGGAGCTAGTCGGTGCATCATTTGGAGGCCTGAAATCCATCTTCAACGGGAAGGCCTGGCCCAAGGCTATGCGAGCCTTCCGTATGGTTGTGTCTGCTCTTCTTCATGACTTCTTAGAGGAGGGAGAGAAGACTCACGAGCAGATAACGGCATTCCTGGAGAAAGCCAGAGAGCACCCCACAGGCCGGCTATGGGTGGATTGTTTCATCACCCCTACCCTAATAGCTCACAGGTTCTGGCGAGCAGAAAGAGAGGGTGATTGGATGCTGCAACAACACTGCCTTGAAGAGATGCTGCCCTATTTCTTTGCTGCCGGTCATCACCACTACGCAAGATGGATCACATGGCATCTGCGCGACATGCAGTACCTTCCTGCTACTGCCAAGGATGACCTTTACGCTGGAAGCCATGTGTGCCGCCACTCTGATGGTGCAGCTGCAGTGAGTGGAGACATGTTTGGGGAGCAGACATGCATCAAGCAAGGGAAGGGAGTAGGAGGCATGAAGGGCATCTCCACCAACCCTGAGCAGGTCGCCGTGTGGATCCAATCTTTCGGCATCTGCTCCTATCTCTCCAAGTCATTGGATGAGATTTACGACGATGCTGAAGCACCGGATAAGACAATGAAGTCCAACAGACACAAAGAAGAGGGTAAAGGACGGCGGGAATTGGACGCGGAGGACCAGGCTAAAATCCTGAGAGTGCTACAGGAAAACTCCCATCCACTCACCATAGAGACCGCGACCCTCCACCATATCATAAATGGCCAGGTGGCAGATGAAAAGGTGAATGTGCAAGATGCATTGAAGATCGGACAGGACATGAGCACACTGTTCTCTTCATCACTTCCTGAGAGATTTCATGCGCCCATCTCAAATAAGGTGGTGACAATGACATTCACCAAAAAAAGAGTGAAGGTCAATGCGAAGATCATATGTGACCTTGAGGCGTTGTTTGCTCGGCTGCTGGTGGTGGGGAACAAGAGAAGAATGGAGCTCTCTGCCCCCTTTGACTACGAGCTCGGCCCGGTCCCTGCATCCATCATCGATGAGTATGGATGCCTCAGGAAGGGTAACAAGTCTGTGATCGTCCAGCGTCTTGGAATCCTTGCCCCCAATCCCCACCCACCACATGTTGTACTCGTTGATGCATCGCAGCTCATCTACCACGTGGTGTGGCCATCGTCAGGCAATGTGGCTGACCTCGCAGCCAGCATGGGGCGCCGGCTTAATCGCTACATCACCGAAACATTTGTCATCTTTGACCGGTATGAGCAAGTCTCTGCCAAAGACCACGAGAGGCAGAGAAGAGCTGGGGAGAGCTCAACAGAGTACCGACTCTCACTGACAACCCCTCTACCTAGCCGCGACAAAGTGATGAAGAACAAGACAAACAAACGGAGACTGGGTGAGCTCCTGTGCACACACAGCATAGGAGATCACATCAAGATGTTCAGCAAAGCAGACAGTATTGTCACTCATGACGAGGCTGACGTCTCCCTCATCGCATACATGTTGGATGCAGCCAGTCACGGAGCTGAAACTGTCTGCATTCTCAGCGACGATACTGATGTTTTCGTACTCATGGTCTATTGGTGCTGGAAGGTGGGTATCACATGTAACCTGCAGATGGAGAGATGGGATGGCACTATTCTCAACATCAATTCGACAGTAGAGAATCTCGGTGAGCAGTGTCGCTCCATCCTGGCTAAGCATGCTCTCTCCGGATGTGACACCACCTCCTATCCCGCGGGGAAAGGGAAGGTGTCCGCACTCAAGGCCATGAGAGTAGTACCTGGTGACCTGCTTCACTTCATCGGAGAGGAGGGAGCTACTGATTTACAGATTACAGAGGCAGTGAGTGGTTTCTTCCTGGCTCTGTACAACGAGAGGGAGTCGGCATCTCTGAACGTCGCCAGATATGACATCTACCGAAAGCGCAAAACCCCCCCCCCCAGCACTGAAGACACTGCCTCCTACAGAGCGCAACGCTCTCCTCCATGGACGGCGTGCCCATCTACAGGTGCTGCTTTGGAAAGCAGCAGACTGCCCTGACCCACCAGCTGTGGACATAACAGAGTTTGGATGGAATAACAAGGAAGGTGAGAAGGGAGAGGAAGTCATCATGCCCATCCTGGATGCAAGCCCCGTTGCTCCTCCTGCCGTGTTGGAAATGATCAGCTGTAGCTGCAAAGCTCGGTTAAAGCCCTGTTTAACAGCAAAGTGCAGCTGCGTAGCTGCAGGCCTGGCCTGTACCAGCTACTGCTTCTGCAAATGCTCTGATAGTACATGTTGCAACACACTCACACACTCACAGCAAGAAGAGCAATATGACAAGAATGTAGAGTCAGGAGAAGAAGATGAAGACGATGAGGATGAGTTTTATGATGAGGATATGCTTTATAACAGTGCAGAGTAGTAGAAGTGCAAGACGCTCTTTCTTGATGGAAGTTTTATGTTGTGTAACTGGTGCACATATTTTTCAGCTCTGATAATTTTGGGTATACTTGTGTTTTAATTTTGAGGATATTATTTACCCATAGTCATATTATTCTAGTTTGGTATGGTACTTGCCTTTGTTACCTCTAATACCTGTGAATAAAAGTGGAGCAATAGAGCGAAACAGAAATTTCAGTGTCCCAGGCCTATGTTTGATAGGGTTAATGCTATTAATGCTAATTTTGCTAATTGCCCAACATATGCAAGTTAGCATCCGGCAGTTTCTAAGTGCTGGGGACCCATACTGTACATTTCTAACTTAAAACTTTGGGGTACTCAACATTTCCGGGTTCACATTGCTGGCAAGTAGACTAATAGGTGAGTTCAATTGCAAAGTAAAGATGAATCACCTGCTTGAAATCTAATTATTTCTAACCACTTCTAAAAGGTGCCAATAATATTGTCCGGGCCATTTTAGAATTTATGTGTGGGATAAGCTAAGATTTAGTAATTTTTTCACCTTTTTTGTTTTTTTCCACTGCAAACCAAAGAAATACATATGTGGATACCAAAATATTTTTTTATTTCAACAATTTTCTGGAAGAAATGGTGCATTATTTGAAAAAAGTGCAAGGGTGCCAATATTTTTGGCCACGACTGTACGAACAAAAGTACCCAGCTTTCCCGGGTAACAATGAGTCGCTTCCTGACGGGAATATGATATATGCAATCTACAGTGCATTCAGAAAGTATTCAGACCCATTCACTTTTTTCACATTTTGTTATGTTGCAGCCTTATGCTGAAATCGTTTAAATTCATTTTTTCCCTCATCAATCTACGCTCAATACCCCATAATGACAAAGAGAAAACATGATTTTAGAAAGTTTGGCAAATTAATAAAAAAACAAAAAACTGGAATATCACATTTACATAAGTATTCATACCCTTTGCTATGACACTTGAAATTTAGCTCAGGTGCCTCCCATTTCTCTTGATCATCTTTGAGATGTTTCTACACCTTGATTGGAGTCCACCTGTGGTAAATTCAATTGATTGGACATGATTTGGAAAGGCACACCCCTGTCTATATAAGGTCTCACAGCTGACGATGCATATCAGAGCAAAAACCAAGCCATGAGGTGGAAGGAACTGCCTGCAGAGCTCAGAGACAGGATTGTGTCGAGGCACAGATCTGGGGAAGCCTACAAAAAAGATCTCTGCTGCATTGAAGGTTCCCAAGAGCACAGTGGCCTCCATAATTCTTAAATGGAAGAAGTTTGGAACAATCAGGACTCTTCCTAGAGCTGGCCGCCCGGTCAAACAGCAATCGGGGGGAGAAGGGCCTTGGTAAGAGAGGTGACCAAGAACCCGATGGTCACTCTGGCTGAGCTCCAGAGATCCTGTGTGGAGATGGGAGAAACTTCCAGAAGGACAACCATCACGACAACACTCCACCGATCTGGGCTTTATGGCAGAGTGGCCAGACTCCCTCCTACGGTGAAAATTTGCTCTCAATCGGTCCAATTATTGCAGAGAAAATGGATTTTAAAGGAAAAAAAAAAAAAATCCCCCAAAAATTCCCAAAAAAATTCCTGGATCTGGAATAAGATCCTGAGCTTCACCAAAAACTAAACAATTCTTCCGGGAGTAATAATTCATTTAAAATATTAAAATACATTAATCATGTTTCAACTGGACGTTTAACAGTTTCACTAGAGCAGGGACACTAGATTGTTTATATCGCTGAGGTCTTGATTGAGGAATGTGTATGTGGTGAGAATTTCTGAGTCCAATTCGAGAGAGGCTTTGCCGTTCAGCTGGAAGCAGATCACGATGTCGCAAGGAAGCCAGGATCGATTTCGCGAAGTTGGTGAGTATATCATTTCTTCACGTAGCCAGGGAAGGAATGCCGAAGCTGCTAAGGAGTTCCTCGTAATGATGTTGATCGGGGTACGCGATCATCCTAAGAGCTCTTTGCTGCACTCTCTCTATGCTATCAGACTGCTGTACTGTCAGGCCACTACTCCAAACCGGTGCACAGAATTCCATCAAAGGGTGAATATACACTGTGTAGATGAATACAAGATCTCTGTCTGAAACACCGTTACTCTTAAATTTGCACAAAATGTAGAGGCGGCGGGATGCGCGCTTGATGACTTGCTCGACCTGCGTGTTTGACTGTATGGTAACACCAAGGAGGCAAAGTGTCGACACAGATTCAAGAACTTCATTTCCCATGGTGATCAAGGGGGGAAGGGAACCATTGCGTAGAAAACTGACATGCATTACTTTGCATTTTTCAGCTTTTGGTTTCATTGCATTCAAACAGCTCCACTCCGAAAGAGCATCCACATGAGCCTGTAAATGATTGGTATGTGATTTGTGGACAACTTCAGCGATGGTAAGGTCGTCAACATATTTCCATCTTTTCTCAGCAGTCAAGGCAGCATCATTGATCATAATCAGGAAGATTACCGGACCAAATTTGGTCCCCTGTGGAACTCCACAGAACAGCTGTTGCTCGGATGAAGATGCACCACAGTATCGAGTTGTCTGCAGGCGTCGCGAAAGAAAACTAGCGATCACTGGGATAATGGCCAGGTTGACCCCCAGCTGAATCAGCTTCTGAAAAGCCTTTGTGTGGTCGATCAGATCGAAGGCTTTCATGAAGTCAATTGTACAGATGGCGGCATGATGACCCGGTTTATCGATGCCCCGGTGAAGCTCATCAAGCAGGCCGATAAGGTAATGGGACACAGAGCTGCCTTTCATGTTACCAAATTGCTTTGAATCAATTTGGTCTTTGATATCAGCCATCACCCATTCTGCCAGAAAGCCTTCGAAAACACGTGCTATTATCGGTGTGATTGATATTGGTCGAAGTTGACTAAAGTCAGTGACTGGTGATATCTTCGGCACAGGACACACAGATGCAGTTTTCCAGCTGCTTGGAAAATAACCACTGCGAAGACAATCATTGAAGATGGTGGTCAAGGGCAGTGAAATCTCGAATGCAAATTCCTTTAACAGTCAAATGGGGAAATCTGTCGGATGTCCAGCTTTCGATGCATTCAATTTGCAGAGACGTTTATAAACCTCCTGTCTCTCAATGGTTGGGGGAGGCAGCACAGGAGGTAGGCTGGTAGGCAGTCAAGTCCAAACTAAGCAGTTAATTGCATACCCGGGCAAAATGACAGTTCAACTCGTGTGCGATCTCTGATGGCAGTTTATCTTAATCCAGCAGCAATGGCGATGATTTGCGCATTCCAGTAAGATTTGTAATCTACTGGTGCCATTTACCAGGTTCGCTCTGTTTCAAATTATCAATTTTTCGAGCATAGAAGTTCTTCTTGGCTCGTTCAATCTCTCGCTGTACAAGATTTCGTGATCGCTTGTATGCGCAATTATCCCCTCGGTCATAGTGTGCATCATGGGTAACAATGAGCCGTCTGATGTGGTTATTCATCCATACCTTGTCACTCAGTTGATGGGTGATGGAGATTTGTTCGAAGTGATATCTATACTGAGTTGTGATAATTTGTTGAAACCCCTCAGCTTTCACATCGACATCAATCAGCTCATTCATGTCAGACCAGTCCGCTTGCGTTATCCACTGCCCAAATGATTGTACAGCCGAGTCTCGGAAGGGTCAACAGAAGTACTGTAATGTCCGTCGGGGATTGTGACCATTCTTGGGTTTTAGTGAGATAACCATGTGGTCACTTTCCCCTATAGGGGCAGTCACAACAGGATCGTGATAGTCACCTCCCATGTCAGTAAAGATTTTGTCCAGAATCGCAGCTCCTCTGGTGGGTGCAGTAACAATTTTACTTAGCAAAGTATGGAGTTCGATGGGTTGAGTATTCAGGTCGTTGAAGTTTCCCATTATAAGCAATGATGCATTGTCCGACTGCACCCGATTCGTGTTAACCATATTAATGATGTGGGTGCAAAGTTCATCTCGGTTGGGAGATCGGGGCGGGTAATACGCCACACAAACGAAAAAAATGTCATTCTTCAATGGTACGCTTGTGGAGGATCTCAACTTCACCCACATGATTTCAAAGTGTAGTGGGACAATGTCATCAAAGACTTGAGTTGCATTCATATCATCACGTACATAAGGTGCCACACCTCCACCGGTGCGGTTATCACGATCATGATGGAATTGGTGATATCCTGAAAGTGTACATGCTGAAGCAGGTTTCTCGGCAGAGAAACATATTTCTGTGACAGCAATCAGATGAATATCCCCATGCTGCGTGTCTATCGTTGCTAGGAGATCATCTACTTTGTTTCAAAGTGATCTCGCATTCAACAAAAGTGTGGATGGGACACGTGGCTGATAATCCTGGGGATCTGTTTCGGTTACAACTGTTCTCAAGTTTGAATGACAGCTAATGGTTTTGAGATTTCTATACTCTTGTTTTCTCTTAGAGACCTGACATTGTTTCAAATATGCCGTGGTGAGGCAAGGACAGGAATGGGATGTTGATCTTTCTGAAAGGCGTGACGTCCACGTCTAGTTGGCTGTACACTACATACGTCATACTGTTGTAGTGTATGATACACATCCAATGTTACTGGATAATGGTGACAAGAAGCCCCAATCGATAAAAGCTCCTCTCTACTCTAAAGTATGAAAGATCACGCATTGTTGCAAAGAAGATCAAAAACACAGCAACAATAGCAGTATTTACAAAGCTGGTCATCACTGCTTATTCATGTTCAAGTACGCTTACTCGAGTGGATGAAACATAATAGCCTGTGGTGCAGAGCTCTCACACAGTGCAACCTGAGGCGCCACTGAGCTCTTTTCGTCAACTCTTGCACCCTGGGGCAGTGAGTGGGTCGTCACCCGATCTAGGGCCAGCTTGACATGACGTAACGTGGCAAAAAAGGCTGATGATTGCAAGCTGTCACTGCCGAGCCGTCGTGCTCCACTTGTGGAAATAGATTCTCGCAACAAAAAATGTCGCCGCTCACCGAGCTACCCGCTCCTGCCCGAACACGAGGTCCGACGCTTCAAAGTTGTAACACTCACGGTTCCTTCAATCCGTGACGCACATTCCCTGAAAGCTGGAGCCGAACTGGACCCGTTCTCCCAACCACCTCTCAGAACTGTGCTTGTCGTGCGATAAACGCTCGGTCACAACACTGAGCAGTTTTTGCCCTGGTGAAGAAGTCACCATCTTGCCACGCCCAACATACACCCAGTGCGTCATGACCCACGTCACAATCCCAGCATCACGCTATGGTTAATCGCTACTAAGGAATGCCAAAGCTGCTAAGGAGTTCCTCGTAATGATGGAATGCGTGTCCGTGTCCGGACTGTAACCTTTTTATAATTTGAGTTTTGTCATCACATTTTCACCAAAGCTTTATTATGAGAATATGGAGAAGGCAAATTAATAATTTTGTCAAAAGGTCAAAGGTCAGCGTCACATAAAATCATCAATTTTCGTGCGATTGACCTGAAATTTTAATAATTTGATATTGGGTCAATTCATTTGTTCACCAATCAAAAGCTAGAAACAGATTGTTTTTTTTTTAAGATCTGAACCTCCAAGGTCAAGGCTGCATAAAATCATCAATTTTAATTTTGTATTTTTAAAAACTATTTTCGTTATTTTGAGCATATGGAAGAAGAAGATGTCTGAATACAAATGGACGTGGACGGGCTTTGCATTTTCAGATGATTTCTGGTTTAGCAGTGCAACTGGTCCTACTCCCAACCCTCCCCCCTTCCCTCCTCCCCCCACTCCACCCTCATATAATTCTCCCTCCAAACCCCCTCCCACTCCTCCCTCCACCCCCATACAACACTCCGGGCTTCATCATGCAGAGTCCACACCTTTATTGGATTTCCGCACACGGTTAAAAACCACAATGCGTTAACCCCACAAACTCTTAATCCGAACCGATCTTCAAAATTCCAACTTCAGAAATGACTCTAACAGTAACAGTAACAGCAGTCCCAACTACTAAAAAGTGTTCTTTGCTAAAAACGTTTCATTCAAAAAACGTGTCTCCGAGCAGTTCCCATGGAAGTATGAATAAAGTTAAAAACGATTATTAAGTTACATTTAAAAAAAACTCACCAGAATGAGAATCACAGCCTCACTTAAATAAATGCATATATGCACTTAGTTATAAAATCGCAAGATATGGTAAATTTTGTCAGATTTCACTCCAGATTTGGAGATTATTTACTTTACAGCATCCAATCCTCACATCCGAATCCAGATTTTGATGATATGCTTCAATTATGTAATGATAAATCGATTGTGTTTCGAAGGTAAGGCACGTTTGAGTAGGCAGAAACAAAATGGCGGCTTAAGAACCCAGTGAGGTGCAGTGGCCTGACCTAGATGGCAGGCCGCCATATTGGTAAGCCATCACATCGGGTTTTTTCTTATGAGCACCTCGTTAATCATCTTCAAAAAGGGTGTTATAACACACCCAAACACCCAGTTTTCATCCTTGCAATCTGTTGGAGGTCCAGGTGTATGCATGCAAAGTTTGGGACCGCTAGGTTTCATGGTTTTGGAGTTATGGAGGAGACAGATGGACGGGCACTGCCTTTTATTATTATTATTGATATACACGAGGTCAATAAGTAACCTCAAATTGACGACATACAGACTTGGCATTTAATATGGAATTTTTTTTTTTCTTGACTTGGGTTTACTTTCTGAACTCAGTATATCAATCTGGTGAGTTTCTTTTATGCTTCGGTGATTTCTTTGTTAAAAGAACCATGTCACTGATTGTCTGTCACAGCAAGAAGTCAATAACAGGATTATATCACAGGTGGCGTGACAAAATGTACGGACAGGTACATTTGACGATTGGCTTCACAATCGGGTATATAAGGGTTGTTGCGTTCTGTATTAGTGGAAAACAACTGCTGCACATCTACAAAAGTTATTGCCGCTTCCTCTGGAAATGGTCCGTCAACTCGACAATGCTGTTTGTCATGGAGTGGTGGCTTTACGAAATTCTGGCATGAAACAGCGTGCTATTGTTCGGCAGTATGGCATCACTCAAGGTCAGGTGTCAAAGATCCTGAAACAAAATGCTCAGAGGGGTGTCCCTACTCCAATACCGAGGCCAGGACGTCCCCGCAGAACCACAAGGAGGGATGATCGCCAGTTAGTCCGCAATGGCCGTACCAAGTCAGCTAATCGGCTGAGGGCTGAGTGGCAGCAACTGACAAATGTGCCTGTATCCAGAAGGCTAGTCAACCAACGACTGGTTCAAGCAGGCTATCAGGCCAAGCGTCCCCTAGAAAAAGCCACGCCTGACCAGACAACACTGCCAGCGCCGATTGCAGTGGGCCAGAGAGCACCGTCAATGGCAGCCAGGGCACTGGAATCACGTGACCTTCAGTGACGAGTCTAGATTTCTGGTCT
Source organism: Myxine glutinosa (assembly GCF_964187855.1). Taxonomy (NCBI): domain Eukaryota; kingdom Metazoa; phylum Chordata; class Myxini; order Myxiniformes; family Myxinidae; genus Myxine; species Myxine glutinosa. The sequence goes on along the minus strand of NC_136261.1, from coordinate 120,271,598 downwards.
ATCATCAAGATAGCCGCGTCCGAGTGCGCAGACAAGTGCATGAAGCCTACAACGAAGATTGTATCGCGCCAAGAGTCCAAGCTGGAGGTGGTGGGGTGACCGTTTGGGCTGCTTTTCATGCAGGTGGCAAAACTGACCTGTTTGTTCTGAATGGAAACCTGAACCAGTTCAAGTACAGGGCCATTCTGGAAGAAACATTGCTTCCATTTGCTCGTGCAGCCTTTCAAGGAAACTTTGTCTTCCAAGATGACAATGCACGTCCTCATCATGCTCGCATGATCCAACACTTTCTTGCTGACCGTGGTGTAGAGCATATGGAGTGGCCTGCCATGTCCCCGGATATGAATCCGATAGAGAACTTGTGGGCAGAATTAACGCGTCAAATCGACAACTTGGACCAGCAGCCCACCTCTGTGCGTGAATTACAGCAGGCTATTGTCACTGCATGGCAAGCGATTCCTGTCCAAACCTTGGCAAATCTCGTGAACAGCATGCCTCAACGTGTACGTGCTCTCCTGAATGCTCGTGGGGGTTACACGAAGTACTGAACTGTCATTTTACTGTCCGTAATCCCAGTCGTAATTTAACTTTTGTTTTTGTTAAAAAAAAATTTGGCTAATGTGCAAAATAAAGAGATACTTCTGGAAAACGTACAGAAGTTTAACACAGTACTGTCCGTGAATTGAGTTCAATATCAGTTTACATCACTTTCAAGGATCAATTTATTTGCTTCGACATGTCAAATGTGGTTTTTGTTTCTTTTAAAGGTCACATTAACAAAATCTAGAATAATTTCTACATAATTCCAATGAACTTTTGGTTCTAAGTCATCTTGAAAAGTAAGTTCACCCCCACAAAACAAATATTCCATATTAAATGCCAAGTCTGTAAATTCGAGAACGTAATGTGTGTAGTTGTAGACGACATATGTTATATCTATGGGTAAGAGTCATGTTTTGCCTGTTTTAGATCTGGCAACATTGAGCGTATGATGTCAGTAGAGCAGTTCCAAGATGGTGGCTCCCTTCGAAGCATGCACCAGGGAGGAGAAACGTTCTGTCATCCTTTTCTTGGGAAGTGAAGTTGTGAATCCCAGTGAAATCCATTGCACAATGAAGATGCAATATGGTGTGCATGTTTAGCACTGCAGCAGGTGTACGACTGGGACAGGAAGTTTAAAAGTGGAGTGTCCTGTGTGGCAGATGCTGCTTGCTCGGGCGGCCTCACACAGCCGACACACCACAAAATGGTGGCAGGAATTGAGCGCGTGCTAAGGGAAAACCGTCGCATTACGCTGGATGAAGTGGTTTCCGAATTGAACATTAGCCATGGTTCAGCACACCATATCATTCACAACATGCTGGGGTTCCGCAATGTGTCTGCAAGGTGTGTGCAAATACAACTCACACCCAAACTGAAAGAACGGCGAGTGGACGCATGTGAAGAACTTCTGGACGTTATAAAACAGAAGGCGACGCTTTCTTACATTGCGTAGCGACTGGGGATGAAAACTGGGTCCACTACTTTCAGCCAGAAACAAAGAGGGCAAGCAAAGAGTGGTGCCATTCAACTTCACCAAATCCCAAAAAATTCCACACACAGCCGTCCGCTGCAAAAGTGATGCTGACGCTCTTCTGGGATAGCTGGGGCCCACTTGTAGAGCATTACATGCCCAGAGGGACCACAGTCACCAGTGCATCATACTGCGACCTCCTTAAAATCATCTGCAACCAGCAATCAGATCAAAGCGTCGTGGACTACTCACTACCGTGTTTTGCTGCAGCATGACAATGCTCGGCGACATACTGCCCGTGCTACAGCTGCAACAATCAAGGACCTGCATTTTGAGTGTCTTCGTCATCTACCCTACTCGCCAGAGCTCGCCCCTTTGGATGACCACATCTTTGGGCCACTTAAAGAGGCGCTTGGTGGAACCACTTTCCAATCCGACGAAGAGGTCCAAGAGGCGGTGCACGAATGGCTACACAAGCAGCCAAAATAATTTTTTCTAGACGAATCCAGGCCTTAGTAAAGCGCTGGAAAAAATGCATTGAACGCAATGGAGATTATGTTGAAAAATAACATAGTTGTTACACATGTACATGCAATAAACAAGTTGTGAAAAATATTTTAAGGTTACTCATGGACTGCCCCTCGTGTGTGTGTGTATATATATATATATGAATGATCATTTTAAGGCCATTTTCCCCGCTAGAGCGGGGGTTAGCCTTGCAGGCCCCATGACAATCATGGTTCCCTGTTTGAGGCAATGTTTTTTTTATGGCCGGATGCCCTTCCTGACGCCAACCCTTGGTCACGCTCTTACGATGCGCAGGGATACGGTGTACATATTCTAAATCGGAGGTACTCACCGTGATCATTCATCCCAGCAAGCTGGTACTCAATTTGGAAGGATGACAGGCTGCGTTAACCCCCCTGGCGTTAATTCAGCGATCGACCGGGAATTGAACCCAGGATCCTAGGATCTCAAGCCGGCACCCTAACCGCTAAGCCAACACCAGGCTAAGCCAACATGTGTATACGTATGTATATATATATATATATATATATATATTATATATATATATATATATATATATATATATATATATATATATATATATATATATATATATATATATATATATACACACACACACACACACACACACACACACACATATATATATATATATATATATATATATATATATATATATATATATATATATATATATATATGTGTGTGTGTGTGTGTGTGTGTGTGTGTGTGTGTGTGTGTGTGTGTGTGTGTATACGTATGTATATATATATATATATATATATATATATATATATATATATATATATATACACACATATCTGTGAGAAATAGCATAAGCTCCACACTATGGGTAGGGTGCCTCATTTGTATAAAAATATATAACTGGAAGAAATTAAATGAGTTATGGACGTAGCTTTGAGACGATCTTTATTGTTGACAAGCTTTCGGCCAAAGAAGTCTTCTTGTTGGTCTTCCTCAACGAGAGTGAGTGTGTACTGTAGAACCCCGACATTCTTGGGGGATACATTCCTCGAAAATGTCATGTGGGGGCATTGTTTCAATGGGAAAAGGGGGATAGGTTCCCGGTGGTTCATGATTCATGAAAAATGCCGTAAATGGCGAAACCGTGAATACCGGAGCATTGTTTTAATGGAAAAAAGGGGGGGGGGGGGGATAAATTATTCGCCAATCCTGATTCATAAGGGAAATTTTAATAGCTTTAAATGTTTTTCAACCGTGAATGCACATGATTACAGTTTCATTTTTTTTAAATGCTTACAAATAATAAAAACAATAACAACAGTACTGTTTCCAATGTTTATTAAGGATTCAGTTTACTGTTTCTCAAGAGTGCTTAACCAACCGTACAATAAAACTAAAAAACAACAACCAACAGCAGGAACTGTTTCATTTTTTTATTTGCACAAACAAATGAAACTTTTGAAATTATGATGCTGACGAAGAATTAAAATCCAGTGAACTCAATTAACTCCTCTGAAGATGATGCAGGTGAGGGTGCTGATGTCATGCACCAAAAATAATGCAGGTGAGGGCGCTGAAGAGGATGTAGGTCAGGTCGCTGATGAGTCGTGCACTGAGGGGAGGCTGGAGAGGCAGGGAAGGATACTGGATGCTCCTGATGTGGAGGGACCAGGGAAATAAAAAATGCTTGATCGAGAACTGCTTGGCAGATTGCCGCAGGTTTTAATGTCGCTCCTTATATGCGAGCATCATGTCATCCAACCCCCTCTTGACCTTGACGTAACGCTCTATGACCGAGACAGCATCTTGCAGCCTGTCGGCAATTGCCCGCATATCCCGCTGCACCTCACCCACAAACTTGACCGTAATGTTGGATCTCGGTCCCTCTTCCGCCTCATCACTGCCCACCTCCTCCTCAGAAACCTTGGTAATGGTGTCCACCTCCTTTTCGGTAAGCTCGTCAGCATGCGAGGCAATAAGATCCACGAATGCCTCAGGCTCCATGTCGTCAAAGCCTTCCCCTCACATCTGCCGTGCAACCTGGCAATTTCATGCCTCTCCTCTGTAAAGTTATTCACTGCTTGTGGCCACAGGTTTTGCCAGCAGGCATTGATGGTTGTAGTCTAGCGACTCATTGATGGTGCCAATGCAGCGGTCAATGTTGAACTCTTTTCAACACGGCCCAACGGTGAACTCTGGGTCCATTGCATCCAAAATGCAGCCAAAGGTGTGGCGGGTAGAGTATGTTTTGAAAGTGTAGATGACCCCTTTGTTTGAGCGAGGTGGTGTTGCACCTGGATCAGGGAGGTGGTGTTGGGCAGCAGGAAGATCAGGTTGACATTCGGATGAGCCACCTTCAGGTCCCCAACACATCTCCGGCACTGGTCTTGCACTTGGGAGCCATGTTTGATCAATGAGCAGAGAGGCAAAACACAGGTCAAGGCAACGGAATGAGAAGAAGAATTGAGACACACGACGCCATGCGGGAATTGTGGTAGCTGTGGGAGAGGAGAGTATTCTGCCCATTGCTTATGGGGGGTGTTGGTGGGTGATACCTTCTTCAGCAACTGGTAATAGATGCGGTGAAGTCTTTTAATTGTGTAACTTGCAGGGGGTGACGTCTTATGCAGAAGAAACTGGTAGATACAGGTGGAGTGTCTTTATAGCACAAATGGTGGGACATGCCGCGCAGCTCGCTTATATCGCGGCTAAAAAACTTGATGCGCCCGCAAAAAACCGTGAAAACGTGAAGGAAAGGACGGCGAATGTAGAAGCAGGTCATGCACATAGCTCTTGGAAGATATTTTTTGCGTATGTCCAGCTGCTTTATGCATGGCTGGTGGAGGATGTGTTCACCTCCGCCACCAAAGGTGGATGGAAGTTATGTTTTTCCCCCTGTCTGTTACTTGCGAAAATCGAAGATTTTTCAAGTATATTGGTTGGTCTTGTGCGTTATTCTGTCTGTCTGTATGTCAGTCGCCTACAGGTCACAATTTTCAACCGATCTTCACTAACCTTCACCAAATGCTAGAGTTGGTCATACGCAAGAAGCCTATTGTTTTTTATTTGGAGCAAAAGGTCAATAGGTCAACATAGGCCAAAGGTCACCGACTTTGCCAGATTTCTAAAATCCTCAATTTTCATCCAAATGACTTGAAATTTGAAGAGGATCTGCATACCTGGTCACTGAATTAAATCACCAATTATATTTTCAGTCAACATAGGCCAAAAGATCAACATAGTCCAAATTTCTAAAATCCTCAATTTTCATCTGATTGACTTGAAATTTTAAGAGGATTTGCACACCAGGTCACCAAATCAACCACCAATTATTTTGAGGTCATCATAGGCCAACAACTTAACTTGATATTTCAAAAGGTTGTGGATGAGTTATGACTAAACTTGGTGAATGCGTTGGTTAGGTGACAAGAACAAGCCGATTCGATGTTGGTTCAGGTCCGAATCCAGATCCAGCCTATCAGTGGATACAAAACATTAACTTTGCGGTGGTATGCGCTCTACCGGGTGCCGTTCTAGCTTGGAACTGTGTTATGCTCGTGTCTCGTGGAATATATGTAATTTGCGCCCTCAACAAACCTCACAAACCTTCCCGGGATTTCCTTGAATCCACCGTAGTTTCAAACATACATACAGACAACACGGTTCCTTTTATAATAACGATAAGTACCAAATAGTTTTTAATTTGGTCGATCCCCTTAAAATTCTATAAGACCCAAAACGCCCTTCATATTATTTAAGCACTAAATAAGTTCCTTGGTCAGGTGCTGTTTAAACGTTGAAACTGGGGGCAGCCATTTCACCTTGCATCTCCAACCTCTTCTACACCAGCTGTCTCAGGGCGAACATCCCATCTGTCATTCCCATACCCTTTCTAGACCCATAATGCTCTTCTCCAATCTCCTTCTCCACACTCTTCCTTATTCTCCCATCCAGCACCCTCTCCAGCACCTTCATGACTTGATTAAGGAGTGTAATGCCCCTGTACCTCCCCGGATATTGAACGTCCCCCTTCCCCTTCCATATCGGCACAATTTATCTTGTCCTCCACTCCTTCGGAATTGACCCATCTCTCATACATGCATTCAACCTCTTAGTCCACCTGACTCTGACTTCTGCTGAAATTATCATCTCTGTACACACCTCATCAGTGCCTGGCACCTTTTCCTCTTCATCCTCTTCAATGCTGTCCACACTTCCTCTTCTGTGATCTCCACCAACTCCACATAACTCGGTAGCTCCAGCTCCAGCAATGGTGAGCAAAAAGCTCACCGTTGCTTTTTTCCCTGTCCAACAGCTATTTGAAGTATCCTTCCCACACCTTCAATACTGCACCCCTCTCTGTCACTAGCCTCCTGCCACCATCCTTAATCATCCCCCTCCCACCTTCCTCATGTCCTTGCTATCCCCATTCCTGTCACGAGCCAATTTATAGATAATCTTCCTCCCACCAACCTCTTCCAACTTGTTGTACACCTCATCTTCCATATCAGTCTTCGCCTTATCCACAGGTCTCCTTGCTGCCTTCTTCTTCTGCCTATACAGGTGCAGCAACCCCACATCCGGCTGCCCCCTCTATTCTTGATCTTCTCTATCCTCTTCCAAATCTCCTTCTTTTCACCAACTGCCTTCGCTACTTCCTTCATCCACCATACCTGGTTTCTATCCCTCAACGATGCACCCTTTCCCGATATCCTTCCACGCAACACTTCTGCAATTCCCTTAAATGCCTTTCCGTACTTCTTCTACTCCTCCAACCCTCCGCTTCTTCACTAAGTTGTTCATACATGGCCCTCACCCTCTCCTTGTACTCTACGGCGACGTTTCACCTGCACTTCTGTCCCTAATAACCTTCCGACCTCTGCTCTTAACCACCCTCATTTTCTTCATCCTTACCACAAACACCACAGGCTTGTGCTCCGTGGTAAAATGATCTCCCTCTAACTGCCTTGCAATCCTTAACCCTCCACAACTGGTGCTTCCTTACCCCTTACAACTATAACTTCAAAACACAATGATGCTCTCTGTGTGGCTGCGTGCATCTGATGCCTTCTGGTCAAATCCATTGGCTGGATGGCTGACTTGACTCCATCCACAATTGTAAGCAGGAAAATTATACGTCTGACATTTTCTTGCAATGCTAAGACTAAAGACATCTTTGGAAGTCTCATATTCATAGTCGCCATGCCCTATAACTTTCCTGGTCAGTGTAAAACAACCAAAACGACTGTTAAAATGATCATCAAATATCTAAAGATTGGAGCCGATAAGTGTCACGGCCCTTGTGATGGTGATTTGCCTCAGGCATCAGGGATATAGGCCTTAGGCTACAGGCCTCAAGTTTTAGGTGTCAACCGATGGGACAGTATAATTGCAATATATCCAAGATACAATACGGTTTATTATACCACGGTTTATTATAACCACGGTTTATTATAAATGCACATAAGCAGTGGCCATGTTTTTTCTTCATGTACGTAACCTGAGTTATTTCATATTTTCAAGAGAAATTGAGGCAGCTGTCTGCTGCCAATACACCTGCCAAAGATATGGATGAGCAATTTGAATAATAAATTAAGGCTTTACCCTAACTGAGCTTGCCACACTTATCCGCCAGACAGCTCTCATTGTGTGGGATGAAGCGCCTATGGCACATCACCATATACTTGAGGCACTGGACCAGATGTTGTGTGATCTGATGCAGGAAGATTTGCCATTCAGAGGCAAGGTAATTTTACTTGGTGGTGACATCCGCAAAATCCTGCCAGTTGTAAAGCATGGTTCACGGGCACAAATAACGGATGCCTGCATGAAATACTCTGCTCTTTGGCAACACTTCCATATTTATAAGCGACGCAAAAATATGCGAGTGGGGCACGGCGGTACTGACGAGCACGGTGAGAAATATGCCAAATACCTTCTACAAGTAGGTAATGGTGAACTAACAAATGCTTCCAGGAACCACTGCAATGAACTGATTGCAATACATCACTGATGGCATACGCATAAAAGGATAACATAAGTTTGCAAACAATGCTGCAACAGACAGACTAGTTGTCCTTTAATACGACTTCATATATGCCTTGCTTGCAATTGCAACCTATGAACTCATTCTTGCTTAATTTGCGACATCTCGACTCACCAGAATCGTACACTACCTGATTCTGAATCTCAACAAAATATCATCCAAACATGCTAGGTTTTACCTCTGCAAATACGTGTCAGTTTCGTTTGAACTTGTTCAGGCCCAAACTTGCTCAGAAATTGCTGGGCAGAGAGAATAATAAGATGCTTTGTGTTGTTTACATTCATCTCAGGCTCATAGTGGGGCTTGTACACAAATCACATGCAGGATATACTGTAATATACGGTACATACAGTAATATACTGCACATCATTGTACTTAAATGGGAATTACAAGGACATTAGTAGTAAACAGTGGGCAAATAAATATCGTGTATGGGATTTGATTCTGGGTTATGAGAACTATGAGCCATGCGTTCCGATGGGACCACAAAACAGACTTCCTGATGAAATACAGACAAAATATATTTGTAACGGCAAACAAGATATGAACTGCAATAATAACAGACGACAATATTTTTTCACCGAATGGAACAAGAATGCCGACAAGGACAAGATAAATTAATCCAAAGGAAACTGCTGAAGCAGCAATGACTACCCAGAGTTAGCAACGAACCCCGAACAAAAAATCAATTTACAGTGCATGCTTTTCCATTGGCAGAACTACAGATTTCTTCATGTTGAACACGTATATCATGCATGAATGATGGTCATACATCCTGAAGGATGTGAAACATGTCATGGAACACAGATATCGGGATCCTTTTAGTCATAGTCTGCTTTGCATTGACACACAGTTGTGAAACATCTTGGATTCTTCTTGAGCATGACCAGAAAATCCTGCAACTTCACATGTTGAATTCCTACAAAACAATGTAGACTTCACTAATGCCTCATATCCACCAACTAGTTGCATTGTGAGGGGTGGTTATGGCATGGTTAAATATGTAACCCATAGTATTACCTGAACACAAACTTCGCTTCAGCATGAATGAATGAATGAATGATCGTTTTAAGGCCATTTTCCCCGCTAGAGCGGGGGTTAGCCTTGCGGGCCCCATGACAACCATGGTTCCCTGTTTGAGGCAATGTTTTTATGGCCGGATGCCCTTCCTGACGCCAACCCTTGGTCGCCTCTTACGATGCGCAGGGATACGGTGTACCTATTCTAAATCGGGGTACACACCGTGGTCATTCATCCCAGCAAGCTGGTACTCAATTTGCCGACCTCGGAAGGATGACAGGCTGAGTCAACCCCCCTGGCGTTAATTCAGCGATCGACCGGGATTCGAACCCAGGATCGCTAGGATCCCAAGCCGGCACCCTAACCGCTAAGCCAACACCAGGCTTCTCCAAAGACTTCTCCAACAAGCATCTCCAAAGATTTTTTATGTCATTCACAATCCTACACGCAGTATGTCATTCATTCATTCATTCATTCACCAAAGGTGGATGGAGGTTATGTTTTCACCCGTGTCTGTCTGTCTGTTTGTCTGTTTGTTTGTGAACAAGATATCTCAAAAGGTTATCGACGGATTCGGACGAAATTTGGCAGAGATGTAGTGTATGTGACAAGGACGAAATTATTAGATTTTGGTGAGGATTCGGATCCGGCTACTAGAAATTTTAAAGTGATTCTTCACCATTGGGAGATAGGGCTAAAAACGATACATAGCAGGATATCTCAAAAAGTTATGGACGGATTTGGACGAAACTTGGTGCACTGGTTAGGTGTTTGACAAGGACTAATCGATTCGATTCGATTTTGTTGAAGATCTGAATATGGATTCGGATATGAGAATTATTTAATTTGTTAAGTGATTCTTCACCATGAGGAGATAGTTAATTACTATGTGTTAATTGAGGAATCCAAATGGCGTGATGATGTCAATTAAACTGGAGTAGTATGACATTTCATTGAGAAGTGTGCTTGCCAATGAGTTGTTTGGAGTTTGAATGCAACATGTTTATTAAAATTTAAAGGTTTAGGTCAGAGGTGTGCCGAGGTGGTCACAATGGCCGGGCATGGCAACGGTGTATAGCAAGCAAAAGGCTTCGTTACCATATGACAATGATTTCTTCACAATAGATTCAATGAAGCAAATACTTGGCTTGCTGAGAGGAGCGAGGATTCACTGAGTCTGGGAAGGTTGCCTAAGATGGGATGGTGTGCCAAAGGCAGAACATTCTTCAACAAACATTGCAATTGGAAGAAAATTAAGGTTGATCAAATAGGAACGTAGTTGAGCTGCTCAGTTGAAAATTCCAATTTCATCATGTGAGAATAAAGACCTGTGGAGGGTGAGGTACCCCCAATGGATTTATCCTTGCTGTATTCCAAAGTTGCCTTTGATAAGCACCAACCCATTTGGGGAATGACTCGTGTTGATAGAACACGCATCAGGAAAAAGTTATTTTGGGAATTATTACATACCAGCAAAGGTACCCGGCATTGCTCTCCTCCCACTCCTTCCCTTTCCTCGTCCCACCCCTCCCCTGCCTCTTCCCACCACACCCACCCCTCCGGACTCGCACTCCACCCCCTACCTCATCCCATCCCTTCCACCTGCCTCATACCACTCTATCTCCTGCGTCCTCCAACCCCTTCCTGCTCCAGACTCCCACCCACCTCCCTTCCTCCTCCCACTCTTTCCCCTGCCTCCTCCCACTTCCTCCCTCCAGATTCCCACCCCTTCCCCTCACTCCCCCCACATCCTCCCACGGTCTACATATTTATCCTTGTTGGCATGTAATGTGTTCAGTTACCAAGTTTCTTGTAGAGCACCCGCCAAGTGCCTTAAGAATTCAAGCAAGCACTCCATTCACCAAAACTGTTGATAAGGAACGGCTGGCTTGGCAAGTGCTAGCTCTAGCTGTTTGGTGTTTGGTACTTGGCAAGTACGAGCTAATACACTTCTGGACATCTTCACAGCATACCGTATACATACAAAACACTGACAAGAGGACAGTTTTTTAATAAAAGACTTCAGATATTAATCATGACCATTTTTGTTGTAATTTAAACATGCATTGTCCAGTTTCCAACGTGGTTTTAGTATTTAAAATGTACAAAAACTCAGCAGTGACGTTGAATGTACGAAAGTGGACGTGAACATTTCATATAACTTTAAAGTGGACATGTACATTTCGAAATGTACATGGACATAACTTCTTTAAAGTGCATGTGTACATAATAACTTGTAAAAGAAGAAGTAAAAAAATGTCTCTCGGGAATTTCCCTGGCCTCCGGACTTATTAGTTCAGTACGCAGGCATTTTGTCCTACCAAGCCAATTTTTGTCCTTTCTCTTCCAAGCCGACCGTTTCCTCTGCATGAGTTGTAATCAAAATGTACCTTTGTTTCTTCAAAACGGTACCTTCATTTAATGATAGCAGACGCATTGTTCAGTCTTCAAATGTACACCAGAGGCCTGTGAGGCCTGTTCCAAGGCAAGAGGTAGGGCGAATTAAGACCCCTGCGAGGAAGAGCGGGGTGACCAAAGATGGCCCGATGATGAGCACTCCCGTTAATTTTTTTTTTTTTAATGGTTGTTTCCATTTATCCAAACATGCAATTTTCATTCATGCACTCCATTGGTGTTCCTTTAGTAAACATGCAACGTTTGGGGCCGTTTGGTTTCATGGTTGTGGAGTTATGGAGGAGACACACTGACACACAAACACACACACACACACACTGACATTTATTAAATTATAGATTGCTGTTTGTGGTGATTATTTTATACCTGAAGTTATTTGTTCCACATCTCAACGTGAGTTTGATAAAATTGGCACTGTGTGTATGAAATCTATTCATGCATGGGCTGACAGAATAGCTTACATGAGGTTTTCACCTATAAGCTGTCTAATGTGGGTTCATGTTCTGGCCCAACTATAAATTGTCACCCTGGTGCGATGCACTAGGGTGTTTCATATACAGTGCATTCAGTAAGTATTCAGACCCCTTCACTTTTTTCACATTTTGTTATGTTGCAGCCTTATGCTGAAATCGTTTAAATTCATTTTTTCCCTCATTAATCTACACTCAATACCCCATAATGACAAAGAGAAAACAGGATTTTAGAAAGTTTTGCAAATTAATTAAAGAGAAAAAACTGAAATATTGTAGCGGCTGCCGCTGGGGTTACACAATCGCCTTGCACCTATCAAGGACGCGGAGCGATCACCAGGCCGGGCTCGTCCAGGACGCCCGGGCAGGCCCGCGCTCGACTTGCCAGGCCTCGGTCGGGACGCCCGGGCAGGCTCGCCCTCGGCTTGCCAGGCCGCAGCCGGCCCGCGGGGCCACGCCCCCTGGCGCCAGGCCTGGGCAAACCCCCTGGCGGAATAGATATATATTGCCGACCGTAAAACGTTTTTCCCAGAGTGCCTGAGTGTTTGATTCTAATAAAGCAGCTCAGATGAATTCAAGCTTTTTGTCGCGTCCATTCTTTCGATCGACGTGGGAGCCACAGCTCCTTCATTGGTGACCTATCGACATGGACACGGCAGTCGCCCTTAAACTGCCTACCTTCTGGGAGGCTCACGCGGCGGTTTGGTTCGCACAAGCGGAGTCCCTGTTCGCCCTGCGAGGCATCACGGCGGACGACACCCGCTTCCACCACGTGGTCGCTGCGCTCGGTTCAGCCACCGCAGCCCGCGCCCTGAGCCTCCTCGAGAGACCGCCAGCCGCGGACAAATACGGCGCGATTAAGAAGCTTCTCCTCGATGCTTTCGCCCTCCCAGCGGCGGAACGCGCACGGCGCCTGCTCGATTTGCCGGAGCTCGGCGACACGCGCCCTTCCGAGCGAATGGACTACATGCTTTCGCTGCTCGGCGAGCACTCTCCGGCATTCCTGTTCCGGGAGCTGTTCCTCCGTCAGCTGCCTAACCCGGTACGCCTCGCCCTGGCAAGCACGACGATCACAGATCCCCGGGCCCTTGCCAGAGAAGCCGACAAAATCTCCGCCGCGGGACAGCGCATCGCAGCGGCGACATGGGACCCGCCGCCGCCTGATGCACCATCCATGGCGCCCGAGCACCCGGCGCGTTCGACGGCCGAACTGCCGACGCAATTGGCGGCCGCTATACCGAGCCGACCACGTTCAGCACGACGTCCGAAGCCTCCACCCGACCAAGCGTGGTGTTCCTATCATGCCAGGTTCGGACAGAAGGCCCGGACATGCCGACCCCCGTGCACCTTCGGCGGGTCGGGAAACGGCCAGGCCGGCGTTCATTACCTGCCATGAACGCCGGCCACAGTCACACGGGCAACTTACTGTTCATCACGGATAAAGCGTCCGGACGGCGCTTCCTGTGCGACACCGGCGCCCAAGTGAGCGTCATGCCCGCCTCTGACCAGGACAGGCAATCCGCGGTTTGCGGCCCCTCCTTGATTGCGGCCAACGGATCGACTATCCGCACCTTCGGCCCGCGCAACGTCACCCTCTGCTTCGGCGGCCAACGCTTCGCTTGGACGTTTGTAACCGCCAACGTGCCCATGGCTCTGCTCGGCGCCGACTTCCTCTGCGCACACGGACTGCTGGTGGACGTCCAACGGCGTCGTTTAATCAACGCTGAAACCTTCAGCTCCCTGGTATGCACATTGAGCAGCTCCGCGCCGACCGAGCTGGCACGCACCGTCCCGGCGGCGAACGAGTTTGCTCGCCTGCTCGCGGAGTTCCCGGCCCTCACGCGGCCGACGTTTTCGGCCGTCGCAGTACGGCATGGGATCGAGCACCACATACCAACCACGGGCCCGCCGGTCTACGCCAGGGCCCGCCGCCTCGACCCAGCCAAGCTTGCCGTTGCGAAGGCCGAATTCGACGCGTTGGAGCACCTCGGCATCGTGCGGCGCTCCGATAGCGCGTGGGCCTCGCCACTGCACATCGTGCCAAAGCCGGGGGGTGGATGGCGCCCGTGTGGCGACTACCGCCGTCTTAATGACGCTACAACACCCGACAGGTACCCGATCCCGCATATCCAAGACTTCTCCGCCCGTCTGGCGGGACGGGTCATTTTTTCAAAAATTGATCTCATACGGGGATATCACCAGGTACCTGTCAGGGCGGCCGACGTCCCTAAAACGGCAGTCATCACGCCGTTCGGCTTATTCGAGTTCTTGCGGATGCCGTTTGGTCTCAAGAACGCGGCTCAGGCGTTCCAGCGCTTGATGGACGGCGTGCTGCGTGACCTGCCGTTCCTTTTCGTTTACCTGGACGACATCCTCGTCGCCAGCACGTCCCGGGCCGAGCACCTCCTCCACCTCCGAACACTGTTCGGGCGCCTCAGCGAGCACGGCCTCATCGTCAACCCGGCCAAATGCCACTTCGGCACGACGGCCGTTGATTTTTTGGGCCACCACATCACCAAGAACGGGGCTGTGCCGCTGCCAACCAAGGTCGAGGCCATCACCACTTTCCCGCGTCCCCGCACCATAAAGGCCCTGCAGGAATTCCTGGGAATGGTGAATTTTTATCACCGCTTCGTGCCCCGCGCTGCTCAACTCATGCGGCCCCTCTACGAAGCCCTCCGGGGCAAGCCGGCCAAGCACGACATCGCCTGGTCCGCAGCAATGGATGCGGCCTTCCAAAGCTCAAAGCGGGCCCTCGCCGACGCAACACTGCTCGCTCACCCGGTGCTCAACGCTCCCATCGCCCTCACCACGGATGCCTCCGACTACGCGGTGGGCGCCGTACATGAGCAATGGGTGAACGGGGTTTGGCAGCCACTCGCTTTTTTCAGCCGGCAGCTCCGGCCGAACGAGCTCAAATACAGCACGTTTGACCGGGAGCTCCTCGGTCTACACCTGGCCGTCCGCCATTTCCGCCACCTCCTGGAGGGCCGACCTTTCACGGCGTTCGTCGACCACAAGCCGTTGGTTTACGCCATGGCCAAGGTCACGGAGCCATGGTCGGCCCGCCAACAGCGCCACCTCTCCGCCGTGTCGGAGTTTACCACGGACATCCGGCACGTCGCCGGCAAAAACAACGCCGTGGCCGACTGTCTTTCCCGGGCCAGCGCGAACGCGGTCCACCTGGGCGTGGATTTTGCGCTCATGGCGGCGGACCAAACCACCGACACCACGGTGCAAGCCCTCCGGGCGGCGGACACGGGCCTCCGCCTGGCCGACATCCCCTGCGCGGACACTGTCCTGCTCTGCGACGTCTCCCAAGGCCGGCCTCGCCCCATCGTGCCCGTCACCTGGCAACGCCGCATCTTCGCCTCCCTCCACGGCCTTTCCCACCCGGGCCGGAAAGCTTCCCAGAAGCTGGTGTCGGCGCGTTTCGTCTGGCACGGCCTTCGTCGGGACGTCCGCGATTGGACCAGCGCCTGCACCGCCTGCCAACGGGCCAAGGTCCACCGACACACCCAGGCCCCGCTGGCACCTTTCACCGTGCCCGAACGACGTTTCGACCACGTCAACGTGGATCTGGTGGGCCCCCTTCCCCCATCACGAGGGTTCACACACCTGCTCACCATGGTGGACAGGACCACCAGGTGGCCGGAGGCCGTTCCCCTCGTCTCCACCACCACCGCCGACGTGGCGCAGGCCTTCATCGCCACCTGGGTCGCCCGCTTCGGCGCACCGGCGGACATCTCGTCAGACCGCGGACCACAGTTCACCTCCGAGCTGTGGGGCGCGGTCGCCCGCAACCTGGGGGTCAAGCTCCACCGTACTACGGCCTACCACCCCCAAGCAAACGGGTTGTGCGAGCGATTCCACCGCTCCATGAAGGCCGCGCTCATGGCCGGCCTTCAAGACGGCGGTTGGGCCGACCGGCTGCCGTGGGTCCTTTTGGGCCTTCGCACGGCCCCCAAGGAGGACCTCCAGGCATCCACCGCCGAGCTGGTCTATGGCCAGGTGCTACGCGTCCCGGGCGAATTCGTGCCCGACGCTACCAGCCCCTGGTCCGCAGCTCGCCAGCGCTCGGACCTCCAGGAGGCCGCCCGACGGTTTGCCCCCGTGCCGACATCCCACCACGGTGACCCCCAGTCCTACGTCCCCCCAGCACTCCGCACCGCGGAGTATGTTTTTGTGCGTCACGACGCACATCGGCGGCCACTCCAGCCGCCGTACGACGGGCCCTTCCGGGTGCTGCGACGGGACGACAAGTCGTTCGTCATCGACATCGGCGGCAGGTCGGACCGGATTGCAGTGGACCGCCTCAAGCCGGCGCACGTGGACGTCGACCACCCACCACGGGTGGCCCTCCCGCCGCGGCGAGGCCGCCCCCCGTCCACGGTGCCCCCCACTCGACCGCCCACCACCTCACCGGACCCCCTCCCACGACCCACCAGGGGTCGCTTCGGCCGGGTCATCAGGACCCCCCTCAAGTTGACCCTGTCGGTGCAAGTCGATTCTGGGGGGACGTGTGTAGCGGCTGCCGCTGGGGTTACACAATCGCCTTGCACCTATCAAGGACGCGGAGCGATCACCAGGCCGGGCTCGTCCAGGACGCCCGGGCAGGCCCGCGCTCGACTTGCCAGGCCTCGGTCGGGACGCCCGGGCAGGCTCGCCCTCGGCTTGCCAGGCCGCAGCCGGCCCGCGGGGCCACGCCCCCTGGCGCCAGGCCTGGGCAAACCCCCTGGCGGAATAGATATATATTGCCGACCGTAAAACGTTTTTCCCAGAGTGCCTGAGTGTTTGATTCTAATAAAGCAGCTCAGATGAATTCAAGCTTTTTGTCGCGTCCATTCTTTCGATCGACGTGGGAGCCACAGCTCCTTCAATATCACATTTACATAAGTATTCATACCCTTTGCTATGACACTTGAAATTTAGCTCAGGTGCCTCCCATTTCTCTTGATCATCTTTGAGATGTTTCTACACCTTGATTGGAGTCCACCTGTGGTAAATTCAATTGATTGGACATGATTTTGAAAAGCACACACCTGTCTCTGTAAGGTCTCACAGCTGATGATGCATATCAGAGCAAAAACCAAGCCATGAGGTCGAAGGAACTGCCTGCAGAGCTCAGAGACAGCATTGTGTCGAGGCACAGATCTGGGGAAGCCTACGAAAAAATTTCTGCTGCATTGAAGGTTCCCAAGAGCACAGTGGCCTCCATAATTCTTAAATGGAGAAGTTTGGAACAACCAGGACTCTTCCTAGAGCTGGCCGCCCGGCCAAACTGAGCAATCGGGGGAGAAGGGCCTTGGTAAGAGAGGTGACCAAGAACCCGATGGTCACTATGGCTGAGCTCCAGAGATCCTGTGTGGAAATGGGAGAAACTTTCAGAAGGACAACCATCACTACAACACTCCACCGATCTGGGATTTATGGCAGAGTGGCCAGACGAAAGCTTCTCCTCAGTGAAAGACACATGAAAGCCCGCTTGGAGTTTGCAAAAAAGCACCTAAGGGACTCTCAGACTGTGAGAAACAAGATTATGTGGTCTGATGAAACCAAGATTGAACTGTTTGGCTTCCGTGTGGCCATTCTGCCATAAAGCCCAGATCGGTGGGGTATTGCAGTGATGGTTGTCCTTCTGAAAGTTTCTCCCATTTCCACACAGGATCTCTGGAGCTCAGCCATAGTGACCATCGGGTTCTTCGTCACCTCTCTTACCAAGGCCTTTCTCCCCCGATTGCCCAGTGTGGCCGGTCGGCCAGCTCTTGGAAGAGTCCTGGTTGTTCCAAACTTCTCCCATTTAAGAATTATGGAGGCCACTGTGCTCTTGGGAACTTTCAATGCAGCAGAAATTTTTTGTAGGTTTCCCCAGATCTGTGCCTCGACACATTCCTGTCTCTGAGCTCTGAAGGCAGTTCCTTCGACCTCATGGCTTGGTTTTTGCTCGGATATGCATTGTCAGCTGTGAGACCTTATATAGACAGGTGTGTGCCTTTCCAAATCATGTCTAATCAATTGGATTTACCACAGGTGGACTCCAATCAAGGTGTCGAAACATCTCAAAGATGATCAAGAGAAATGGGAGGCACCTGAGCTAAATTTAAAGTGTCATAGCAAAGGGTCTGAATACTTATGTCAATGTGATATTTCAGTTTTTTCTTTTTAATAAATTTGCAAAACTTTCTAAAATCCTGTTTTCTCTTTGTCATTATGGGGTATTGAGTGAAGATTGATGAGGGAAAAAATGAATTTTAACGATTTCAGCATAAGGCTACAACATAACAAAATGTGAAAAAAGTGAAGGGGTCTGAATACTTTCTGAATTGTACAGTGAAGGGGTCTGAATACTTGTACAGTGCGTACAAGTATGCTGTCCTTGGGAATGGATGTTAAGCCAGATTTCCTGTCTGCTACCATTCAATGATGGATATTAAAGATCCCATATTACTTTTCACCCCTCAGCCCAAATTGGGCTAAGTGGTATTGTCGTCCGGGCGTCCGTCAACTTTTGGTTTCCGTCAATTTCAAGAAGAACGGTTTGTCCGATTAAATCCATTTTTGCAGTGTGTGTTGGGGTTGCGTAGAGGAAGGTTCCTTTCGAAAATGGGCGCGCTGTGATTTTCAATATGGCCGCCACGGCAGCCATCCGGGCGTCCATCAACTTTTGGTTTCCGTCAATTTTGAGCAGAATGGCTTGTCCGATTAAATCCATTTTTGCAGTGTGTGTTGGGGTTGAGCAAAGGAAGGTTCCTTTCGAAAACGGGCGTGCTGCGTTTTTCAATATGGCCGCCACGGCAGCCATCTTGAAATTGGTTTCCGTCAATTTCGAGCAGAATGGCTTGTCCGATTAAATTCATTTTTGCAGTGTGTGTTGGAGTTGGGTAGAGGAAGGGTCCTTTCGAAAATGGGCGCGCTGCCGTTTTCAATATGGCCGCCACGGTAGCCATCTTGAAATTGGTTTCCATCAATTTCGAGCAGAACGGCTTGTCCTATTAAATCCATTTTTGCAGTGTGTGTTTGGGTTGAGTAGAGGAAGGTTCATGGGCGCGCTGCGATTTTCAATATGGCCGCCACGTCAGCCATCTTGAAATTGGTTTCCAACATGCATGGGCTGAGGAGTTATGCCCACTTTGCGGTGCTATTTATTTATACAAGGTTTAGGCTCGTGGAAGAGCTTGGACACAGAACAGATGAGGACACAACATAACAAAGGAAACAGCAGGAGACAGGAAGAATGCAAATAGCAGGGCGGAGCAAGAAGATAGACGGAAACGGCCAAATAAAGGATGCAGGTAACGATGAGGGGTAGGGAAGAACGCAAGGAGTGGACAAGATGCATACATAAGCAAAATTTTGAAAGAGGAGGGGTGGTTTCAATACATGTAGAAAAGATCATGGCTTTGGATGGGGGATCATGCCTTTGGACCTGAGATGGTCGTGAACAGCTGTCTTGAAGACCTGGAGGGAAGAATTGGATTGGAGAGAATGTGGAAGGTGGGAAAACAGAGGAACAAATGAGTGGAGGTGAGCTGTGGTTCTGGATTCATGCAGTTCCACTAGGAGGGAATCGCTGGTGGACCCTGTGTGTCCAGCAGATACTTTGGGGAGTGGGAGGGAGGTTGGAGTGGACAGAGCACGGAGAAGGCAAAGGGTGCAAGACCAGAAGTGAAGTGGAGAAAGACCGAGATACCTGTCGGCAATGGCAAAACGATAGACCCCTATACTCGGCTTCATCGCAACAGATTCCGATGATATTCAAAGCCTTGGTTTCCATGGCGTCAAACTGAGCAAGATGTGAGGCAGGGGGACCATCCCAGAGGGGAGAGCAGTACTCCATGCACCTGTGGATGGAAGCCTTGTAAGTGAATAGAAGCTCAGGTGTGCCAAGGAAGGACTTTGCATGATGGAGGATGCCCAGTCGGCATCTGGCTTTGGAGGCCAACTTTGAAATGTGGCTTGCCCAAGAGAGATCATGGCTGAGAGTGAGACCCAAGAGTTTGAGTGACTGAATCTTTTCGAGATGGTTGTTGATAAAATAGATGGGAGGGTTTGCGGAATGGTCCTTTTGGAGAGAGTGAGTGTGTGGGATTTATCTTGATTTAAAGATATGTTCCAGGTGTTTGACCAGTTTGTGATTTTGTCACGGTCTGAGGAGAGGGAAGAGGTTACTTCCTGCCTGTCTATCAGAAGGACGGACGAGTGATGTCACAGCAGAGAGTGGAGTCATCAGCAAATAGTTTCCATAACAAATAGGGATCATTGAATATTAGGAATAGTATAGGGCCTAGAATACTGCCTTGGTGGTATTCTAGCCTTGACAGGAAGAGGATACGAAAGGGTTCTGTAGAGAGCCACATATTGGCGACAAGAGTAGCGGAAGTCAGTAATTCAAGAGTGAAGTTTTTTTTTTTTTTTTTTTTTTTTTTTTTTTTGTATACTGAATCGAGGCTCGTGAAAGAGCTAACATTTACTTCACAAACAAATCAACCAGACAAACAAAATATATAAAAAGCGGGAGCGGAAAACAAGATGGGGAGAGAAGGTGAAGCACACAAACACAACATTTGAGAGCAGGGAGATGTGTGGAAGGGAGAGGGCTTGGGGGGAGGAGGCATGGGAAGGGGGGGGGGGTGGAGGGAGAAGTATAAAACACAAGGACACCAATGACTTCCAGGACAGAAGTTGGTATTTCAAAAAAGTGGAATTGGGGTGAAATTAGCGGGGGTAGAAAAGATCAAGGTTTTGGATGGGGGAAGATAAGAGATGGTGGTGAACAGCTGTTTTAAAGACCTGGAGGGTGGAGTGGGATTGAAGAGAGTGAGGGAGTTTGTTCCAGAGGCGGGAGAAAAGAGGAATGAAGGAGTGAAGGTGAGCAGAGAGTCTTGATTTTGGCAGTTTGACCATAAGAGGGTTGCAGGCAGATCTTGTGCGACCTGTAGGAATATTTGCGGGACAGAGCCCAGAGAGAGCTGGGGGGGCAAGGCCAGAGAGGAGTCGGTAGAAGATGGAAAGACCACCAACCTGCCTGCGGTGAGTGAGTGAGAGGCCCTTGGAGTTAGCTTCATCGCGGGAGATTCCAATGATTCTGAATGCTTTGGTTTCAACAGCGTGAAGACGAGCTAGGTGTGAGGCAGGAGCACCAGCCCAGAGGGGAGAGCAGTATTCCATTGAGCTGCGGATGAAAGCCTTGTATGTGGTGAGGAGCTCAGGTGTGCCAAGGAAGGACTTCGCACGACGGAGGATGCCCAGTCGGCGACTGGCTTTGGAGGCCAGATTTGAAATGTGGTTTTCCCAGGAAAGATCATGGCAGATAGTGAGACCCAAAAGCTTGAGTGACAGAACTTCTTGGAGAGGATTATTCAGAAAGTGGATGGGAGGGTTGTCCAGTCGGTCTTTTCGGAGAGACATCGTAAGAGTGTGAGATTTGTCAGGATTGAAAGACATGTTCCACTTGTTTGCCCAGTCTGTGATTTTGTCCAGGTCTGCAGAGAGTGAGGAGGCAGCAGACTGCCGATCTGAGGGATGAAGAATGGAGCGACAGAGAGTAGAGTCATCAGCAAAGAGATACAGAGGATTTTCAAGAGAGTCAGAGAGATCATTGATGAAGACCAGAAAAAGGACAGGGCCTAGAACACTGCCTTGTGGAACTCCAGCCTGAACAGGAAGAGGAGATGAGAGAAACCCATTCAGGGCCACACGTTGACTACGACTAGAGAGGAAGTCCGCCAGCCATGCGTGGAGATTTCCATGGATACCAAAAGAGGAGAGTTTGGTGAGCAGAGCGGGGTGCCAGACCGTATCGAAGGCACGTGATATGTCAAGAGAGACTGCTCTAATTTCCTGTTTGGCATTGAGGACCTCCATCCATTGTTGAGAAAGCAGAAGCAGCATGTCCAGAGTAGAGTGTCCAGGTCTGAAACCAAATTGATGATCAGAGATCAAGCCGTTGGAGAAGAGGAAAGATTTCATATCTGAAGCAATGATGGAGTTGCAATGATGGAAGTTGGCCTTGAATTCCATAGGCAGAGAGTTTGGAGAGCAAGGCAAGGTGCCAGACTGTGTTAAAGCTTGAGATATGCCAAGATAAAGTTTTCGAGTAGGCTGTTCTGTTTTTCAGTCCTGGACTAATTTTTTAACTTTTCTGTGATCAACTGGGTTGGAGGTAGAGGGCAAGCATCAGTGGCATTTTCAGTCTCTCTCAAAATTATTCGAACCCGCAGCCAGATGCTGCATGTACATGAATGAATTATCCATATGTTTTAACGATTATCCATACTAGTGTGTATCGGCATGCTTTGTGTGCCTCACCACACATTGCTGCAGAGGCATAGGCATCTTTGACCATGTCTGCCTTCTCCAGGTGGGTGTGGGTTAATGGGGGTGATTGTGGATGGGGGGGATATGGGGAGATGAGGGAATGGTGGAAGAGAGAATGGTGCTGTGGAGGGCGGGTGGGAGGCGGGGGGGGGGGGAGGAGGGAGGGTGGTGGGGGAAGTCGGCCAAATATATTTTGTGCTCTGACTGATATACTGTAAATCAGAAGTCAGAACCCACCGCGTATAAATAAAAAGGAACTCAGCACAAATTTATATATATTTTAAATTATCAGTTGCAGCTCGACGGCAAAGACCACACAAATTTATCAAAAATTGGAATGGGAAAGTCGAACTGCCAGTATTACAGAGCAGCCGTACCGTACACCCCCAATACACTGCTTATGTTGATCTTCCGGCGGGTGTTTACTTCATAAAGTCAACGTGACAAAAATATTGGCGCTAATGAATACAGGTAAGCTACAAATGTGTTTCTTAGGTTAGCTTTATACATATATATATATATATATAGATATATATATATAAACATGACGGAATTTGTTAAAGAAAATTTTAAGAAGACGTTTTGGTCACAAATATACATACAGTACATTGCCATATACATTTAATTTACTCCATTATAATAAGATATTATAATAGCATATTGACCTGAAGTTGGCCTAGAGATACGAACACTCACCTCTAAACTGTCTTGCCTGGGTTTAAATCCCGACTAAGTTATAAAACTGTCATCCAGGTGTTTCACAGACAGGGTGATTCATCAATGTGTGTGCCATCTTTGTTAACAATGACACAGGCTGGTGTTTGGTCACTCAGGTGTAGATGCAGAATGACTTGGGATCTGGGCAACATCGCTCCATTTCAGATTGAGAGTACTGGGGCACAACCCACAGCCTTCTGTCATCCCAGACTGAATAGCTTGTTGAAGGACTTTGTTGTTGTCCAGCAGAGAATCCGGTGCAGAATGTCATGAAGACTTTTTAAAGATACGGTGCAAAATGTCCGTTGGCCACTTTTCTGCAGTGTATTTAAAATGACCATGCATGACTTTACTCTCCCTCATTCGTGCTGGGGGCTAGGGGAGGAAAGCAGCTAGGAAAGCTAGGAGGAAAGCTACGGGCGAATCCCACTGGTCGCTGATTTCAAACAGCACATGCACACGTCTCGGCCTTCCCCTTCAAGACCGTTGGTTCTAATATAGTACCATTGCTTTTTTAAATTAATTGCACATCTCGTGACCCAAACAACTACAGCGAGAGCCGATGGGTGGAGGGCAAAATGCTCTTTACACATTCAATCCCAATAATTCATATTTGCACGAATACAAAACGACCTAACTAACTCCTCCATAATCAATTGCTCCCCTTAGTCCTGGGCCATTTTTGTTACAATATGTATACACTTTGTAAAAAGAAAAACCCCTGCCATTTCATGTACTAGTTATCTTCTTCCAATAACGTTTTGAACAACCCTCATACCTGGAGTACAGCATTTGTAGCTTTAGATAACTTTTGTAAGCAAACAACATAATCAGCATGAAACTTCATCATCATATTCGTGCTTGAACATTCAATGTTCAATTGGGCAGATATTCGTTTCAGTTTTGTGTTACTCCTGTGCATTTTGGATGTTTGCAGCATGCATTAACAATGTTCTGACATGTAAACCTCCTATTCGTGCCCCACAGGTTATGAAGGAGCAGCAGTTGCTCCATCCCCGGCCATCCCAGTTTGGCAAGGCCGGTCCATTAGCACAGCCAAGCTTCGCCTCGTGGAATTCTCAGCCTTCCTTGAACAACAGCGAGATCCAGAAACGGTATGTTTTTTTTTTTGTTTTTTTTTGTATACTGAATCGAGGCTCGTGAAAGAGCTAACATTTATTTCACAAACAAATCAACCAGACAAACAAAATATATAAAAAGAGGGAGCGGGAGACAAGATGGGGAGAGAAGGGGAGCACACAAACATAACATTCGAGAGCAGGGAGATGTGTGGGAGGGAGAGGGCTTGAGGGGAGGAGGCGTGGGAAGGGGGGGGGGGGGTGGGAGAAGTATAAAACACAAGGACACCAAGGACTTCCCGGACAGAAGTTGGTATTTCAAAAAAGTGGATTTGGGGTGGAATTAGCGGGGATAGAAAAGATTAAGGTTTTGGATGGGGGAAGATAAGAGATGGTGGTGAACAGCTGTTTTAAAGACCTGGAGGGTGGAGTGGGATTGAAGAGAGTGACGGAGTTTGTTCCTGAGGTGGGAGAAAAGAGGAATGAAGGAATGAAGGTGAGCAGAGAGTCTTGATTTTGGCAGTTTAACCATAAGAGCGTTGCAGGCAGATCTTGTGCGACCTGTAGGAATATTTGGGGGACAGAGCCCAGAGAGAGCTGGGGGGGCAAGGCCAGAGAGGAGTCGGTAGAAGACGGAAAGACCACCAACCTGCCTGCGGTGAGTGAGTGAAAGGCCCTTGGAGTTAGCTTCATCGCGGGAGATTCCAATGTTGATAGGATTGGTTTGGAGAGTTGATGAGACCGAAGGAGTGGGCGTTAAGAAGGAGAAAAATAACACGGGAATTAAATAATTGTGAAAAGAGAGAAGCGGTAATGAAAACAAAAGAAATTGAGATACAGGTGAGAAAACTAGTCAGTACCTTTAAACTTTACGAGAACCAATTAACCATCTTCATAGAACTTGTTGCGACAATATCATCACGGCATTTGTCCAGGTCGGAGAACTTTATTAATCATCTTCATAAAACTACCGACTGCAAAAGGATAATGGTGATGCCTCCAAGATGTGATTGATGCGCGGAAGACAATGTGGCAGATGACACGTGTTTGTCCCAAATCGTGCAGCAATAGCTATAATGGGACTCAATCTGGTGTCCTCACGAAACATAATTAGGGTGCATCTTCAACCAATATCTACGAGTAATACAGACTTGGCATTTAATATGGAATTTTTTTTTCTTTCTTGACTTGGGTTTACTTTCTGAACTCGGTATATCAATCTGGTGAGTTTCTTTTACGCTTCGGTGATTTCTTTGTTAAAAGAACCATGTCACTGATTGTCTGTCGCAGCAAAAAGTCAATAACAGGATTATATCACAGGTGGCGTGACAAAATGTACGGACAGGTACATTTGACGATTGGCTTCACAATCGGGTATATAAGGGTTGTTGCATTCTGTATTAGTGGAAAACAACTACTGCACGTCTACAAAAGTTATTGCCGCTTCCCCTGGAGATGGTCCGTCAACTCGACAATGCTGTTTGTCATTTAGTGGTGGCTTTATGAAATTCCGGCATGAAACAGCATGCTATTGCTTGGCAGTATGGCATCACTCAAGGTCAGGTGTCAAAGATCCTGAAACAAAATGCTCAGAGGGGTGTCCCTACTCCAATACCGAGGTCAGGACGTCCACGCAGAACCACAAGGAGGGATGATCGCCAGCTGCACTGGTTAGTCCGCAATGGCCGTACCAAGTCAGCTAATCGGCTTAGGGCTGAGTGGCATCAACTGACAAATGTGCCTGTATCCAGAAGGCTAGTCGACCAAAGACTGGTTCAAGCAGGCTATCGTGCCAGGCGTCCCCTGAGAAAGCCACGTCTGACCAGACAACACCGCCAGCGCCGATTGCAGTGGGCCAGAGAGCACCGTCAATGGCAGCCAGGACACTGGAATCACATGATCTTCAGTGACGAGTCTAGATTTCTGGTCTATCGTCAATATGGCCGCGTCCGAGTGTGCAGACAAGTGCATGACGCCTACAACGAAGATTGTATAGTGCCAAGAGTCCAAGCTGGAGGTGGTGGGGTGACCGTTTGGGCTGCTTTTCATGCAGGGGGCAAAACTGACCTGGTTGTTCTGAATGGAAACCTGAACCAGTTCAAGTACAGGGCCATTCTGGAAGAAACATTGCTTCCATTTGCTCGTGCAGCCTTTCGAGGAAACTTTGTCTTCCAAGATGACAATGTACAGCCTCATCGTGCTCGCATGATCCAACACTTTCCTCTTGACCGTGGTGTAGAGCATATGGAGTGGCCTGCCATGTCCCCGGATATTAATCCGATAGAGAACTTGTGGGCAGAATTAACGCGTCAAATCGACCACTTGGACCAGCAGCCGACCTCTGTGCGTGAATTGCAGCAGGCTATTGTCACTGCATGGCAAGCGATTCCTGTCCAAACCTTGGCAAATCTCGTGAACAGCATGCCTCAACGTGTACGTGCTCTCCTGAATGCTCGTGGGGGTTACACGAAGTACTGAACTGTAATTTTACTGTCTGTAATCCCAGTCGTAATTTATCTTTTGTTTTTGTTAAAAATAAATTTGGCTAATGTGCAAAATAAAGAGATACTTCTGGAAAACGTACAGAAGTTTAACACAGTACTGTCCATGAATTGAGTTCGATATCAGTTTACATCACTTTCAAGGATCAATTTATTTGTTTCGAAATGTCAAATGTGGTTTTTGTTTCTTTTAAAGGTCACATTAACAAAATCTAGAATAATTTCAACATAATTCCAATGAACTTTTGGTTCTAAGACATCTTGAAAAGTAAGTTCACCCCCATAAAAAAATATTCCGTATTAAATGCCAAGTCTGTATATATATATATACAACAGATCAATAATCTCGTGTTGCCGCTTCCGGTCCGGTCTGGAGAGGACGCTGGCGTTACTTGTTCGCCGCTTCTCCGACTGGGCCATTGTACATAGTTTGCTTTTCTGGTGGTCGTGGCGGATTTTTGACCGTTGGGTCTGCCCTCTGCTCGGTCCCGGCTCTGCTCCTGGCTTCGCCTGCCCGGCTCCTCCACTGTTTCCTCAGGCCCGCTCCCGTTGTTTGTGGCCGTTGTTTGCGGCGGTGGCTGTTTGCCGCTGTGGTCTTGATTAGCGGCTGCAGTCGTTTGCCGCTGCGTTTGCCGCTGCGTTTGCCGCTTTGCCTCCTCGACCTTGGCCTCGTACTCGTCCCTTCGCTCCTGCCTGGCATGGCTCTGAGGTACTCCGCCGCAAGGCTTCTTCTGCTCAATACCCGCTCCACCCCATCATGCATCTCTGCCATCAAATCAAATGGACTCCTCCGACGACCCAGGTACATTCACCGTGGCTCCGGTCGTAAGTTTGTTTATTTGCAATCAGGTCACTCCATCCCCGTCCTCTGGTCGGCTCAGCGCACTCTCACTCTTCGTCCCAGCGCACCTGGTCACAGCAACCCACACGATCGCACCTCCTGCCTACGAACCCTGGCTAAATCACCTGAATTCATCCCTGCTGTTCAAAACAACATCAAGCTCACCCTGTTCAACACCCGGTCCCTCAACAACAAATGCCTCATCCTGAACGAATACATCCTGGATAACAAACTGGACTTTCTCTGTCTCACCGAAACCTGGCAACAACCTCTGGACTACTACACACTCAACCTCACCACACCCAATGGATATTCCTACGTCAATAAACCACGCTCGGAGGGCCGAGGTGGTGGAATTGCCGTTATCCACCGTCAAGACATCAAGACCAACCTCATCTCCATCTCATCTGCTCCATCATTTGAACACCTGGCTTTAAAACTCTCTGGTCACACGCAGTCAGTCATGGCTGTCGTCTACCGCCCTCCCAAACCACACCCATCATTCCTGTCTGACTTCTCCTACTTTCTGACCCAGCTATGTTCCCTCTCCCCCTCAATCCTCCTCCTTGGTGATTTCAATATCCACATGGACTCCACTGACTCCACAATAACCACTGACTTCACTGATTTACTCACCTGCTTTAACCTCACTCAACATGTCGACTTTCCTACCCATATCCGTGGTCACATTTTGGACCTTGTCTGCTCCACTGGATTAAGTTTGCACCATCTCTATGGCTCCGACCTCACCCTCTCTGACCACTTAGCCATCACTCTGACCATCAACATCCCCGCCCCAACACCAAGGCATTATCGCACAATCAACTTCCGTAAGCTAAACGCTCTTTTACCTACCTCATTCTCATCCACCCTCTCTGAAAAAATGTCCACTTCTCCCTTCATTGACCTCCACACCCCTTCCGACCTCACTGACTACTACAACCACACTCTCTCCTCCTGCCTTGACCAGCTTGCACCTGTAAAAACCAAAACAGTTTCTTTCACCCATTCTGCTCCCTGGTTTACCCCTGAACTCCACCTGATGAAAACTCGTGCTCGCCAACTTGAAAGACTCCGCAATAAAACGGGTCTCACAGTTCACTCCCAAGCCTACAAGGACCACATACAACACTACAAAGATGCCCTCTCCCGCGCCCGCTCTGCCTACTACTCTCAAATTATCCACTCTGGCTCCGGAAACCCAAAAGCACTCTTCTCGACAATAAACAAACTCCTCCGCCCCCTGAACACCACCACCCAGTCATTCACAGTAGACAACTGCATCTCCTTCCTCTCTTTCTTCCAACGCAAAATTGACAACATCTACAACAGCTTGACCACTGCCGCACCCGCTCCCCCTCCAACCACCTGCCCCCCCTTGTCCTGCCATCCCCTGTCTCGGTTCTCCCCAATCTCCCCTACTGACCTCTCTGAACTCCTCATAGGAATGAAAACTGCCACCTGCACTCTTGACCCCATCCCCTCCAGCTTTGTCAAAGCCTCCCTCCCTGCTCTCTCTCCACTTATCATTGCAACAATAAACTCCTCCCTGTCTACAGGCATCGTCCCACCTTCCCTCAAAATTGCTGCTGTTACCCCCATTCTAAAAAAACCTGGTCTAAACCCTGACACCCTAAACAACTTCAGACCCATCTCCAACCTACCCTTTCTGTCAAAAGTTTTGGAACGCGCTGTAGCCACTCAACTCAAACATCATCTCTCTGCCAATAACCTGTATGAAACATTCCAATCCGGATTCCGCTCCAACCACAGTACTGAAACTGCTCTCCTCAAAATCACCAACGACCTTCTCCTCTCCTCTGACGCTGGCAACCTCAACATTCTCGTCCTCCTCGACCTCAGCGCTGCCTTTGACACCATCGATCACACTATCCTCCTCACCCGACTTGAATCCACCTTTAACGTTACCGGCACTGCCCTCTCTTGGATTAAATCATACCTCTCTGACAGATGCCAGTTCATCTCCATCAATAACTGCAAATCCCCCACTGCTCCCCTCCCCCAAGGTGTCCCCCAAGGTTCAGTTCTTGGCCCCCTCCTCTTCATCCTTTACCTGTCCCCGCTCGGTCACTTAATCCGCCGTCATGGTCTCCAATTCCACTGCTTCGCCGATGACATCCAGCTTTTCATCTCCACCAAGTCCGTCTCCACCGACACCCACTCTATCCTGACAAACTGCATCACTGAAATAAAATCCTGGCTTCAAATCAACTTCCTCAAGCTTAACTGTGATAAATCTGAAATAATCATCATTGGCCCAAAAACGCTCACAAAATCCACCCATAACTTTGCCCTCAACATCGACGGTATCCCAGTATCCACCTCCCCTCACATCCGGAATCTTGGCGTCATCTTTGACCAAACCCTTTCCTTCGACAAATACACTAAACAGATCACAAAGTCAGCCTTCTTTCACCTGAAAAACATTGCCCGTCTCCGCTCATCCCTCTCCTCCACGGCTGCAGAAACCCTCATCCATGCCTTCATCACCTCCCGTCTGGACTACTGCAATAGCCTCCTCTATGGTTCACCCTCAAAAATCACCAATAAACTCCAATACATTCAGAACTCCGCTGCCCGTCTACTCACCCATTCCCGGACCCGTGACCACATCACCCCCGTCCTTTACAAGCTTCACTGGCTCCCCATCCCCCAGAGAATCCAGTACAAAATCCTCCTCTTGACATACAAAGCCCTCCATAACCTGGCCCCATCCTACCTGGCTGACCTCCTCTCCAGACACACTCCCACCCGCAACCTCCGCTCTGCTGGTACCAACCTCCTGACCCCCTCCATCCGGACCAAATTCAGATCCTGGGGGGACAGGGCCTTCTCCATCGCTGCTCCCACCCTCTGGAACTCACTACCTCACACCATCAGAGACTCCTCCTCACTCACCACATTCAAAACATCACTAAAGACCCACCTGTTCAACACTGCATTCAACATTCAACCCACAGCATTTAACCCCTGACTATCTCTTCTCCTTCTCCCTCCTTTTGCTTTAAATATTTCCCTATTGATTCTTGTCTTTTTGCAATTGTTGTTTTCATGTATTGTTATGCACTAGGGCATTGCCCGTACGTGGGTGCCCGCCCGTTCCTTGCCAAAAAAAAAAAAAAACGCTACCCGTACGCTCTACCCCGCCCGTACGCCCGTAAACAAAAAATAACAACGCTCTTCGCTTCCGCCCTTCGCTCTGACTGAATTGGGAGAAATAATGCGCATAAGAAATCGAATTACGTACCGTAATGGCGGTCAGCTCGTAACGCGCACACTGTCCGGAAGTTCGCATATCGCATATCTATCTATCTATCTATTAATGCCCAATTATTCAATTATCGCCAACGTATTTTGGCTTTTTGCAATTTAATCGCAAGGAAAAGTAGAAAGAGAAGAGGGAAAAAAAGAAAAGCCTTGCCTTGCTGCAAACAGCTGCTGCAAACAACAACAACATGGAAGGCTGCACTGTCCGGAAGTTGGCATATCGCAGTTACGATTATTTTAGTGTTAATGGCCAATTATTCAATTAGCGCCAACGTATTTTGGCTGTTTGCAATTTAATCGCAAGGAAAAGTAGAAAGAGAAGAGGGAAAAAAAGAAAAGCCTTGCATTAACGCATTAACGCTTGCATTGCATTAACGGTTCGGCACACGTGATAGCTCGCTGCTCTCTGATTGGTTGAAGCGTTTTTTGGACATAGCTCGGTAGGTACTTGTCCGATTAATTACAAACCTTGAAAAGGCACATCCTCGGGTCCCCAGCAATATACCTGGCAAGTTTCAAGTATATCGGACCCGTGGTTGTCGAGAAACAGCGGTCACAGACACACAGACACACAGACAGACACACAGAGATTGCTGGAATTATAGATAGATTATGTTTGCCACTCTGTCAAAGCGCCTTTGGGCTTCTGGAAAAGCGCTATACAAAATAAATGAATTATTATTATTATATATATATATATGTCAAGTCGTAGATTCGTTATTGCTAAGAATTCTGTATAAGACGTCTTGAATAATATGTTATGATTTTAATGTTGCTTATATACTATTTTCATAAAGTTAATAAAAGGTTTTTGCTTCGTTTTAGTTTAAAATGAGGAAAGGCTCGCTTGGGTCGTGCTGGACAATTGTATACGTGTGCTTTTTCGAGGCTAGATAAGGCCGGTCGTAAAATCGCGCTCACATGCGCGTGATTTTGTGTAACGCTAGTAGAATGATTAGATTGCAGACATAAAACCTATCGTTAAAACCATATGTATTTTGTATTAATCACAGCGACGCTTGACTCTGTATAAACATGCTTTGAATTACTCATTTGAACAAACCCATATATTTTATGGCCTTATCGAAGCCAAAGAATGCCCCCTCCCTTTAAAGAGTTATATTTTCTGTCTCCTCGGAGCTTTGAAACTATATCTGGTCCGAATGATAAGGAAGGGCTGACTCCCCCGAATGACAGAGCGGATGACGGTGGGGGCTAGGATGACGGCGAGGGACTCTCGCCAGTCGCTTTGTTCTCTCGGAGATTTTCTGATAAACTTGTCAAGTATTTATACGGACTGCGAATCAATGTGCTTCAGGAAGGGCTGAACGTGGCATGAGGGCAAGTCGTGCTGTAGATGTTCGCCTTCCTCCGGATCTGTATAAGTTGGTATTTAATAAAGACCGTCATCCTCAGGCTATTGGTGGAACTTCTTTTAAGAGCCAAGAGTTGTTTCTTGACATATATATATATATATATATATATATATATATATATATATATATATATATATATATATATATTTATATTTATATATATATATATATATATATATATATATATATATATATACTGTATATAAACACACACACACAGTAACACATGTATATAGTACAGTGCCTTCAGAGAGTATTCACACCCCTTGACTTTTTTCACATTATGTTGTGTTACAGCCTGAACTTAAAATGGATTAACCTGAGATTGTTGGCACTGATCGAAAATTGTTACCCCATAATGTCAAAGTATAAAAAAAATTTAAAGAAACATTTACAAAATAATTAATATGAAACACAGAAATATCTAATTTACATAGTTATTCAATCCCGTGAGTCAATTGTTTGTAGAAGCGCCTTTGGCAGTGATTACAGCTTCGAGTCTTGGATATGTTGGTATTAGCTTTGCACGTCTGGATTTGGGGAGTTTCTCAATTCTTACTTGCAGATTTGCTCAAGCTCTGTCAAGTTGGATGAGGAGTGTCAGTGACCAGCAATCTTCAAGTCTTTGCACAGATTCTCTATGGGATTCAAGGATTTTCCTCATGGGTTTCCGTGTATTTGGCTCCATTCATTGTTCCCTCTATCCTTACAAGTCTCCCAGGCCTTGCCATTGTCGTGGAAATCAATCAGGTCCACAACTTTGTCCCATAGGTAGGTTTAATCACAATTAGATCTTTGGCATCATCCTGTAAAAATACAATCATGCAATAGATATCAGGATCTTGGCATCATATAGAAAGGATCGATAATAATAGTCAAAGCAAGCGAGTCTAGCATATATGTGCGGGTACGTACCATTCAAGACTACAAGACTACATGTCATAGTAAATGTCACAGGAGTGGCTCAGCGTCGTGGATTTCCCAGGTCTTATAGACGCCCCTCAGTGGTTTAAGCGAGCATCACTCCCGGGTTCACCTTTGGTATATTTTCACTACATTCTCCCTGCCGTTAGAACTATACTGCCGCTAGGCAGGTCTCAAGCGAGCATCAGCATTAATTGATTGGGGTACGTCATTCCATGTCAGTCGGTCCACCCGTAGCATTCGGGGGTGGGGAACTACCCTGCCAGCTCGTGTCCGGAAACTACCGGGTACGGCGTCCCCAAGCCCGGAGTCCCCTGCTTCGGAATAGCCGCTGGAGGCCGGTTTCGGAGGGGGCACCTCAGAGCCTTCAGGCAGGGGTGTATGTGACGACGGAAGTGACGGCAGAAGTTCCATAGAGGAAGCTTCGGTAGAGTCCATAGACTCGTAGATCGGTTCGTCGATATCCCTATAAGGGTTGATGACCCCACATGGGGCGAGATGGCGTACGGAGACAGTGGACTCGTGTCCATCTGCCGTCATCACACGAGCATGCTCGGGATTAGCCTGGAGTACCTGCACCTTATCTACTAAGGGGTCGTACTTGCTTGTGCAAACCGCTCGTTTGAGATAGGCCGGCCCCGGCTCAGCGAGCCAGCTGGGTAAAGATCGGATACTACCCGAGCTTCTAGGGTGGTGGAACAGTCTTTCGTGAGGAGTCTGGTTGGTGGCTGTACATAGGAGAGCCCTGATCGAGTTCAGAGCCGCAGGTAGCGACCAAGCCCATTTATCGAGGCCCCGGCCGAGGGTCCTGAGGCTTAGCATGACGGCCCTCCATATAATCCCATTGAAGCGTTTGATCTGCCCATTCGCCTGGGGTCTGTACAGTGTGGTATAACTCGAAGCGACATTATTTTGGAGCAAATAACCTCTCACCTCCTGAGACAGGAACACCGCACCCCGATCGGTATGCACGTAGGCCGGATAACCAAACATAGAAAACAAATTCTGCAGGCACCGTATGACCGTGGCAGCCGTCATATCCCCACATGTGTAAGCAAAAGGGAATCGCGAGTACTCATCAACGATAGTGAGCAGATAACGAGAGTTACTCGACACCGGCAGCGGTCCTTTGAAATCCATCGCCAATCTCTCCCACGGTCTAGTAGCCCTAACCAACGTCCCCATGGGAGGGTTGTAAAAACGCGGTTTGAGTTCCGCACATATAGCGCAGTCACGGCAGATCCGGCGGATGTCCTCAATCGAGTATGGCAGATTACCACTACGCACAAAATGAGGGAAACGCGCCACCCCTGGATGACACATAGTGTCGTGCAAAGTGCGCAGACCCTCCAGAGTTATGATACCCGCGCACGTAGCCGGCCTCAATAAGGCGTCGGCGACCAGGTTATCCTTCCCCGGGCGGTATTTGATGGTGTAGCAGAAGTCGGCGAGTTCGATACGCCAGCGAGTGATTTTCTCATTCTTAATGCGTTGAGCATGTAAGGTGTCGTACATGAACGCAACGCTTTGTTGGTCTGTGATGATTTGGAAGCATCGCCCGAGTAAGTACGGTCGCCATCGCCGAATCGACTCGACGATCGCGTACGCTTCCTTTTCGACAGACGAATGCCTCCGCTCAGCGGAGGTGAGAGTCCGCGAAAAGAAAGCCACAGGGTGCCCCCCTTGGGAGAGAGTCGCCGCTATCGCATGATCCGAGGCATCAATTTCTAAGATGAAAGATTCGCTCTCATCGATCGTCGCCACAGCGGCGCCAGCGATGTCGGCCTTAAGGCCCCCGAAGGCCGCCAAGGCGGCCGGGCTAATGGGGAACGTGTCGCAGGCCACGAGGGTGCGGAGCTTCACAGAGAAATTTTGCACCCACTTCGAATAGTGGGCGAACAGCCCGAGAGCGCGCTTCAGCGAAGCCCGATCGCTAGGCGGAGCCACATCGAGCAAAGGTCACAGACGCTCCTTATCCGGAGAGACAGAGCCATGGGTCACGGTGTACCCCAGAAGATCTATCGTGCGCAGAGAGTAACGACACTTAGCCTCATTCATGGTTAGGCGATACCTCTGTGCGACCTCGAGGAAGCGCTTCAGATTAGCATCGTGATGCCCCTGGTCATACCCACAAACTGTAAGATTGTCCAGATATACAAAGACATCTGTCAAGTTCTCCTTAGTAACGAGGTCGTCCATAGCCCTCTGAAAACAGGAGACCCCGTTCGTCACCCCAAAAGGTAGTCGGGTGAACTGGTATAACCTTTGACCCGATTGAAAGGCGGTATAGATGCGATCAGCCCTAGAGATGGGGATCTGATGATACGCACTACGCAGATCGAGAGTGCTGTAGACGGAGTACTGGGCCACCTGTCGTACTAGCGCGTCCATCCCCGGTAAGGGGTAGGCGTCCAGCTGTGTAAAGCGATTAACCGTCTGTGAGTAGTCGATTACCATGCGTCGGCGATGGGCCTCACTTCACACCACTAAGACCTGGGCCCGCCACGGCGACCGGCTAGGTTCGATAATACCGTCCCTTAAGAGCTGGGCCGTTTCCTCCGCAATGAATTGCGCGTCTGCTCGTGAGTAGCGCCGTGATTTTACTGCTACAGGAGTGCAGTCAGTGGTCAGGTTGGGGAACAGCGAAAGAGGCTCAATGTCCATTTTCGCGAGTGCACACACAGCAAGCGTGTCCGTCCCACCGAATTCCATTTCCAAACGTCCAAGTCGCTTAAGAAAATCGTGTCCTAACAGAATGTCAGCACATAATGCAGGCAAGACCATGAGATGTACATCTGGAAACATGCGTCCCTTTATCACAAGTTTCAATCGACATTCCCCTTTTGTGCTGAGCCTAAGTCCTTGGGAGGCCATGAAGATCCGTCGTGTTGTCCCGAGGACCGGCCACCCATGTTGACGCACCAGCCGTTGATCGATAAAACTATCCGTAGACCCCGTGTCGACTAAGGCCCGCGCAAAAATGCCTTCGACCATGAGCGGAATAATGGCCTGAGCGAGGCCGGAAGATCCGGCAGGTATTGAGCCGTCCGAGCGAGAAGATCGCGCCTCGCGTGTGGATCCCACACCGGCTGCAGTTTTCCGGTCGTTTGAGCAGCCTCCAGAGGGCCCCCGTGCCAAACGCATAGTTGGCCGTGCTGGAGCAAGAGCGTGTAGTTCGTACGAGCTGCCGTCGGATGGCGCTCGTGTCACGTGCAGCGTTTGCCGCAAAGCAAGAGGAGCTTTCAAAGCAGGAGCTTGTCGTTTGTTTGAGGGCGTTCGGATGCCAGTCAAGGACAGTCGCTCCGCGGCCGGTCGTGTCCGCCCCATTTGTTTTGGCGGCCCAATGTATCTCACCAAGGACGAGTGTGCAGCCAGGGGCCCACGAGGAGGAGGACCACTCATCAAAGCCGGGTGAGGCGCCCCGCTCTGTGCTCGGTCCGTTGGCTCGGCGATAAGCCCATTCAAGGTCACGCGAGCTCGTGTGCCCCGCGCGGTCTTCCTGCAGACTTTTGCAAAATGTCCTTTAGTGGAACACAAATGGCATATTGCTTCCCGAGCCGGACACGCCGACCTGGGATGCTGTCGATTGCCACAGAAGTAACACGTCGCGTTTCGTTCAGGCCTTGGCCTGGCCGCCGTGGCTACCGCCAAGCCGGAATCCGAGTCCACCTCGGGAGCGGCCAGGGGCTCCGCCGTAGTCGAGTCCGCTCCCGTATCCTCGGCGGTAGCCCTCTCCGGTCGCGCGAGTTGAGAAGTCCCCGCAACGACTCGTGTGTGGTCATAGGCGGTAGATTGTTCCCGGGCCTCAGTGTAGACGTGGGCCACCCGTAGTGCCTCCGCGAACGTCAGGTCAGCTGTCTCCAAAAGTCTGAGCCTCAGAATCGAAGAGCTGATCCCAGAGACAAAAGCATCTCGGACAAGATCGTCCTGGACTTGCTCGTGCGTACGTACCTCTTGAGTACTGTCCGCAAGTAGGTGTCACAGCTCCTGGGCGAAGCGATCGATCGACTCGGTGGGCTGTTGACACCGTGTTGGGAGCAGATACCTGTTGTACACCACGCTCCGTTTCTTAATGTAAATTCGCTTTAGCTCTGCCACGGCGGCATCGTACGTCATACATCGTGCGATGCTCCTGTAGACGCGGTGGTCGACTTTAGTCTGCATCACAGACAGCTTCGTTTCAGCGGTGGGAACGGTATCCTGGGCTCCGAACTGGTTCTCCAGCGTTT
This sequence comes from Myxine glutinosa, assembly GCF_964187855.1. Classification (NCBI taxonomy): domain Eukaryota; kingdom Metazoa; phylum Chordata; class Myxini; order Myxiniformes; family Myxinidae; genus Myxine; species Myxine glutinosa. The sequence continues at coordinate 120,234,349 of NC_136261.1, read as the reverse complement.
TGAGCCAGTGAGTGAACTCCGAGCCCGAATCCTCAGCTTGCGGGTCGGCGCCGAATGTCGGTACATTGATCATCTTGTGTCCCGCCATTTCCGTAGATCTTAATTGTGATTAAATGTCGTGGAAATCAAACAGGTCCACAACTTTGTCCCATAGGTAGGTTTAATCACAATTAGATCTTTGGCATCATCCTGTAAAAATACAATCATGCAATAGATATCAGGATCTTGGCATCATATAGAAAGGATCGATAATAATAGTCAAAGCAAGCGAGTCTAGCATATATATGTGCGGGTACGTACCATTCAAGACTACAAGACTACATGTCATAGTAAATGTCACAGGAGTGGCTCAGCGTCGCGGATGTCCCAGGTCTTATAGACGCCCCTCAGTGGTTTAAGCGAGCATCACTCCCGGGTTTACCTTTGGTATATTTTCACTGCAGCCATACTTCACGGTGGGGATGGTTTTAGATGGGTGCTGAGCTGTGCTTTGTTTCCCCCAGACGTAGCACTCAGGCCAAAGAGTTCATTTTTGGTCTCATCATATTGACCACAAAATATTTTGCTCATGTTCTCAGAGTCTTTCACGTGCCTTTTTGTAAACTCCAGGCGTTCTATCATGTGCCTTTTTCTCAGGAGTGGCTTCCGTCTGGCCACTCTCCCATAAAGCCTCGATTTGTGAAGTGCTGCAGCGACTGTTGTCCTTCCGGCAGGTTCTCCCATCTCAGCAAAGGAGCTCCGTAAATCCGTCAGAGTGGTCATTGGGATCTTTATCACCTCCCTAACCAAGGCCGTTCTTGCCCGGTTGCTCAGTTTGGTCAGACGGCCAGGTCTAGGAAGAGTCTAGGTAGTTCCATATTCTTTCCATTTCCTAATGATGGAGCTCACTGTGCTCTTGGAAACTTTCAACACTCTATAAATTGTTTTATACCCTTCCCCAGATCTATGCCTCCTCACAATTATATCTTGGAGTTCTACAGACAGTTTCTTGAACTTCATGGTGGAGTTTCTTCTCTGGCATGGACTGTCAACTGTGGGAACTTATATATAAAAGGTGTGTTTCTTTCTAAATCCTGTCCAATCAATTGAATTGGCCACAGGTGGACTCCAATCAAGTTGTAGAGACTCTTCAAGGATGATCAAAGGAAATTGGATGCACCTGAGCTCAATTTGGAGTGTCATGTCAAACGGGTTGAATATAATTATTGACGAGTCTTTTTCACCTTTTAATTTTTAATTGTTTTGTAAAAATTTCTTTAAATAAATTCCACTTTGACATTATCGAGACCAACTTGTTTCACCGTTTTTGGGTTTAGTCAGGGCAATACGTTGCTGTTGCATTCACTTAATGACTTTGAAGCTTTACTGCTTTATACTGGTTATTGATGCACCCCTAATCATGATTGGTGAAGACACCAGATCGAGTCCCATTATATTTCCATGGATGTACCTTCTCTGAGATGGATTCGTCTATAAAATTGAGAATTTAATTCTCTTCCTATTATTGCTTGCAGTACAATCCTACTGGGAAGTAGGGGGCTGTAGCTCTGCTGAGCTCTTGCCTAATAGGCAACTGCCTAGCCAGAAGAGCCTTTTGAAATTAAAATTGTTGCTGGCTGCTCCCGAAACTGTTTTGTGTACTACAGACAGGTTAATGTGTGGCAGGCATTTCCTGTTGGTGAGAGTGCATACCTGGTGTGGCACTTACTTCCTGGTGCCCACTGCAGTGATGGTGTGTGATCTCGACTTAATGCAGGTTACGTTTGACGACTTCACTCTAGGGAGGAGTTTCTGCTCCTCACTCACAAGTGGCATGGGGACCTGGTCCTATTGAGGAGGGGTCCAATTGTACGACCATGCATTCTAACCCTTCGGGGTTAGAATGTGTGTGTTTTGATTGACCATGTGCTTCAGCCTTTGGGCTGAGGTGCATGTGTATGTTCATGGGGCTGTCTTGTTGGACTGTGCTTTGACAATGGGGTCAGAGTATACGTCCTAAGTTGTGTTTAAATGTCTGATCTTTTTTTTAACCTTTTTTGTATACAAAAGGCCTCCCTCATATGGCGAGGGCCAACAAGTATTTTGGCATCTTGGTTAATATTAGGATGGGGGACCTTTTCGCTTCTAGGACCCCCAGCTATGATGACTATGGGAGCGTACTCCTATTGAGGAGTGATACAACAATTGTATGACCATGCATTCTGGCCATTTGGGCTTGTCTGCATGTATTTGGTTGATCATGTACTTCTGCCTTCGGGATGTGGTGCATGTGTAGTTTATGAAGGCTTATACCATAAAAAGGCTTATACCATAAGAAGGAGGGTGAACAAGCCTTTTGTATTTTTAGCTAAAATGAGGATGAAGATCCTTTTCACTTCTTGGCCTCTTGGCTAAGATGAGGTTGGGCATCTACTCCTTTTGAGGAGTGGTCCCGTTATTGTTATCTCCACTACTGAAGGTGGTTTGATATTTTTTACCTTTTCATTCAGATGAAACTTGATGTACAGGTTGGGTGTGTGACAAGGAAAAATTGATTCGATTTTGGTTCAAGTTCTTTACCTTTTTTTTGTATATAGAATAGAGGCTCGTGTAAGAGCTAACACATTGAACATGAAAACATGTACAGACACATACAACATACAATGAAGGTAGCGGGAGACAAGAGGAGGAGAGAGAGGGAAGCACACAAGCACAACAACAGAAGAGAACAGGGATGTGAACAAAAATGAGCTAAAAGTATACAGTAATTGTGATTGACAGTAGATCGTCCAACTTGGTCCGTCTTCAGAGGGGAATAATGATGAGGTTACATTGATTAATCAAGAATGCATCAAAGTTTATAAACTCAAATGCTCAAACCAGAATTCATCCATTCAGTTCTTCCAGTCATGCCAGTCCAATCACGAGGAATCACGAGGAAATCATTTCTTCCACATCCCGCAATCCTTAATACAGTTCAGGTGTCTCGTCTAACTTTATTACATTCCAAGATGCATTGTAACTCGAAATTGCATACTTTGGATTTCTTTGTTGTCATTCGGAATTTTCCTTCATGACTTTTTCTCTAAAGTGTCTCAACCATGCTAACGGGTCAAAGTGAATGCCAAAAAATCCCAACCTAAACTGTTTTCTCCCCTGAACGCTGTTAATATCCTCCTGCTTTGAATTGTGGGGTAAATATTCGAGTTGCAAAGACAGGGAAATAACAGACAGCTATGCAGCATGTGGCTCAGTGTCTGGTTCCAAAATGTTTTTCCGCATTTACTTATACTTTCCCATTCTCTTTCTACTTCTTCACTACAATTTCTTTTTTCTCCCTATTTATGCTCCATAAATTCATGTGAAATTTTCCCTAAATGGTTGCACCTATTTATATTGACATCCCTCAATCTTATATAGTAAGCCTGCTGTTGGCTTAACAACTAAGGCAGCTGGCTTAAGATCTTTGGGCTTTGAGTTTGAGCCCATGTCGTGCCGTTGCATAAGACCAGGTGGGTTGACTCAGCCTGTCATCCTTCCGAGGTCGGCAAAATGAGTACCAGCTCACTGGAAACGGGTACTGCATCAGTGACACAACCACGCTTCCAGCAATGATGCAACCAGCAGCCAGAGGCTGCATATGAAATAATAAGCAGTTATATAAATAAAATCTTTTTACCGGTTCTATTCTGATCTTGCTCCTCGTGACCTCTTACATCTCCACCCAGTTCATGCCCCTCCAGGTTGCACATGTTGTGTCTGACTTTGCTCCACTCAATTGTTTAATTTGCCTCTCTTTTCACCTCGAGAAGCGTTTTTGTTAGTCTGTTGTCACAAGCTCTTGCCTCCAGAATTTCAAGGCTGCTGCCCACTGCCACCGTGTGGCCATTTGCTGTGGTTTATTTATCGTCTCGCTGTTTTTTACCGTCGAGCCAATTTTTCTGTTGACATGTTGCCCTCTGTTGTTCTGCTCTTTAATGAACCTCACTACTGACGTAAAAATATTTATTTTTATTTCTCTCTCCCATCTCTCATTGAAGCTTTGCAAGCCTGTATGATACTCCATTTGTATGTAGTTCTATTGTTCCGACATATGGGGATGTCTCTTTGCTCTTTCACTGCCTTTTTTGGTGGTGATCTACATTACTACTACTGTGAAGATCTCTCCACCCCCCTCAAGTCCTCTTACTCAAATGTCCCATTGTCCAGTATTTTATTCCTTCCTGGTCACCGAAGGCCTGTAGACATTGGAGGCATGGCGGTCTGCGCTACTGCTGGGCAGTAGGCCAAGGAAATTTTGACCGACGAAGGCATAGAGACTATTTGGGAGATTTTCCGGCTTGGCCGGAATTTAGACTATTTGGAAAATGCATTTCATTGGGTTTTGTCCAAAGACCACATGTGGACTACTCCGGAAACAGGATTGACTCTTTCCATATTTGTCCTTTTGCATAATTTGCGTCAAGATGCATCAGTTACAAGAATTATCATGTGTAATATGATAAATTGGAATAAAACAAATGACAACATACACAAGCTGTTTTAACAGGATTTCCAAGATTGCTTTGATCTGTCTACCATTCTCACAGGACAAATCCCTGATTTAGGTAGCACTTATGCATATTTTCTGAAATTAATTCATTGATGTTTTAATTTAAAAAAAAAAAAAAAAAAGAAACGGAAAAAAGAGTTTTAATGTCCAACAAACATTTTTCCTTACACTTTACTGAGAATAAGGATTATCCCTGTTTTGATGTATTTGCAGTGACTATTGATTGGCCCTGCATGTTGTGACGTAATGCATTTTCTCCTGTTGTCCACTCAACCCTGTCGCCGGGGCTTCCATGAGCCTTAATATCTCATAAAAAAATTAACAAAGCTAAGTTAAACTTTACCCATGCCTCCAATATACCTCATTTTTGCCTCTCCCACAGTACAACAAGCACCTGTTCGTCCACATCAGTCAGTCTAGTATGAGCTATGCAGATGCACTGCTGGAGGCTGTCGACATCCGTCAGATATACGACAAGTTTCCTGAAAAGAAAGGTGGCCTCAAAGAACTGTATGACAAAGGTCCACAAAACTCCTTCTTCCTCGTCAAGTTCTGGGTGTGTGTAACACCCTCCTTAATGTGCAATTATTGAAAACCATACTGTATATAGTATGTAGCTATTCCTCTTGGTAATCTCAATGCATTTTACTTCACTTAATCATTGCTTCTTGTGTAGCATTTTAGATCCTCCTCACTTCTTTCGTTCAGTATACTTACCAAACGTTTTCCATTGTAATTGCCTGATGTACCGTCAGCCATGGAGCCCTCTGGATCAGACATTGGGGGAACATCTTTCCCCCACTTTTTTGCCAGTGATATCTTGCTGCATGTTCCTCAATTAAATTTCTACATTTTACAAAGGAATTGGTGTTAAAATGAACTATAATTCCATAATTGCCAATTAAAATATTGTTTAATCTAGAAATCACTCGGTTTTTGTGCCTGACCTTGGAAAAAATACTTATTGAACTTTACTTGCGTGACTCGGCACGTTCCGCGCGCCTCACCACACGTCATTTCAGGGGGATAGGCATCTTTGACCATTTCAGTGTCTTTTGGATCTTTAGGGTATTTTGGGTCTTCATGGTGTTTTGGGTCTTCATGGTGTTTTGTGGCTTCAGGGTCTTTTGGATCCTCTGGGCCTTTAATTGTATTTGGGGTATTTTGGGTATTTTGGGTCTTCGGGGTGTTTTCGGTCTTCGGGTGTTTTGGGTCTTCGGGGTTTTTGGGGTCTTCGGGGTGATTGGGTCTTCGGGGTCTTTTGGGTCTTCAGAGTGTTTTTGGTCTTCAGGGAGTTTTGGGTCTTCAGGGTCTTTTGGATCCTCAGGGCCTTTAATGGTATTTGGGGTATTTTGGGTATTTTGGGTCTTCAGGGTGTTTTAGGTCTTCGGGGTGTTTTCGGTCTTTGGGGTCTTCCGGGTTTTTGGGGTCTTCGGGGTGATTGGGTCTTCGGGGTGATTGGGTCTTCGGGGTGTTTTAGGTCTTCGGGGTGTTTTGGGTCTTCCGGGTATTTTGGGTCTTTGGGGTGTTTTGGGTCTTCAGGGGCTTTTGGGTCTTCAGGGGCTTTTGGGTCTTTGGGGTGTTTTGTGTCTTCGAGCTTTGTCTTTGGGGTCTTCTGGGTCTTCGGGGTATTTTGGGTCTTCAAGGTCTTTTGGGTCTTTAAGGATATTTTGGGTCTTCATGGGTCTTGGTGGTCTTAAGAGTATTGGGGGACTTAAAGGGTCGTTAAAGGTCTGAGGAGTCTCAGCATTCTAAACCTAATTAAGAGTTCACGGACTGTGTCTTGGGTGTTAATGTTTTTGAAGAAGAAGAAGACGTTTTGGTCTCGTATAAACATAACCATACGTTTGCTCTATTATAATAAGATGACACGAAGCACTTCAAGCAGCAACAGTCTTCCTGTTCCTAGTTGTTTTTTGTTACAAAAGTCAATGCTCATGGCAGAGTGTTATTATAGATTGGCGAGATTGCCACAAGTGTGGCCTGAAGAGTAAGGGATCCTTGAGAACTGAAACGTCTAAGTACAGTCTTGTAGGAGCTGTGCTCCCACGGAATCGGAAGAATGGACGCGACAAAAAGCTGGAATTCGTCCGAGTTTCTTTATTGAAACAAAACAACTCGGGTACTCTGAAAAGCCCGTTTATCGGGCAGCAATATATATACACATTATCCCGGAGCGTTTGCCCGGGAAAGGCGAGAGGGGGCGTGGCCGGGCGTCCCGGACACGGCCTGGCAAATCGAGAGCGGGCATGGCCAGGCGTGCCCGGGCACGCCCGGGCGTCCCGGACGAGGCCTGGCAAGTTGAGAGCGGGCCTGCCCGGGCGTCCTGGACGAGCCCGGCATGGTGATCGTTCCGCGTCCTTGGTAGGTGCAAGGCGATTGTGTAAACCCAGCGGTAGCCGCTACACACGTCCCCCCAGAATCGACTTGCACCGGCAGGGTCAATTTAAGGGGGGTCCTGATGACCCGGCCGAAGCGACCCCTGGCGGGTCGTGGGGGGGGGGGTGTGGTGTGGTGGTGGGCGGTCGAGTGGGGGGCACCGTGGACGGGGGGCGGCCTCGCCGCGGCAGAAAGGCCAACCGTGGCGGTTGGTCGATGTCCACGTGCGCCGGCTTGAGGCGGTCCACCGCAATCCGGTCCGACCTGCCGCCGATGTCGATGACGAACGACTTGTCGTCCCGTCGCAGGACCCGGAAGGGCCCGTCGTACGGCGGCCGGAGTGGCCCCCGATGTGCGTCATGACACACAAAACGTACTCCACTGTACGAAGCGCTGGGGGGACGTAGGACTGGGGGTCACCGTGGTGGGACGTTGGCACGGGGGCAAACCGTCGGGCGGCCTCCTGGAGGTCCGAGCGCTGGTGAGCTGCGGACCAGGGACTGGTAGCGTCGGGCACGAATTCGCCCGGGACGCGTAGCGCCTGGCCGTAGACAAGCTCGGCGGTGGATGCCCGGAGGTCCCCCTTGGGGGCCGTGCGGAGGCCCAAAAGGACCCACGGCAGCCGGTCGGCCCAACCGCCGTCCTGAAGGCCGGCCATGAGCGCGGCCTTCATGGAGCGGTGGAATCGCTCGCACAACCCATTGGCTTGGGGTGGTAGGCCGTAATACGGTGGAGCTTGACCCCCAGGTTGCGGGCGACCGCGCCCCACAGCTCGGAGGTGAACTGCGGTCCGCGGTCCGACGAGATGTCCGCCGGTGCGCCGAAGCGGGCGACCCAGGTGGCGATGAAAGCCTGTGCCACGTCGGCGGTGGTGGTGGAGATGAGGGGAACGGCCTCCGGCCTCCGGCCACCTGGTGGTCCTGTCCACCATGGTGAGCAGGTGTGTGAACCCCCGTGATGGGGGGAGGGGGCCCACCAGGTCCACGTTGACGTGGTCGAAACGTCGTTCGGGCACGGTGAAAGGTGCCAGCGGGGCCTGGGTGTGTCGGTGGACCTTGGCCTGTTGGCAGGCTGTGCAGGTGCTGGTCCAATCGCGGACGTCCCGTTGAAGGCCGTGCCAGACGAATCGCGCCGACACCAGCTTCTGGGAAGCTTTCCGGCCCAGGTGGGAAAGGCCGTGGAGGGAGGCGAAGATGCGGCGTTGCCAGGTAACGGGCACGATGGAGCGAGGCTGGCCTTGGGAGACGTCGCAGAGCAGGACAGTGTCCGCGAAGGGGATGTCGGCCAGGCGGAGGCCCGTGTCCGCCGCCCGGAGGGCTTGCACCGTGGTGTCGGTGGTTTGGTCCGCCGCCATAAGCGCGAAGTCCACGCCGAGGTGGACCGCGTTCGCGCTGGCCCGACAAAGACAGTCGGCCACGGCGTTGTCTTTGCCGGCGACGTGCCGGATGTCCGTGGTAAACTCCGACACGGCGGAGAGGTGGCGCTGTTGGCGGGCCGACCATGGCTCCTTGACCTTGGCCATTGCGTAAACCAACGGCTTGTGGTCGACGAACGCCGTGAAGGGTCGGCCCTCCAGAAGGTGGCGGAAATGGCGAATGGCCAGGTGTAGACCGAGTTGCTCACGGTCAAACGTGCTATATTTGAGCTCGTTCGGCCGGAGCTGCCGGCTGAAAAAAGCGAGTGGCTGCCAAACCCCATTCACCCATTGCTCATGTACGGCGCCCACCGCGTAGTCGGAGGCGTCCGTGGTGAGGGCGATGGGAGCGTTGAGCACCGGGTGAGCGAGCAGTGTTGCGTCGGCGAGGGCCCGCTTTGAGCTTTTGAAGGCCGCGTCCATTGCTGCGGACCAGACGATGTCGTGCTTGGCCGGCTTGCCCCGGAGGGCTTCGTAGAGGGGCCGCATGAGTTGAGCAGCGCGGGGCACGAAGCGGTGATAGAAATTCACCATTCCCAGGAATTCCTGCAGGGCCTTTATGGAGCGGGGACGCGGAAACGTGGTGATGGCCTCGACCTTGGTTGGCAGCGGCACGGCCCCGTTCTTGGTGATGTGGTGGCCCAAAAAATCAACGGCCGTCGTGCCGAAGTGGCATTTGGCCAGGTTGACGATGAGGCCGTGCTCGCTGAGGCGCCCGAACAGTGTTCGGAGGTGGAGGAGGTGCTCAGCCCAGGACGTGCTGGCGACGAGGATGTTGTCCAGGTAAACGAAGAGGAATGGCAGGTCACGCAGCATGCCGTCCATCAAGCGCTGGAATGCCTGAGCCGCGTTCTTGAGGCCAAACGGCATCCGCAGGAATTCGAACAAGCCGAACGGCGTGATGACGGCCGTTTTAGGGATGTCGGCCGCCCTGACAGGTACCTGGTGATATCCCCGTATGAGATCGATTTTTGGAAAAATGACCCGTCCTGCCAGACGGGCGGAGAAGTCTTGGATGTGCGGGATCGGATACCTGTCGGGGGTGGTAGCGTCGTTAAGGCGGCGGTAGTCGCCACATGGGCGCCAGCCGCCCCCTGGTTTTGGGACAATGTGTAGTGGCGAAGCCCACGCGCTATCGGAGCGCCGCACGATGCCGAGATGTTCCAAAGCGTCGAACTCGGCTTTGGCCATGGCGAGCTTGGCTGGGTCGAGGCGGCGGGCTCTGGCGTAGACCGGCGGGCCCGTGGTTGGTATGTGGTGCTCGATCCCATGTCGTACTGCGACGGCCGAAAACGTCGGCCGCGTGAAGGCCGGGAACTCCGTGAGCAGGCGAGCAAACTCGTTCGCCGCCGGGAGGGCGCATGCCAGCTCGGTCGGAGCGGAGCTGCTCAATGTGCATACCAGGGAGCTGAAGGTATCGGCGTTGATGAGGCGACGCCGTTGGACGTCCACCAGCAGTCCGTGTGCGCAGAGGAAGTCGGCGCCTAGCAGAGCCATGGGCACGCTTGCGGTTACAAAAGTCCAAGTAAAGCGTTGGCCGCCGAAGCAGAGGGTGACGTTGCGCGGGCCGAAGGTGTGGATGGCCGATCCGTTGGCCGCAACCAAGGAGGGGCCGCAAACCGCGGACTGCCTGTCCTGATCGGAGGCGGGTATGACACTCAGTTGGGCGCCGGTGTCGCACAGGAAGCGCCGTCCGGACGCTTTGTCCGTGATGAAAAGTAAGTTGCCCGTGTGGCCGGCGCTCATGGCTGGTAATGAACGCCGGCCCGGCCGTTTCCCGGCCTGCCGAAGGTGCACGGGGGTCGGCATGTCCGGGCCTTCTGTCCGAACCTGGCATGATAGTAACACCACGCTTGGTCAGGTGGAGGCCCCGGTCGTCGTGCTGGAGGTGGTCGGCTCGGCGTAGCGGCCGCCAATTGCGTCGGCAGTTCGGTCGTCGACCGTGCCGGGTGCTCGGGCGCCATGGGCGTTGCGTCGGACGGCGCTGGGCCCCAGGTCGCTGCTGCAATGCATTGGCCTGCCGCGGAGATCTTGTCGGCTTCCCTGGCGAGGGCGCGGGGATCCGTGATCGTCGTGCTCGCCAGGGCGAGGCGTACCGGGCTAGGCAGCTGACGGAGGAACAGCTCCCGGAACAGGAATGCCGGAGAGTGCTCGCCGAGCAGCGAAAGCATGTAGTCCATTCGCTCGGACGGGCGCGTGTCGCCGAGCTCGGGCAGGTCGAGCAGGCGCCGTGCGCGTTCCACCGATGAGAGGGCGAAAGCGTCGAGGAGGAGCTTTTTAATCGCGCCGTATTTGTCAGCGGCTGGCGGGCTCTCGAGGAGGCTCAGGGCGCCGGCCACGGTGGCTGAGCCGAGCGCTGCTACCACATGGTGGAAGCGGGTGTCGTCGGCCGTGATGCCTTGCAGGGCGAACAGGGAGTCCGCCTGGGCGAACCAAACCGCCGCGTGAGCCTCCCAGAAGGTAGGCAGTTTGAGGGCAACTGCCGTGTCCATGTCGGTAGGTCACCAATGTAGGAGCTGTGCTCCCACGTAATCGGAAGAATGGACGCGACAAAAAGCTGGAATTCGTCTGAGTTTCTTTATTGAAACAAAACAACTCGGGTACTCTGAAAAGCCCGTTTATCGTGCAGCAATATATATACACATTATCCCGGAGCGTTTGCCCGGGAAAGGCGAGAGGGGGCGTGGCCGGGCGTCCCGGACGCGGCCTGGCAAGTCGAGAGCGGGCATGGCCGGGCGTGCCCGGGCATGCCCGGGCGTCCCGGACGAGGCCTGGCAAGTTGAGAGCGGGACTGCCCGGGCGTCCTGGACGAGCCCGGCATGGTGATCGCTCCGCGTCCTTGGTAGTTGCAAGGCGATTGTGTAAACCCAGCAGTAGCCGCTACAGTCTAAGTTTAAGTTTAAGTCTAAGTTCATTACCAGAATCAAACGGAGATCTCGCGAGATCTTGGAGACGGCGGCAGGGATTTTCGAAGCTCCACACGGTCTCCACGTTTTTCGAAGTTAAGTCTGTTCACAATTGTATTTTGTCGAAACTGTATTTATCTTTCGGTGTGTGAAGTTATTGTGTGCAACTTTGGTTGTTTCTCGGTGTTTATATGTTTCATAAATTGATCGTCTGTTTGCGGTGTCGCGAGCAAGGCCTTGTACAGTGTGCACTGTACAACCTTGAGGCTTTGTTTTTCTCTCAGTGGTCCGTCGTTTGTGATCCAATAACTTTCGTTCTCTGTATTCCCAGTCTTTTCACCCATAGCCTACTTCCTTGTGTAAATCTCAACTCAAAAAAAAAACCAAAAAAAAAAAAACATTTCCTTCTCTGTTCTCATTCGTTTATTCATTCTTATTCGTTCGCTCGTTCTTCGACCACGTGTTTCTCCCCCATTTCCCCAGATAGTTTTCACTCATTAACCTTCAATGTTTACACTTTCCCCTCAAGTTATGTATTCCGTCATATTTTATAACACCTTTTTCTTCTTCTTCTTTAAAAGGCTGCTTTCGACTTGCTCACCAAATCAATTCATCCCAAAAAAAATATCCATCTCCTATAGTGCCTTTTTTCTACATTCCCTAAACTCTCCTGCACTCCATCCTCCATCCAGCGTCCTTAAACGTATTTTTAACTCGAAGGTCACAAGAAACTCATTTTGCAATAAATGTTCGTTTCCCATAAATCTTACACTTTCAAAAATCCAATCTCACCCCTCCCCTCCAAATCTTCCCCATAACTCCTCCCCTCCAAATCTTCCCCATCACCCCTCCCCTCCAAATCTTCCCCATCACCCATCCCTTTCAAATCTCCCCCCTTGCCCCCTCCCTCCTAAACTACCCCCTCACCCCTCCCCGCCAAGACGCCCCCTCGCCCCTCCCCTCCTAGACTCCTGCCTCACCCCTCCCCTCCAAATCTCCCCCATATCCCATCCCTTTCAAATCCCTCCCCTTGTCCCTTCCCTCCCAAACTCCCCCCTCACCCCTCCCCTTCAAATCTCCCCACCCTCATTGCTTCTCAATTTCCCCCCTCTCACTCCCCCTCCTCAAAGCGTCCTCCCCGCTTCTTCCCCCTTCAAACTCTCACCTCCATCTCCCCCAACCTTCTGCCTCGCTCTTCCCCCTCCTCAAATAACACCTCATTGTGGCTCACCCAATCACCATCAAACCTTTTGTCCGCCCCATCCTTCCCTTTCTCCGAGCTATTCTGAAATCTCTGACACACCTTCAACAGCTCTCCCTACCTCTTCCACCTCTTCCACATCTTACCCTACCCCTCCTCCCCCCTGTTCTGTATCTGATGCTCCCCCTTCCTCTTCATTAACGGTATGGACCTCAAACATCCGGGGCCTTCGTTCAAACTTAACTGATCTCTCCATACAGGTTGCTTCTGTCAAACCAGACGTGATCTGCTTAACAGAAACTTTCCTCCTTTATGATGTCTCCGATTCCATAGTATCTCTCCCGGGCTACTCCCTCCTCCGGTATGATAGACCTGAGCCTCGTCCTGGAGGCGGGGTTGCTATCTTTATCAAAAACTCTCTTCCTCACTCGCCCTGCACTGCACTCTCTCCACCTCACCCCCAGGAATACCTCTGGCTACGGCTTCCCCTTCGCTCCCACCTCTTGTTCATATGTGTGTTGTACCGTCCACCAAACAGTGACGACTCCATCTACATCTCGCTGTCTGATGATATGGACCAACTTCTAACTACTCATCCCAACTCTCTCTTCCTCATATGTGGTGATTTCAACTGTCATCATGCCAGTTGGCTGGGTGTGGGTACCTCTCTCACCAGCCATGGCTCCTCAGCAAAGGACTTCTGCGACTCACTGGGACTGACACAATCTGTCAATTTCCCGACCCGGATCTCAGTCAACGGAACATCTTCTCTTCTGGACTTAGTTATGACTAACTTCCCTGAAAATGTCTGCTGCTCTTCTTCTGCTCCGATCGGATCATCTGATCATGTCCTTGTTAAAGTGGACATCTCTCTGACCATCCTCAGGGAGCCTGCTCAGCGTCGACGAGTCTGGCATTTCACTCAGGCCAACTGGCACGGTCTTCAAGCAGCCATCAATCATCTGGACTGGTCTCCCATCTCTACCACCTCTGACATCAACTCATCCTGGGAATTCTTCCAAAGTAAATTGCTCTCTCTCATGCACAGATTTATCCCATCTCGTCTTCAGTTGTCATACCCTTCCTCCCGTCCATGGTACACGGAATCTTGTGGTGAGGCTGTTGCCCAGAAACAACTTGCCTTCGTCTCCTGGAAAGCAAATCCAACGGAAGGAAATCTCATTTCCTTTCACAAAGCCCGAAACAAGTGTGTGTCCACCCTCAGGAGAGCCAGGAAACAATATCTCTCCGTTCTCAAGACCGAACTCTCTTATCTGTCTCCCTCTTCCAAATCCTGGTGGCGTCTGGTCAAATCCGTTTCTGGTGTTTGTTCCCCCTCCATCCCCTCCCTTACCTCAAACGGCTACACAGCTGACTCCGCACGTGAAAAAGCTGAATGCCTCAACTCTGTGTTTGCCTCTAAATCTTGTGTCCCAAACCCATCCCTCTCTGTACCCACCATACCCAGTCGTACCCTGCTGCTCCTGGACTCCGTGTCCTTTCCTCCTGACAAGGTGGAAAAGTTTCTGTCAACCCTCGACTCTGATTCTGCAACTGGACCCGACGGCATCAGCCCACGGGTCCTAAAATCCTGCTCTGCTGCTCTATCTCACCCTCTCTCTGTTCTCTTCACCCTCTCTTTTGCTCAAGGTCAACTGCCATCTGCTTGGAAATCAGCCAACATCACCGCTTTGCACAAAAAAGGTGCAAAAACAGATCCTAGCAACTACAGACCAATCAGCCTTCTCCCAATTATCAGCAAAGTCATGGAATCCATCATTGCTTCTGATATGAAATCTTTCCTCTTCTCCAATGGCTTGATCTCTGATCATCAATTTGGTTTCAGACCAGGTCACTCTACTCTGGACATGCTGCTTCTGCTGTCTCAACAATGGATGGAGGTCCTCAATGCCAAACAGGAAATTAGAGCTGTCTCCCTCGACATATCACGTGCCTTCGACACGGTCTGGCACCCCGCTCTGCTCACCAATCTCTCCTCCTTTGGTATCCATGGAAATCTCCACGCATGGCTGGCGGACTTCCTCTCTAGTCGTCGTCAACGTGTGGCCCTGAATGGGTTTCTCTCATCTCCTCTTCCTGTTCAGGCTGGAGTTCCCCAAGGCAGTGTTCTGGGCCCCGTGCTTTTTCTGGTCTTCATCAATGATCTCTCTGACTCTCTCGAAAATCCTCTCTATCTCTTTGCTGATGACTCCACTCTCTGCCGCTCCATTCCTCTTCCCTCAGATCGGCAGTCTGCTGCCTCCTCACTCTCTGAAGACCTGGACAAAATCACAGACTGGTCAAACAAGTGGAACATGTCTTTCAATCCTGACAAATCTCACACTCTTACTATGTCTCTCCGAAAAGATCGACTGGACAACCCTCCCATCTACTTTCTCAACAATCCTCTCCAAGAAGTTCTGTCGCTCAAGATTTTGGGTCTCACTATCTGCCATGATCTTTCTTGGGAAAACCACATTTCCAAGCTGGCCTCCAAAGCCAGTCGCCGACTGGGCATCCTCCGTCGTGCGAAGTCCTTCCTCGGCACACCTGAGCTCCTCACCACATACAAAGCTTTCATCCGCAGCTCAATGGAATACTGTTCTCCCCTATGGGCCGGTGCTCCTGCCTCACACCTAGCTCGGCTTCACGCTGTTGAAACCAAAGCTTTCAGAATTATTGGAATCTCCCGCGATGAAGCTATCTCTGAGGGCCTTTCACTCACTCACCGCAGGCAGGTAGGTGGTCTTTCTGTCTTCTACCGACTCCTCTCCGGCCTTGCACCCCCAGCTCTCTCTGTGCTCTGTCCCCCAAATATTCCTACAGGTCGCACAAGATCTGCCAGCAACCCTCTGATGGTTAAACTGCCGAAATCTCGGCTCTCCGCTCACCTTCACTCTTTCATTCCTCTTTTCTCCCGCCTCTGGAACAAACTCCCTCACTCTCTTCAATCCCACTCCTCCCTCCAGGTCTTTAAAACAGCTGTTCACCACCATCTCTTATCTTCCCCCATCCAAAACCTTGATCTTTTCTACCCCCGCTAATTCACCCCAGATCCACCTTGTTTGAAATTCCAACTTCTTTCCTGGAAGTCCTGGCAGTGTCCATATGTTTTATACCTCTCCCACTGCCCCCTTCCCCCCCCCCCCCCAAGCCCTCGCCCTCTCTCAGATCTCTCGATGTCTCCATGTCTCTCGGTCCCTGCTCTCAAATGTTGTGTTTGTGTCCTTCCCCCTCTCTCCCCATCTTGTCTACCGCTCCCTATGTTATATGTTTTATGTGTCGGTTTGTCTTTCTGTGTAATTAATGTTCGCTCTTTCACGAGCCTCGATCTTGTATACAAAAAAAAAAAAAAAAAAAAAAAAAAAAAAAAAAAAAAAAAGTTTAAGTACAGTCTAAGTACAGTCTCAGTTTGAGAAAAATAAGTGCCATACAGTTAATTAGTTAGAACAGTCAGTTGACCTCAATATCAAGTTTAGTTTTTTATAACATTGAGCAATGAGTGTGGAATTATGCCACTGCACCTGGGAAAAACAAAACAACCGGAAGAGAGTGAAATGACTTGGAAAATGAAGGTGCTTCTTATGGAACGAGTACCTCATCATTCGACAACGATCGTCACTAGAACGGCACTCAGAGCAAAGCACGTACCTCCTGAATTGTTTATGTTTTGCATCCCACAGATAGGCCGGATCTGCATCCCTACCATTCGTCCTTGTCACACACCAAATCGGCTTGTTCTTGTCACCTACCCAACTCATCCACTAAGTTTCGTCCATACCCGTCCATAACTTTTTGAGATATCTTGTGGAAAACTCTAGTATCTGGATCCAGGTCTTTACCAAAATCTAATTAATTCGTCCTTGTCACACACCAAACATGTCCACCAAATATCATCCAAATATGTCCATATGTTTTTGAGTTATCCTGCTCACAGTCAGACAGGGGTGAAAACATAACCACCTTTAGTATCCCTAACTTAAGGTTCATCTGTGAAAAAATTTAAAAGAAGCTAATTTCAACTGATTTGGGTAGGTATGGGTATGGGCAACTACCAAAAAAAAGTAAGGAGGGATAGGGGTTGGGGAAACCTTTTTATTAGAGGTCAAAGGTCATTGACCTCTGCCTAAATCATATAAAATTGTATTTCAGCAACAAAATATGGTATATAGATGATCTTGGTGTCAAAATGCACAGGATTACGAAAGAAGATGACGTAGAATAATGACTGACCCATGGAACCAATTACTGACCTCCGAAAATGAGGTCAAAGGTCAAAAATAGACATCTTATCACCAAAATATCATATCAAATATCATATTGGTAACAGTAACAGAATTATACCAAGATACAAACTAAATATGAAATGGATTCTTCACCACCAAAATACGAGGTTAATGGTCAAAATAAGCAGGGGGGGGGGGTAAAGTTCATTAGTGTCAAATAGTTTGTGTATGTAAAGTATATGTGAATTTATAATATCAACAATTTGCAGAATACTACTCACAACTTAGAACTTACAGTATCTATCGGCAACAACAAATTAATAATACTCAGTCTGTTTCCTCTTCATCGCCACCAATTTCTTCTTCTGCATCTATGCTATCTGTTCCATTGTCGCAATGCCCACAGCACACTCCACATGCAGATACACACGACATGCGAGCTTTCATGCAGCTGCATCTCATTGTTTGACATTGCCTCTCCCCTTCCTTGCAGTTGCAACAAATTACTTTCAGAAGGTTGTCTGGCGCGATACCAACAGATAGCATTTTTGGTCTGAGTTTTCTGTTGGAATCTAACTCCCATCCTCTTCCTTTGGGATCAAGAATAGAGGTGTCAAGATGCTTCCATACCACAACTTGAAGATGGACACGAAGGGAATGTTGAGCTGTTGCATCTTCCGTTGGTGGTAGGCGGTCAGGATCGATTTTGCCCTTGGCTGCTTGCTTCTTGAACTTCATGTAGCGAGACTTTTCTAGGGGAGTATCCCCACAGCCATATGTGATCTGCATGGCTTTTAATCCAGCTGTTCGAATTATGGAGTCGGTTGAAGTGGGACTTGTGAATGCAGTAATGACACTGGCAGGAAATCTGCATTTGTAGAGAGCACATTTGGTATGTCCATGAATGCATGAAACAGTGTCGTTTCCAGACCAGCCATACTTGAAGAGGAACTCTTCTTTGTCTCCGATGTGTATGCTAGAGATGTCGTAAAGACCACCAAAATCTGCTTGTAAATAGAAATTAGTACAGTGGATAGGCCTATGATAGCAGAGCAATATCAAAATATCAGTGTCCTGGGCGACAACAACAACTGGGGATTTAACACTTGCGACCAAGTCCATTGCAGACCTAACAATCAGCGTGTCACCATCATCTTTTGCTTGGCGTACAGTGATATTGTGGCTTGCCATCTCTGCAGATATCATCATGATTAAGGCTCCTTTGTTCTTCTCATTTGCCAGGAAAACCTCTCTGTCACATGATATAGTCAATTCCGGTGTGACCCTCATGTCCGGAGAAACCTTCTTCCCAGCCATCCGCCGCATATGTTCATGGTCTTTCGTTGATGATTCCTCCCCGTAGCCATCAAACACTACAGTAGCATCCTTGAATTTGTTGTCAACATATCTGACATATGTATCAACTCTAGTCTTGATGGTTGCACCGCTGGACCACTTTACCTGATGAAGTAGCCACCCTCCATCAACAACATGCATCTTGCTGTTTATGTCCACGTCAAGTATTGTAGCTGTTTCCTTGAGCATCTTGCCAAATTCATGCTTTTTGGGTTTTCTCATCATGCGATCCATTGTGAAGAGAGATGTTGGGACCGGGGTCAGCTCAAATTTGAACATGTGTTCGATCCCTTCATCTCTCTCTGCCATGAAAATCAGTCTATTGAAAAGAAGGGTCTTTTCGATGTAGATCCTCTTGTCGCCTACCTTTACTTTCTTCTGAAGCTCAGCCAGATTTTTGCATTTCTTTGCTGTCTTCATGCTCTTAACCGGTTCGGCATCTACGATGGACTGTCATAGGAGTGTTGCTACTCCATTTTTGTTCCAATCGCTCCAATAATGAAGAGTTGTTGATAAGTCTACACTGCTCTATTAGATTCTCATATCCCTTTCTGTACAACCTCTGTAGCTTTCCTGCTTCTGAAAAGTCCTCACTACATATTTCACATATATCCATCCTGGTAATTTTGTTATTTTACAGTATTGTTCCAAAGGCCTCAGGGAACTTTTGGGACATCTCACTGCACTGGGGTAGTCAAGGTACATGTAGGCTAGCTAGGTTTTCTCAGTAATCACTCCTGAAACAAAGACAAAACAAAGACTTCATTCATGCAATATATAGTGTTTTAGTCTAGGGTCAATGACATTTGATCCCAAGAAAGGTAATTTCCCCCTCCCCCTCTGCTCTTGGAATAAATAATAACCCCCATATCCACCACGTAAGTTGAAATTAACCTCTTCGGTTTTTTTTTTGCTCATTTTTATATAATATGGTAATTTTCCTGTTATAAATATGACATTTTAGTGATAAAACAGCTTTTTTGACCTTTGACCTCATTTTCAGAGGTCAGGATTTGGTCCCAAGGGTCAATAATTATCTTATGTCATCTTCTTTCGTAATCCTGTGCATTTTGACACCAAGATCATCTATATACCATATTTTGTTGCTGAAATACAATTTTATATGATTTAGGCAGAGGTCAATGACCTTTGACCTCTAATAAAAAGGTTTCCCCAACCCCTATCCCTCCTTACTTTTTTTTGGAAGTTGTCCATACCCATACCCACCAAAATCAGTTGAAACTAGCTTCTTTTAAATTTTTTCACAGATTGGCTAATATATGGCTAATTTAGGGTTACTACTTCGGTGGCGGAAATAAATTTAAAAACCCACACACTAAAATACTGTTACGACAAAGAGACTAATTATGTGAACCATTCACATCAAACTTAATATTATCAAATTAATGAATTGTTTTATGTACACTGCACCTCTCTATTCCCTCTCCAGACACTGCATGACGTCTTCACTGCACGCCGAAAGGGAGTACTCAATATTCACTCCGTTTGTTTGTTTTCTTCTTTTTCCGGGCGATATCTCAGCCATCCTTTGAGAGCTAGGAAGCTCAATTTGGGCAAAATAGTGAACAAGTGCTTTGGCAATAAACGGTACTTTTAATTTTTTGATTAATCAATTAATTAATTACTTAGTTATTATAGATTTCTTAATTATTTATTTTCTTTCTCATCTGGGCAATATCTCAAGTTCCTTTTGAGCGAGGAAACTGATATTTGGACACGACAGTGACCAAGTGATTTGGCTGTAAACGGTATTTTTGATTTATTGATTAATCAGAATTTGGAATTCTGAAACTTCAGAATCATTGGAATCTCCCGCGATGAAGCTAACTCCAAGGGCCTCTCACTCACTCTCCGCAGGCAGGTTGGTGGTCTTTCCGTCTTCTACCGACTCCTCTCTGGCCTTGCCCCCCCCCCCCCCCCCCCAGCTCTCTCTGGGCTCTGTCCCGCAAATATTCCTACAGGTCGCACAAGATCTGCCTGCAACCCTCTTATGGTCAAACTGCCAAAATCAAGACTCTCTGCTGACCTTCACTCCTTCATTCCTCTTTTCTCCCGCCTCTGGAACAAACTCCCTCACTCTCTTCAATCCCACTCCACCCTCCAGGTCTTTAAAACAGCTGTTCACCACCATCTCTTATCTTCCCCCATCCAAAACATTGATATTTTCTATCCCCGCTAATTTCACCCCAATTCCACTTTTTTGAAATACCAACTTCTGTCCTGGAAGTCCTTGGTGTCCTTGTGTTTGATACTTCTGCCACCCCCCTCCCCCCAAGCCCTCTCCCCCCCACACATCTCCCTGCTCTTAAATGTTGTGTGCCCTCAAGTGTTTGTGTGCTTCCCCTTCTCTTGTCTTCCGCTCCCTCTTTTTATATATTTTGTTTGTCTCGTTGATTTGTTTGTGAAGTAAATGTCAGCTCTTTCACGAGCCTCGATTCAGTATACAAAAAAAAAAAAAAAAAAAATCAATTAATTATTTAATTTTTCGATTATTTCATTAATTGCTTTTCAAAAAGTTACAGATTAGAGTAAAACAGTTGTGGTTTAGCTAAGCTATTAGCCAATTGATTAAGAAACTAATTCTTTTTACGATTATTATTTATTTATTTTTATTACGCAATTTATCAATCAATATAATTGCACACCGCTCCCTCCCAATTCTGTCTCCATGTGCTGCACGGTGGCATCGCTAGGAGGACGATGTCGTGCGCTGGAGGATATGTAATTAATTGACTTGGCAGGTGGGCGGTGTACTTTGAATGTAGCGCTACTTGTTTTACTTATGTACATGACAATGTAGCCTGAACATAGATTCGTATGATAAATGCGGTATAGAGAACATACAGAAAACACAATAATGAAGGGGGGAAATGGATGCAAAATTGGCATTATAATGTGTGCAAAGCGCAGCATGGACTGCATCTGATGGCATAGCTAAAACAGTAAAGAAACAGCTTTGTTATATTAGCATGAGGAGAACAACACACAAGCCATAATACAGGGTTGAATGCAACTAGTTCCAAAAGTAAAAAGTATACACTTACAAAAAAATAAGGAAAATCATTACATTAGCACACTAATACATTCTATTGATTCAGGGACATCTGCCGGACCCCACCCACATTTGTCACTTGACTCCAACCACCACAGCACCCAGCCAAAATAATATGGCCACCAACTTAGTTTTCTGGTGGGCCGAAGACATCAGGCCTGTAGGCCTCTGCTGATTACACACTGTCCGGGTTTGTTGCATCAGATTTACATTGGCTTTGTTTGGGTCGAGTGTTACTCACGATGAGGGCCCTGAAAAATGTAATCATATGTCGAATAAAAATTGTTAGTAAGGTCAATCATAAATCAAGCCCGTCGGTACGTGCCTCCCTAAAAAATAGCGTTGGGTAATTTTTGAACGGCCCCATATTGTCGTTAAGCAATACTTGACCGTGTAACGAATCAGCTCGTTCTGATATAACCATCAGAAAGGTGACATGGATAAGAAAGTGTCGAGTTAATCTTTTAATATCGCATTAAATGTGTGTTTCCCAATTGCGCTGTTCATCTTTTACGAGTGCTTTAAATACGCGTTTCCCAATCGGCCTGTTACCAGATTTTGTCGCAAGTTGTGACCACAGTGCAGTTATTCTTGTTCTTTTACACACAACTACTTTTAAAAATCTACTTAAATTTTCAGGGAGTCTTTTAATAAGAATTCAACCTTTTAAGTGAAGTATTCAAACCCTTATCATTATTATTCGATTTTGGCCAAAGACAATTACCTTTCACCAATAAATGGAGGATAACTATGCTATAAGGCTATTGCTAACCTCACCTGGATTTCATTGCTTGTCTGTATCATTTGCCTCATCATTCCACACCCCACAGGCAGACCTCAACACGAGCACCCAGGAGGACACAGGAGCTTTCTATGGTGTGACAAGCCAGTATGAGAGCCATGAGAACATGATAATCACATGCTCTACCAAAGTGTGCTCCTTTGGCAAGCAGGTGGTTGAAAAAGTAGAGGTAGGTGGAAAGAATTACTTCAATCTTTACAGATGATGGAGTGCAAAATCTCTGATGGCTATGGTATTCTCGACAGAAAATTTCGATTAAATTCCCACACAGAACATTTTAAATTGAGCCAAAACGAGTTTGATTTCCACAGAATGGCAAACATAGTGTAGGAAGTCAATCCTTTAATTTTGGAAGGGTAAAGGGGTAATTTGGGTTGAGGAAAAATTGCAAAGATGGTTATTTCACTTTTGTGAACACAAAATTCTGAAGCTTGACCACAATATAAGATTTTATTATTTGATGTGGCACAAGGGTTCATTGTCCCCATTCTGGTTAAGAGGTGCTACTTGTGTTTACATACTAGTGGGGCATGTTATGCAGACTGCAAGCAGATACTGGGGTGCATCCTACATACAGATGTAATAAATAAATAAGCTTTATATATTTGATTAAGGTGATTGTGAAAGAGCTTTATATATTCGATTAAGTTGATTGTGAAAGAGCTTTATATACTGAAACGCAAAAGAAACTTACCACCTTTGAAACCTTTAAATATCAACAATAACACTGCGTGTAGTAAATGTGTGAACTTATTTGTGGACAATAGTGTCCTCACTGTCAGACAAAACGGTCACGGATGGTTACTTGAACCTTCAATGGTCACTTCATAGCACAGCTGTTGAACAGCCGTTTTGACTGTCAGTGATTAGCCAAGGGGTACGGGATGATTTTAATGAGCTGCACGTGATGTCTTGATATTGGCTTTAAAAAGGCCGGTGCAAAATGGGCATTTTGACCAAAAAATTTGACCATTTTGACCAACTTCAAAAAGACCGAAAACGCAAAAGAAACTTATCACTTGTTTGAAATGTAATAAAATTGTAACAGTTCAAAATAAAACAAACCAACAATTGCTAATTGAAACATTGGCATTTTATTGATGACATGTCATGTTTTTGACCAAGATACACCATCTCATCAGTTTGTTCTACAGTACAGAACAGCACAGGGTGCAATGCCAGTCCCCTTTCAATAGCGTGTGTGGCCACCATTGTTTTGGATACAGTCAGTGCATCGTCGGCGTATACTGCCTACCAGTCTTTGGATGGATTGCTGCTGGATTCTGTCCCACTCAGTCCTCAATGTCTGAAGCAGCTCTGCCCGTGTCCTGGCCCTGCCAACTACGCGTCTCCCAAGCTCATCCCACAGGTGCTCTATGGGATTCAGGTCAGGGGAGAGCGCAGGCCACTGCATGGTGTTGATGTTCTCGCCTTGGAGAAATGCAGTGGTAAAGCGAGCAGCATGGGAACGAGCGTTGTCATGCTGAAAGGTTCTCAGTTCTGGGTGGTCTAGCAGGAATGGCAGCAGATGAGGTCGCAGGATGTTATCCACATACCGCTGGGCGTTAAGATTCCCATCCACAACCACCAGTGGCGTCCTGTACCGGCCTGATATGGCGGCCCACACCATCACACTTGGGCCACCCCACCTGTTGGCTTGACGCACGCAACAATCGGCATATCGCTCGCCAGTTCTTCTCCAGACACGCTCACGCCCATCAGGACTGTCCACACAGAACCTTGACTCATCGCTGAAAGCGACCTCGTTCCACTGCGGCAAGGTCCACCGCTGATGCTGCTGGCACCATCTCTGTCGGTTGCGGCGATGGGCAGCCGTCATCACGGGGCCTCTGTATGGTCTTCTGGCAGTCAGACCATAGTCATGCAGTCGTCTTCGTGCAGTATCATTGGAGATCCGTGGGTTTGCACGCCCCAGAGTTTCTGCCGCAGTGCGGGATGCTGGACGGAATCGATCCCGCAGGTGACTTCGGACCATCTGCTTGTCCTGCCTTGCAGTGGTGACTCTTGGCCTCCCTGATCGAGGTCTGTCATCTGCAGAGTTGTGGAGGGTGTCTCTGTCCACCAGGGCCGATATCGTCTGGTGTGAACAGCCAAGGCGACGTGCCACTTCACGGTAGCTCAGTCCGCCTTGCAGCATGCCCAGGGCACGCTGCCGTTGATCCCTTGACAATCGTGGCATGTTGATTGAAATGCCATTTTGCACTGGCCTTTTTAAAGCCAATATCAAGACATCACGTGCAGCTCATTAAAATCATCCCGTACCCCTTGGCTAATCACTGACAGTCAAAACGGCTGTTCAACAGCTGTGCTATGAAGTGACCATTGAAGGTTCAAGTGACCATCCGTGACCGTTTTGTCTGACAGTGAGGACACTATTGTCCACAAATAAGTTCACACATTTACTACACGCAGTGTTATTGTTGATATTTAAAGGTTTCAAAGGTGGTAAGTTTCTTTTGCGTTTTCGGTCTTTTTGAAGTTTGTCAAAATGGTCAAATTTTTTGGTCAAAATGCCCATTTTGCACTGGCCTTTTAAAAGCCAATATCAAGACATCACGTGCAGCTCATTAAAATCATCCCGTACCCCTTGGCTAATCACTGACAGTCAAAACAGCTGATCAACAGCTGTGCTATGAAGTGACCATTGAAGGTTCAAGTGACCATCCGTGACCGTTTTGTCTGACAGTGAGGACACTATTGTCCACAAATAAGTTCACACATTTACTACACGCAGTGTTATTGTTGATATTTAAAGGTTTCAAAGGTGGCAAGTTTCTTTTGCGTTTCAGTATATATTTGATTAAGTGGATTGTGAAAGAGCTTTATATATTTGATGAAGTGGATTGTGAAAGAGCTTTATATGTTTTATTAAGTGGATTGTGAAAGAGCTTTATATTGTTGCGGATCTCAAACGTCGGCCTTCCCCTTACCAAGGGGGGATTAATCCCCTTGTCTTTTTACTCGCCGACGGAATCCGAAGCTATGACGTTCCTTCCAGACGACGTTAGGTAGGGTCGTAAGCCGAATTCTTATTACCTAATTACTAACGCTGGCCATGAAGCAAGGAAATAACTTCCGCCCGAATCACGGTTATAATTTGGAAACGCCGAGCGATAGCGAGCCGTGATTCGGGCCGTTAACAGGTACTAAACCCGATTTGAGCGGTTGTGATCGTGCCATGCTTACCCAATTGAGAAATCACTAAAACGGTCGAATTAAGAGGAAACAGGAATAACAAGGAATTTATTACACTTTGTACAATGAAGAGGAAGAAGCAATGTACAGTGAAGAAGAAGAAGCAGATACACAGGGCAGCCTTATACGGTCTTAACTTATCCCTGGACACGGGCCCGTTCGCACTCAGACTCAGACTCACACGGGGTTTGTAGATGGTCAGGCGATGGTCCAACGGATCGCGTCCACAGCTCGCTCCGGTCCCCGACTCGTACCACGAAGACGATGGTAGACGGCAGGCAAGCTCTCCGCGTGTCGTTGGCGCGGATCGGACAATTATATGGGGGGGGGGGGGGTCGCAAGCTGGGCTGGCGATTACTGTGTGGCTCACGGCCACGTACGTAATAGAAATACCGGCGCTTTATATGCGCTTCCAGCAAGCCCAAGGCCAAATCCTCAACGAGTTCTTGCAATATCAAAGTTCCCCCCAGCGAGTCCTTTCACCAATGCCAAACGTGACAATCCTCTTGGTAAAAGTGCAATCGTGCAAGTCCTGGACAGTCCTCACAATACGAGCTCGCTCAGTCCTCTTGGTAAAGCGCATCAGTCCTGTTAAACCGCATAAGTCCTCCTCGCACAGCCTTGTTGAAGGGCTTTTCGTGCGCGGTTATATAGCGCCGCCCAGCGAACCCTCTCGAATGTGCCAGACGTGCACTTACCAAGCCCCTTAAGCCATGCCCACGGAGCCCTGGTTGGTTGTTGGGGTCTTACCGGCTCCGCCCTTGACATCTGTTTGACGTGGCCACACCCCCGACCTCACGCTCCGCCCCTTTTCCAGGCCTTACCTCGTGGTATTTGGCTAGTTTCAGCATCCTAATGCGAGGGGCAATGGGGCGCAGACTGGATGGTGCGCAATGGGGAATGGGGCGCAGACTGGATGGCGTGCAATGGGGCATGGAGCGCAGACTGGATGGCGCGCAATGGGGAATGGGGCGCAGACTGGATGGCGCGCAATGGGGCATGGAGCGCAGACTGGATGGCGCGCAATGGGGCATGAGGCGCAGACTGGATGGTGCGCAATGAGGTCGATTGGAGGGTGGGCTGTAAAATGAACGGGACCTACTCTTATTTATTTCTTTTACACAACGCAGGTATCACTATTGGGAAATGGCCTTATCTCACATATACTATGAAATAACTAACGTTCTAAGGTGGCCTACGTGTTGCATGTGGACTAACTATGGGGGAAAAACCTTTAACATTTATTAATCAATATGTACATTTCAGAACCGCAACAATATTGTTACTGCCCGCGGATAAGGATGTTGGTTTGCCGAGCGGATGGCACCGCGGCCTAACAGTTACCCCGATTAACCCGATCCCCGAACGTTGGCCGGATCGCGCCACAGATATTCAATAGGGAAAAGACTAAGGCGACACGGATGTGAAGAAGAAGAAGACAAAAAGGGTGGAAATACTAATATAATTTATTTACTATTTACAGGCTCAAAGAAACCAAGGAGAAGGAAAGATAATAAAATAATATACAGAAGATTTTTAGAGACACAGTGCAACGCTAGCTTATACGAGCTTAATTAAATACCCAGGGACAAAACAAACAGAACAAACTCACGTACACAAGAAGGATGGAAGGGCAGGAGGTGGATGGCTGGAGGGAAAGGAAGGTCCACTGCTACTGCAGCACGATCGGCGCGTTTGGCAGCCGCCGTTCCTTCGCGGCCCTGCTCGAAACCGCCGTCCAGGCCCCAAGCGGCTGTTGAGTGTTGTTGCTGCTGTGGCCGCCGCTGCTGCTGCTGCTGTGAACGTCGCGTGCTTTGCCAGGACTACAACAGGCTTTGGGCTTCCCTGGATGATGATCTCCTTAATGTTCTCTATGTTCTTTTGCTCACATGCCAGCCTCGGACTCTGTTCGGAAAAGCACCAGCTCAGGGACAAACATCGGTCCACTTGATCAGCCGTTGCTGTGTACAAAGCTTCCTTGGGTGATCTCAATGTACTCTCGCAGTTGGTTCTCTTACAGTTGGTTCTCTCTGGATGATCTTTTTACACAACTCAGCAACTACTCCACTCTACAACGTCCTTGCGCGCGCGCTTTTATAGCGCCTCCGGCGATCAAGCTGCCGGCCTTCAGGACACGCCCATCGGTGTGCTCACCTCGGCCCTGATTGGTCGGCACGGCCCTCTAGCTCCGCCCTTGATGACGATGGGCGGGCACGCCTTTCTTCCCCGACCCGAGCACATGTTCAATGGTGGTTTTGGAGGGGACGTAATTGGCAATCGAGGCTTGGCAATGAAAGTTTTGGGAGTGGGAATGGGGGATGAAAGGAATTTATCTATTTCACTTGGTGCAATGGAGTGTCATCTTAATGGGAGACAAGGCCTTACCCTAATACACATAATAAAGATATAACTATCAACCAGGGGGAAATCTATGATTGGCTAACGTGTATGCTTTATGGAATTAACTACGGGAACGCCCTTTGACCTTTATACAACACTGGAGGCAGGAGGGTCCAGACTTAAGCAATAATTCACCACAATTTACTACAATACAACACAATAAAAAAAATACAATCCTTATATCCGCAACACTGCACCCTCCTCCTCTTAGGCACGTCCCGGGCCGATAACTTTAGCTTAGTGTGACACGTAGGTGTAGTTCCCTCTACTTTTAACCTGACCCTGAGTGCGACCGTTTTAAAACATAAATACATATGTCCCGCTGCTCCATTTCACCCTACCTAACAGACTCACGCCCACAGCTAACCGAATTGCGGAATGGTCTTTAAACTATACATTTACGGTGGGGAGCATTATTTACAATGACCTTACTTTATTTACAAAAATAACCCAGGACCTGTGATTGTTCTTTCTGGGGGGAGACAGTCTGCTCTGCATCAATGCACCATGAAAGCACCCAAAACGCACCAACACACCCTCAAGCACCAATCTGTGCACAGTCATCACTGTCCATGAATAAAAATAAAAACAACAACCCCTAACCCTGCAGGTGGTCTCTTGCTCTTTGGCTCCCTCTGCTGGCTATTATTATTTTCCTGGTGTTGTCATCTTCCTTTGCTGGCGGCCTATTTGCACTATTAAAATGCACCCAACGTGTCCATTTTTATTTATTTTATTTATGGCCCACAGGGCCGACTAGTGTGGTTCACCTGTGGGGCATCGGTGCCCTGTGATCAAGGTCCGCCAGCAAGATTTCGGGCCTTCATGGCCGGTTCCAGCAGAGGGGCCATGCCCCAACCCATGGGGTCCATAAGTGGTGCTCGGCCACAGACATGTGGTCCATAATGTGGTGCATCGATGCAGACAGCTGGTTCGGGGAGTTCCGGGCGCACAATGGCGGACTCACGCACGCTCCCCTCGGCGCCCAGTGGCGCACAGGTCCTCATGTGGGAGACAAAAGGGGGGACAGACAGATGAGCGAGGGGTAAGGTCACAAGGGTACACATCAAACAAGGCAATGCAAGGCGAAGTGCGTACGGAGAGCGAAGTGAGAAAAGCTCATCCCTACCGGACGTCACCCCCCCCCCCCCCCCCCGTCACCTACTCTACCCTTGCCCTTACCCCATATTTACAAAATCTACACATTTACAAATTCGTCACTACTGTCACGTCTTCCCCATATTTCCCCTATACCAAATTCGTTCCCACAATCCCTCTATCCAAAATTTGCCATCACCAAATTCATCATCAATCCTCATAAGGAGGAAGAGATGGAACACAAAGCACAATGTCACAACCACGTCATGATGCGTCTCACATTCCAAACATTTGCATCATAAAAATAATAAAACATGGCATGGTGTGGAGGTACGTCATCCCAGGTGAGTGGATGCAGATGGTGCGAGGAGATCTTCATCCTAACTACTTTCTAAATGACTTTAATACACTTTACACTACCCGGGGTCTTTCCCTGCCAATCCATTGGCCATCTTACACTATGGGTTCTAAAAACCAATTCCCATTGACCAAACTGTGGTGCTTCTCAATTTGGGGTCTCACTCCCCCGATTCAACTCCCTGTGCCCTTGCACAATTTCAGGACTGGGGAGTGTAGCTCTCCCAGCAGGTCTACCCACCTGCACACCTCCACTACTGCAGTTGCCACCCGAGCTTACCTAGCTCCTCACCCTAACCTATCTAACTGGGGAAGGCCCCTCCTGGCTCTGTCACCCCTCGGTGCCCTCTGGCACTGGGCTACCCGGGTCCGTCCTCCGGATCCTCGGGCCCCATCCACAACAACTCTACCGGCTCCCAGAGCCCACCTGCGGCCTCACCTGGCCGACATCCTCACAGTGGTGGAGTGCCCAAACCAACTACACACACTAACAGGCTACACGCCCAGCCATTTCCACAACACGAATGCACCCATCCAAATACCATTCCCTCACCCGCACCACAGATGCCAATATCCAACCACAATTTACCTGTACCCTCTACCTAACACTTATACTACCCGCCCCGGGTATTCGTGATGGGGGTCCACTCTTCCCCCATTCACACCTTCGCACCATCCACTCCACTCCACAATTTCCACCATACTCACTCCACGACCATCCATTCCAATACTCCATATACTCCAGACCATTTATTCCATACACCTGTTCTCCACTCACCTGTTGTTGCACACCTGTGCAATCTCACCTGGTGCCACCTGCACCCTCCTTCCTTCCTGGACCATTTGGTGAGCACAACACTCATCACCATCACTCACTCAAACACTGCTCCATACACCTGTTCAGTTGCACACCTGTGCAATCACACCTGTTCCTTACACACGGCATCATCTAATCTACCTGTTGCTCTGCTAACTTAGTGCTCCCCGTCTTCCCTTTAAACTAAGCACATACCACGTCATTATCATCCACTCTAATCTACCTGCGTCCCCACTACAGGTATCATTGTCACTACCTAATCTTACCGTTACCTAAGGTCATCTCTAGATCCCTATCATTATATCCTAACCCTCCCGGGCTAGTTTTCACTGCCAACCCCTTAAATCTAGTGCTCCTTTGCCCCCCCTGTGAGGGATGACAGAGTTGCCATCCCACCACATCGGGCATCTCCCACTATCAATTTTGCACACCAAATTTCAACCAATCAAAAATTTGCCAATCATCTGCCAATCCTCTGCCAATCATCACTGCCAATCCTCAAATTTTGCTTTGCAATTTCGGGTCCAAACCACTATCCTCGTCATCAGTCTTCTCACTTGTGCCTCTCGGTGCGCCAATTCACTTCTAAAGCTCGGCTTCGTAAAGCCGAGCAACGAATGCGGGTTGTTTGGTGCCAGTGGTTGGATGCGTCCGGCATTCGGTGCAGGGAAGGACGCTTACCCGGGCCGAGATCCCACGCACCATCTCGGCACAGAGCCGTCCAATGGCCTAATCTCGACCTGCCGGAACGCCTCAACAAAAAGGGGTCACCATGACGACCCTTCCTATCGGGCTGCCTGCTCCGCCTAGTGGAGCACGGACGCGGCCGTTCAAAGCGCGGCCCGGCGTGGATCGCGTACGGTGGTTCTTTCGAAACCGCCGTGGTTCGGATCCCCGCTGGTCCTCGCGGCACGCGAAGCTGCTCGGCGCGCACCGAGGGCCCGATTCGGCTATAAGTCGCTCTAACCGCTAACCCGGTTACCGTCGATGCTTCACCTGCATGCTCACGCATACGCTACCCCTTTCACCCTCACCGAGCTCGGTGCTCCAACGCCGCCCGTACACTTTGTCATTGCACTCGTTCTTTCGCTCACAGACTTGGTCACACACCTGACCACCGAACACCTTTGCACACACTCATCGTTCGCACACCTCACCAACACACCTCTTCGCTCCCCCTCCTCGGTCACCTCCTCGGTGACAACCACAGGTGTGCTCTCACTTGCACACCCAACCACGTGCCTCACTACCAACTCAAGTGTGCATTCCCATACGCGTTCTACCATTCCAGGTGTACATCCTCTCTCACCTGCCACAACCAACTTACGCTCCGTGTCACTCTCACTACTCTCACCACCACTCTTGACAGCACACTCTTTCCTCATGCACTCCTCTGTTACACACCTTCCTCGCACATCCTCTTGTGCACACTCCCGTTACATCCTCCGTAACACTCACCACAGGTGTGCATTCTTCCTTACTTTTGACAGCGCACTCTTTCCTCATGCACCTGTCCGTTACACGCCTTTCTCGCGCACACTCTTGCGCACACTCTCTCGTTACTTCCTCCGTAACACTCGCCACACCGCGCTTCCATGTGCCCCCTCGCACACGCGCTACGACCAACTCACTCTCGACAGCACACTCACTCCTTGGCGCGCACTTTTTCCTCACACACCCCAGAGTCGGACATTCTCGCACACCTCCTCCTTTGCACACCGTACCTGTCGCACACTTCACCAACGGCCTCTCACGAACACCCGGATCCAAAGCAACCCCCAAGCCGACTGAAGCTCCCCTCACATCATCTACATTTCCGAATATATCGCCACTCACCTTGGCACCTCGTCTCCGCACCTCCTTCGCCGCCTGCAAACTCTTTATTTGGTTAGCGAGCACATCATCACGATTTGAGCACCGACCTTGTACATATTCCATCACCTCCTCCTGTATTTCTCTCTTAGTTTCCGTCCGTCTCTTCTTAATTTCACTCACCCCCTCTTCCACCTCCTTTAACTTTTGCTTCACCTCTTTTATTTCCCGGTGCGTCTCCTCTATCTCGTCCTCTAAGGCTACCTTGACCGTTTATATGTGCGTCCTCACCTGCCGGTCCTTCGTCTCCATTACCTCTGTCACCTCGTCCAACCTCATTGTCAGTCCCTCACGTACCATCTGACATTGCCTCTGTGTCGCTATTAAGTCATTTTTAATGTCGTTTTGTGTCGCTTTTAACCCTCCTAGTACCGCAGTGTTCCTTTGAACCTGCTCCACTAACTCCGTCTGTCCCACCGTCAGCTGTTCCACCTCCTCCGTCAGGTCCTCTATGCCCCCTTGTAACCTCGCCGTATTATTCCTCACCTCTTTCTCCATACGCTTTTCACCTCACTTTACCCCCTCGCGTACCCCCGAGACCTCCTCACTTACACCTCGTCGTATCTCCTCCTTCATCTCCTCCCTCTCTTTTGTAGATGCCACCCTCATCTGTCCCAATTCATCCCTCTGAGCATCCAATTTGGTTTCTACCCCGATTTTCACCTCCTCTATCTGCTCTCCCATTTGTTTAATTTCTCGGGCGGACTGCTCCCCTATTTCCCGCAATTTGTTTTCCATCTTGTTTTCTAACCCCTCAAACCCATTTTTCACCCCCTCTATCTCATTCTCCTGGGCAGCCATTCTATTTTCCACCCCCGTTAACCCATGTTTCACCCCTTCTATCCCATTGTCTAATCCCTCAAATTTCTTGTCTAACCCCTCAAATTTATTTCCCATATTGTTTAACCCGTCTCTTAATTGCTCACTAGTACCCCTTGCTTCGTCCCTCATTTGGCCCCTCAATTGCTCACTATCAGCCCTCAATCCCACAAGTTGGTTTCCCATTCCTACAATTTGGTTTCTCATCCCCCTGTTCTCTTCCCTCTCCTCATCCGCCTTGACCATGAAGGCCTGCATCTGCTGCATGAATAGGCCCCAGTTCATTGGTGCTGTGGCCGCTGCTACGGTCACGGGCGCGGCAAAATTTGGTGCCGCTACACCCACGTGCGCGAGGACGCCATTTTGCGTGCCTGAAACCTCCTCAACCACATTGCCATTTTTCTCCTCCTCCCTTTCCTCCACATACATTTCCCCGAGGTCCTGGGTCGATTCTACCCCGTCTATCTCTCCCACCGGCATCCCGTCGCCTTGACCAGCCATAGCGCGATTTCAAAATTCGGGTTTTGTAAAACAAAACAAATTTCGGCCGCTCCAAATTTTGACCAAATTTTTTTTTAGATGTTTTAAAAATTTGGTTCGGGCCTCGTATCTCACTCCCAGACACCAATTGTTACTGCCAATTGTACAATTGTGTCCAAAATTTGGGCTAAATAAATTTAGTCCCAGGTCCGAATCCGACACTCCTGACACCAATTGTTACTGCCCGCGGATAAGGATGTTGGTTTGCCGAGCGGATGGCACCGCGGCCTAACAGTTACCCCGATTAACCCGATCCCCGAACGTTGGCCGGATCGCGCCACAGATATTCAATAGGGAAAAGACTAAGGCGACACGGATGTGAAGAAGAAGAAGACAAAAAGGGTGGAAATACTAATATAATTTATTTACTATTTACAGGCTCAAAGAAACCAAGGAGAAGGAAAGATAATAAAATAATATACAGAAGATTTTTAGAGACACAGTGCAACGCTAGCTTATACGAGCTTAATTAAATACCCAGGGACAAAACAAACAGAACAAACTCACGTACACAAGAAGGATGGAAGGGCAGGAGGTGGATGGCTGGAGGGAAAGGAAGGTCCACTGCTACTGCAGCACGATCGGCGCGTTTGGCAGCCGCCGTTCCTTCGCGGCCCTGATCGAAACCGCCGTCCAGGCCCCAAGCGGCTGTTGAGTGTTGTTGCTGCTGTGGCCGCCGCTGCTGCTGCTGCTGTGAACGTCGCGTGCTTTGCCAGGACTACAACAGGCTTTGGGCTTCCCTGGATGATGATCTCCTTAATGTTCTCTATGTTCTTTTGCTCACATGCCAGCCTCGGACTCTGTTCGGAAAAGCACCAGCTCAGGGACAAACATCGGTCCACTTGATCAGCCGTTGCTGTGTACAAAGCTTCCTTGGGTGATCTCAATGTACTCTCGCAGTTGGTTCTCTTACAGTTGGTTCTCTCTGGATGATCTTTTTACACAACTCAGCAACTACTCCACTCTACAACGTCCTTGCGCGCGCGCTTTTATAGCGCCTCCGGCGATCAAGCCGCCGGCCTTCAGGACACGCCCATCGGTGTGCTCACCTCGGCCCTGATTGGTCGGCACGGCCCTCTAGCTCCGCCCTTGATGACGATGGGCGGGCACGCCTTTCTTCCCCGACCCGAGCACATGTTCAATGGTGGTTTTGGAGGGGACGTAATTGGCAATCGAGGCTTGGCAATGAAAGTTTTGGGAGTGGGAATGGGGGATGAAAGGAATTTATCTATTTCACTTGGTGCAATGGAGTGTCATCTTAATGGGAGACAAGGCCTTACCCTAATACACATAATAAAGATATAACTATCAACCAGGGGGAAATCTATGATTGGCTAACGTGTATGCTTTATGGAATTAACTACGGGAACGCCCTTTGACCTTTATACAACACTGGAGGCAGGAGGGTCCAGACTTAAGCAATAATTCACCACAATTTACTACAATACAACACAATAAAAAAAATACAATCCTCATATCCGCAACAATATGTTTGATTAAGTGGATTGTGAAAGAGCTTTATATATTTGATTAAGTGGATTGTGAAAGAGCTTTATATAAACTCAGAGGCAAAAGTTATTGTGACATGAAATTTTTTCATTGGTAATCTTGTGAATGAATTTTTGGATTTGAACCAGAGAAAGAGTCTGTTAAAATGGTCGAAGAAAGGCAACCAAGCAGTTGTTGTTCGAATTGCACGAAATTTGCAAGAAGCATGACATATTCGAGAAAAATGGCCAGCAATGTTCACTTTAAAAGGCCAGACAACCAGACGCTTATCATTTCCACTCAATGCAGTCTTAAGAAGTGCAGAAGTCAGAAAAACACCTCTATTCATCGTTCTGGAACAAGTTCGACATGCCACGCCTCGGGGAAAATGACCGATGGAGAGCTATAGGTATGCTTCAGTCTGGTACCTCGCAGCGTGATGTTGCTCGTCGATTCAACGTCCATTGAAACACCATTTGGCACTTATGGCGACGTTTTCAGCAAAACAATCAAGTTATAGACCGTCCCCGTAGTGGCCGCCCACCAGTGACGACCCCAAGTCAAGACCGATGGATTCGAACCACGCACCTCCGACACAGGTTCCAGCCAGCAACCCTTACAGCCCGTACCATACCTGGCAACAGAGGTGTATCTGCGAGAACAGTTCGACGACATCTACGCGTCTACGGCATCTGTGCAAGACGCCCAGCCCGACGGCCAATTCTGACGCCAGAAAATCAACGTCTCCAGTGGAGCAGACAACACTTGCGATGGGGAGCACATTAGTGGAGAAGAGTTCTCTTCACCTATGAGTCACGTTTCCTTCTTCACCGAGCTGACGGTAGGACAAGTGTCTGCAGGCGCACAGGTGAACGTTAAATCAGGCCATGTGTTCTGGAAGGGGATCGTTTTGGAGGTGGGGGCGTTATGATCTGGGGTGGGATAACAGCTGCAGCAAGGACACTAAAGCGCGGCGTTACGCGCGCTGCTTGTGAGCAAGGAGGAAGCGGACAAGCGGTAACATATAAACGTCTTTATTGTAAGACTGCACTGTAACACTGTACTGTTCCGGGCTGGGCGCCCGGTGTATATCATGAGGCCACGCCTACCCCTGGTGCGTGGCCACCGCCCACTTGGTGCGTGGAATGATGTCACCACGCCAGTGGGCTTTTGTGTCCGCCACACGCGCCCCCCCAGAATTCCCGCGCACCTGGAGGGCCAGTTTGCGGGGCAGACGAATGACCCGGCCGAAGCGCCCCCTGGCGATCGGCGGCGTCCGGGGTGCAGGGATACCAGGTGGGATGCCCCTGGCTGCCCCTGGGATGGGTGCAGGACCGGGGGGCGGCGGGGCTGGGCGGTGCCGGGGGTCCGCCCGCAGGAGGGCGGCCCCGACGTGGGGGTCGGGCCACTGGCGGTGGATGGTCCACATCGAGGTGGGCCGGCTTGAGGCGGTCTACCGAAACGCGGTCAGGAGTACCGCCGATGTCCAGGGTGAAGTGCTTCGCCCCGGTCTCCAGCACGCGGAAAGGCCCGTCGTACGGGGGCCGCAGTGGTGTCCGATGGGCATCGTGGCGGACGAAGACGTACTCCGCCGTGCGAAGCTCCGGGGCGACGTGCGTCGGTGGGTGCCCGTGGCATGCCGTTGGCACCGGGGCGAACCTCTGGGCGGTCTCTTGCAGAGCGGAGCGCTGCTGTGCCGCGGACCATGGTGCCGTGGAGTCGGGGAGGAACTCGCCCAGCACCCGCAGCGGTTGCCCGAAGACCAACTCCGCCGCGGATGCGCGCAGGTCCTCCGAGGGCGCCGTCCGGAGGCCCAGCAGGACCCAGGGGAGCCTGTCGACCCAGCCGCCGTCGCGGAGGGTGGCCCGGAGCGCGGCCTTCAATGAGCGGTGAAATCGCTCACACAGGCCGTTAGCCTGGGGGTGGTAGGCCGTGGTTCGGTGCAGCCGGACCCCGAGCCCCTGCGCAACCGCCCCCCAGAGCTCCGAGGTGAACTGGGGGCCGCGGTCGGATGAGATGTCTGAGGGGGCGC
The DNA here is from genome assembly GCF_964187855.1 of Myxine glutinosa. Lineage (NCBI taxonomy): Eukaryota > Metazoa > Chordata > Myxini > Myxiniformes > Myxinidae > Myxine > Myxine glutinosa. Next base: position 120,197,822 of record NC_136261.1, on the reverse strand, counting down.
CGAACCGGGCGACCCAGGTGGCGATGAAAGCCTGCGCGACATCGGCCGCCGTTGTCGACGCCAAGGGCACGGCCTCCGGCCACCGGGTGGTGCGGTCCACCATGGTGAGGACGTAGGTGAAACCCCGCGAGGGGGGCAGAGGTCCCACCAGGTCCACGTGGACGTGGTCAAACCGGCGTTCCGGCACCGTGAACGGGGCCAACGGGGCCTGGGTGTGCCGGTGCACCTTGGCGCGCTGGCACGCGAGGCACGTCCTGGCCCAGCCGCGGACGGCCTTCCGGAGGCCATGCCAGACGAACTTGTCGGCGATCAGCCTTTGGGAGGCCCTCGCGCCCGGGTGGGACAGGCCGTGGATGGCGTCAAACACCTGGTGCTGCCAGCCCGCGGGTACAATGGGGCGAGGACGCCCGAGGGAGACGTCGCACAAGAGGGCCGCCCCCGCGCCGTCGAACGGCACCTCGGTGACGCGGAGGCCCGTGACGGCGGTCCGCAAGGCCTGGACGTCGGGGTCAGCGGCCTGGTCCGCTGCCATCCGGGCATAGTCGATGCCGAGGTGGACTGCGTGGGCGACGGCCCGGGAAAGGCAATCCGCCACCGGGTTGTCCTTCCCCGCGACGTGCTGGATGTCCGTCGTGTACTCGGACACGGCCGAGAGGTGACGCTGCTGCCGGGCCGACCACGGCTCGGTGACCTTGCCCATCGCGAAGATCAACGGCTTGTGGTCGACGAAGGCAGTGAACGCCCGGCCCTCGAGCAGATGGCGGAAGTGCCTGACCGCCAAGTGAAGTCCGAGCAACTCGCGGTCGAAGGTACTGTAACGGCGTTCGGGCGGGCGAAGCTGCCGGCTAAAGAACGCCAGCGGTTGCCAAGCTCCACGCACCCATTGCTCGTGCACCGCGCCCACCGCGTAGTCCGAGGCATCGGTGGTGAGGGCGATCGGTGCATCGGGCGCCGGGTGCGTGAGCATGGTGGCGTTAGCCAAGGCGAGCTTCGCGCCCGTGAACGCCGTGTCCATCTGCTCGGTCCAGGTAACGTCGCCTTTGCCCGGCTTACCTCGGAGAGCTTCGTGCAGGGGGCGCAGGAGCTGGGCGATACGGGGCAGGAACCGATGGTAAAAGTTCACCATGCCCAGGAACTCCTGCAGCCCTCTGATCATGCGGGGGCGCGGAAACCCCTTCACCGCCTCCACCTTGGCCGGCAGGGGGACGGCGCCGTGCCTGGTGACACGGTGCCCCAGAAAATCGATTGTGGCGGCGCCGAACCGGCACTTTGCGGGGTTCACAATCAGGCCATGCTGGCCCAGGCGTTCGAAGAGCGTGCGGAGGTGGCGTAGGTGCTCTTCGCGGGACGCGCTGGCGACGAGGATATCGTCCAGGTAGACGTAGTGCCCAGGAACTCCTGCAGCCCTCTGATCATGCGGGGGCGCGGAAACCCCTTCACCGCCTCCACCTTGGCCGGCAGGGGGACGGCGCCGTGCCTGGTGACACGGTGCCCCAGAAAATCGATTGTGGCGGCGCCGAACCGGCACTTTGCGGGGTTCACAATCAGGCCATGCTGGCCCAGGCGTTCGAAGAGCGTGCGGAGGTGGCGTAGGTGCTCTTCGCGGGACGCGCTGGCGACGAGGATACCGTAGCTGCCCAATGAGGGGAAAAGACAAAAACGACGAATGCAAAGAGGAAAACGAAGGCAAAGAAGTTGGAAATACTACTAAATTTATTTACTATGTACACACATAAGCAAGAAGAAAGCAGGCACGTTTATTTACAGGCACATGAGACGCAGGTGACACAGTGAAAATGATTAGCTTATGCAGACTTGACTTAACTACCCAGGACAGCACAAACAAAGACACTGACTCACTCGGGGAATGCCAGGAATGGCAGAAGGTGGACGGCTGGAGGTGCACGCTTGGTGGAGCCAACACGGAGCTTGGTGGAGCCAACACGGAGCTTGGTGGAGCCAACACGGAGCTTGGTGGAGCCAACACGGAGCTTGGTGGAGGGGAACGCTCGGTGGAGCCAACACGGAGCTTGGTGGAGCCAACACGGAGCTTGGTGGAGGGGAACGCTCGGTGGAGCCAACACGGAGCTTGGTGGAGCCAACACGGAGCTTGGTGGAGGGGAACGCTCGGTGGAGCCAACACGGAGCTTGGTGGAGCCTTGGTGTGACGGGTTCTCTCTTCTCTGTAAAAGCTCAACCGTCTTGTCTCTGGTAAAAGCTCAACTCTTCCAGTCTCTTGCAAAAGCGAATCTCTCTGACTCCTCTCCACGGCTTGGGCTCCCTTGTGTCTGCCGGTAAAAACTCATCTCTTTTGGCCACACCCCTGCCTTGGGTTATATAGGCCCCCGCCCCTCAACCTTTGCGAACCTCCCCGACCGCTCTTCCTCCGCCCTCTGTAGCCAAACCCCTGGCTCATGGTTGGTCGAGCGGGGCTGGTTCACTCCTCCCCCTCTATGACGAGGTGGAGACACGCCTTTCTTCCCTGACTCGAGCCTCGTGGTCAATGGCGGTTATTGGAGGGGAGGTGATTGGGAATCGAGGCTCAGCAATGACGAGAGGGGATGTAATATGGCAATCGAGGGTCGGCAATCACGAAAGGGGGGATGTGAAGGAAATGGGGATTTCTGGGGATGGGAATGGAAGGGGATCTATTCTCTTTCACTGGTGCAATGGAGTATTTCAATTAATGGGAGACACAGCCTTATCTTAAAACACAGAATAAGATATAACTATCGAACATGAATATCCTATGATTGGCTGACGTGTATGCTTGTGGACTATGGGACGCCCTTTGACCTTTATACAACCACAAACGGAGGGAGGAGGGGTGATATTTTACAACCTTTTACAACAACATTTTACCACAACAACAAAAATAAAAAAACATTCTCATATCCACAACACTGCACCCTCCTCCCCTTAGGCACGTCCCGGGCCTATTACTTTTACCTTAGTGTGGCACGTAGGTGTAGTTCCCTCTACTTTTAACCTGACCCTGAGTGCGGCAGTTTTAAAACATAAATAAATGTGTCCCGCTGCTCCATTGCACCCTGCCTAACAGACTTACGCCCACAGTTAACCGAATTGCGGAATGGTCTTCAAACTATACACTGACGGTGGGAAGCATTATTTACACTGACGCTAATTTTATTTACAAAACTAACCCAGGACCTGTAATTGTTCTTTCTGGGGGGGAGACAGTCTGCTCTGCATCGACGCACCATGAACGCACCCAAAAACGCACCAATACACACCCAAGCACCAATCGGTGCAGTCACCATTGTTCAATGAATAAAATAAAACCAACAACCCCTAACCCTGCAGGTGTCTCTTGCTCTTCGGCTCCCTCTGCTGGTTATCATTATTTCTTCCAGTTGTTGTCATTTTCTTTGCTTTGCTTACTGGCGGCCTATTTTCAATAAAACTTGCACCCAATGTGTCTTTTTTATTTATTTATGGCCCACCAGGCCGACTATGTGTATGGTTCACCTGTGGGGCATTGGTGCCCTGTGGCCAAGGTCCGCCAGCAAGATTTCGGGCCCTCATGGCCGGTTCCAGCAGAGGGGCCATGCCCCAACCCATGGGGTCCATAAGTGGTGCTCGGCCACTGACATGTGGTCCATAATGTGGTGCATCGATGCAGACAGCTGGTTCTGGGAATTTCGGGCGCACAATGGCCGACCCACACACGCTCCCCTCGGCGCCCAACGGCGCTCAGGTCCTCATGTGGGAGACAAAAAAGGGGGGACAAGACAGATGAGCGAGGGGTAAGGTCTCAAGGGTACACATCAAAAAGGCAATGCAAGGCGAAATGCGTACGGAGGGCGAAGTGAGAAAGCTCGTCCCTACCGTACGTCACCCCCCTGTTACCTAGCCTACCCTTGCCCTTACCCCATATGTACAAAATCTACACATTACCAATTCGTCACTACTGTCACGTCTTCCCCATATTTCCCCTATACCAAATTCGTCTCCACAATCCCTCTACTTCAAAATTTGCCATCACCAATTCATCATCAATCCTCATAAGGAGGGAGAGATGGAATTACGCACAATGTCACACCCACGTCATGATGCGTCTCACAATCCAAACATTTGCATCATAAAAAATAATCAAAACATGGCATGGTGTGGAGTACCTGTCACCTCAGGTGAGTGGATGCAGATGGTGCGAGGAGATCCTTCATCCTAACTATCCTCTAAATGACTTTAACACACTTTACACTACCCGGGGTCTTTCTCCGGCCAAACCATTGGCCCTCTTACACTATGGGTTCTAAAAACCAATTCCCATTGGCCAAACTGTGGTGCTTTTCAATTTGGGGTCTCACTCCCCCGATTCATCTCCCGGTGCCCTCGCACAATTTCTGGGCCGCGACGTGTAGCTCTCCCAACAGGTCTACCCACCTGCACACCTCCACCACTGTAGTTGTCACCCGAGCTTACCTAGCTCCTCACCCTAACCTATCTAACTGGGGGCAGCCCCTCTCCTGGCTCTGTCACCCCATGGTGCCCTCTGGCACTGGGCTACCCGGGTCCGTCCTCCGGATCCTCGGGCCCCATCCACAACAACTACTACCGGCTCCCAGAGCCCACCTGCGGCCTCACCTGGCCGACATCCTTACAGTGGTGGAGTGCCCAAACCAACTACACACACTAACAGGCTACACGCCCAGCCATTTCCACAACACTAATGCACCCATCCAAATACCATTCTTTCACCTCGCACCACAGATGCCAATATCCAACTACAATTTACCTATACCCTCTACCCAACACTTACACTACCCGCCCCGGGTATCCGTGATGGGGGTCCACTCTTCCCCCATTCACACCTTCGCACCATCCACTCCACTCCACAATTTCCACCATACTCACTCCACGACCATCCATTCCAATCCTCCAGACCATTTATTCCATACACCTGTCTTTCATTCACCTGTCGTTGCACACCTGTGCAATCTCACCTGGTGCCACCTGCACCCTCCTCCTCTTTCTGGACCAGTTGGTCAACGCAACACACATCACCATCACTCACTCATACACTGCTCCACACACCTGTTCAGTTGCACACCTGTGCAATCACACCTGTTCCATTCTCACCTGTTCAATCCTCACACACACGGCATCATCTCAGCTAACTTCTCCCCTCTGAACTTGCGCTTCCCAGTCGTCCCTTTAAACTATTGCGCTCCCACGTCATTATCAACCACACTAATCTACCTGCGTCCCCACTACAGGTATCAGTCACGAACTAAACTTAACGTCACCTAAGGTCATCTTCGCTAGATCCCTACACACCATATCCTAACCCACCCGGGCTAGTTTTCACTGCCATACACCCCATAATCTAGTGCTCCTTTGCCCCCACCTGTGAGGGATGGTGGATTTGCCATCCCACCACATCGGGGGTCTCTCACTACCAATTTCGCTCGTCCAAATCCAACAATTCAAAAATTTTCCATTTACTGCCAATTCTATTCACTTTTCTAAATTTCGTTTTAAATCACTATCACTACCACCATCACCCGTCTACTTATTACATCCTCTCGGTGCGCCAATTCACATCTACAGCCCGGCTTCGTACAGCCGAGCAATGAACGCGGGTCGTTTTGTGCCAGCGGCTGGATACGTCCCGCATTCGGGGCAGGGACGGAGGCTTACCCGGGCCGAGATCCCATGCACCACCTCGGCGTGGAGTCATCCAATGTCCCGATCTCGACCTGCCGGCACGTCTCAATAGAAAGTGGTCGCCATGACGACCCTTCCTATCGGGCTGCCCGCTCCGCCTAGTGGAGCCCGGACGCGGCCGTTCCACGCGAGGCCCAGCGTGGATCGCGCACGGCGGTTCTTTCGAAACCGCCGTGGTTCGGATCCCCGCCGGTTCTCGCGGCACGCGAAGCCCGGCACGCACCGAGGGCCCGATCCGGCTAAAAGTCGACCTAACCTTTAACCCGGTTATCGTCGACGCCTCACCTGCAGGCTTACATGCATACGCTACCCCTTTCGTGCTCATACATGCAGCCGTTCCCATTCTCCTCGTACCTTTCCTTACACACCCCGGTACACTCACTCCGCCCATCGACTTGGTCACACACCTGACCACCGAACACCTTGGCACACATTCGTCGCTCGCACACCTCACCAATACACCTCTTCGCGCCCCTTTCTCGGTCACCTCCTTTGTGACAATCACAGGTGTGCTCTCACCCGCACACCCAACCACGTGTCTCACTACCAATTCCAGCGTGCATTCCCACTCACGCTCTACCATTCCAGGTGTGCATCCTTCTATTCCAGGTGTACATCCTCGCTCACCTGCCACAACCAACTCACGCTCCGTTTCACTCTCACTACTCTCACCTCCACTCTCGGTCGCGCACTCACCCTTCCTCTCGACAGCGCACTCTTTCCTCATGCACCCGTCCGTTACACACCTTTCTCGCGCACCCTCCCGCGCACACTTTTTCGTTACCTCCTCCGTAACACTCACCACACCGCGCTTCCCTGTGCTCCCTCGCACACGCGCTACGACCGACTCACTCCTGACGGCACACTCACTCCTCGGCGTGCACTTTTTCCTCACACACCCCATGGTCGGACATTCTCGCACACCTCTTTTTTCGCACACCAGACCTGTCGCACACCTCACCAACGGCCTTTCACGAACACCCGGATCCAAACCAATCCCCAAGCCGACTGAAGCTTTCCTCACATCATATACATTGCCACTCACCTCCGTACCTTGTCTCCGCACCTCCTTTGCCACCTGCAAACTCTTTATTTGGTTAGTGAGCATCACATCATGAGTTGAGCACCGACCTTGCACATATTCCATCACCTCCTCCTGGATTTCTCTCTTAGTTTCTGTCCGTCCCTTCTTAATTTCACTCACCTCTTCTCCCACTTCCTCTAATTTTTGTTTAACCTCTTTTATTTCTCGGTGCGTCTCCTCAAGCTCGTCCTCTAAGGCTACCGTGACCGTCTCTATGTGCATCCTTACCTCCCGGTCCTTCGTCTCCATTGCTTCTGTCACCTCTTCCACCCTCATTGTCAGTTCCTCCCGTACCATCTGACATTGCCTCTGCGTCGCTATTAATTCGTTTTTAATTTCTTTTTGTGTCGCCTTTAACCCTCCTAGTACCGCAGTGTTCTTTTGAACCTGCTCCACTAACTTAGTTTGTCCCTCTGTCAGCTGCTCCACCTCCTCCGTCAGATCTTCTATTCCCCCTTGTAACTTAGCCGTATTATTCCTCACTTCTTTCTCTATACGCTTTTCGCCTCGCTTTACCTCCTCGCGCAGCCCCGAGACCTCCTCACTCACCCCTCGTCGTATTTCCTCCATCTGGTTCCCCATCTGTTCGATTTCCCGGGCGGATTGTTCCCCTATTTCCCGCAATTTGTCCTCCATCCTATTTTCTAACCCCATTAACCCATTTTTCACCCCCTCTAACTGATTCTCCTGGGCAGCCATTCTATTTTCTACCCCCATTAACCCATTTTTCACCTCTTTTATCCCGTTGTCTAACCCCTCAAAATTATTGTCTAACTTCTCACCGGTACCCCTCGCTTCGTCCCTCATTACCCCCAATTGCTCACTCTGAGCATCCATCCGGTTCCCCATTACCCCCATTTGGTTTCCCATCCTGTTTTCCATCCCTTTGAAATTATCGTCTGTTTTTACCATAAAGGCCATCATCTGTTTCATAAACAGGTTCCAATTCATTGGCATCTCGGGTTCGGCTACCGCGACCATGGGCGTGGCTAAATTTGGTGCCGCAACAACCATGTGCGCGAGGACGCCATCTTGTGCACCTGATACACCCTCAACCACACCTTCTTTACTCTCCTCCACCCTTTCCTCCACATACATTTCCCCGAGGTCCTGGGTCGATTCTACCCCGTCTATCTCTCCCACCGGCATCCCGTCGCCTTGAACAGCCATGGCGCGATTTCAAAATTCGTGTTTTTATACAACAAACAAATTTCGGCTTTATAATTTCGAGCGCGTAAACGCGCTCCGGGTCCGATCTCACTCCTCGACACCAATTGTTATAGTACTAACACAATTGGTGTCCAAAATTTGGGCTAAATAAATTTAGTCCCAGGTTCGAATCCAACTCCTGACAACCAATTGTTATTGATCGCGGTTAGATGTTATAGACCGAGCGGTGGTGTAAGACCGCGACCTAACAAAACTCACCCGATTCACCCAGACTTTGGCCGTATCGCACCGTAGCTGCCCAATGAGGGGAAAAGACAAAAACGACGAATGCAAAGAGGAAAACGAAGGCAAAGAAGTTGGAAATACTACTAAATTTATTTACTATGTACACACATAAGCAAGAAGAAAGCAGGCACGTTTATTTACAGGCACATGAGACGCAGGTGACACAGTGAAAATGATTAGCTTATGCAGACTTGACTTAACTACCCAGGACAGCACAAACAAAGACACTGACTCACTCGGGGAATGCCAGGAATGGCAGAAGGTGGACGGCTGGAGGTGCACGCTTGGTGGAGCCAACACGGAGCTTGGTGGAGCCAACACGGAGCTTGGTGGAGCCAACACGGAGCTTGGTGGAGCCAACACGGAGCTTGGTGGAGGGGAACGCTCGGTGGAGCCAACACGGAGCTTGGTGGAGCCAACACGGAGCTTGGTGGAGGGGAACGCTCGGTGGAGCCAACACGGAGCTTGGTGGAGCCAACACGGAGCTTGGTGGAGGGGAACGCTCGGTGGAGCCAACACGGAGCTTGGTGGAGCCTTGGTGTGACGGGTTCTCTCTTCTCTGTAAAAGCTCAACCGTCTTGTCTCTGGTAAAAGCTCAACTCTTCCAGTCTCTTGCAAAAGCGAATCTCTCTGACTCCTCTCCACGGCTTGGGCTCCCTTGTGTCTGCCGGTAAAAACTCATCTCTTTTGGCCACACCCCTGCCTTGGGTTATATAGGCCCCCGCCCCTCAACCTTTGCGAACCTCCCCGACCGCTCTTCCTCCGCCCTCTGTAGCCAAACCCCTGGCTCATGGTTGGTCGAGCGGGGCTGGTTCACTCCTCCCCCTCTATGACGAGGTGGAGACACGCCTTTCTTCCCTGACTCGAGCCTCGTGGTCAATGGCGGTTATTGGAGGGGAGGTGATTGGGAATCGAGGCTCAGCAATGACGAGAGGGGATGTAATATGGCAATCGAGGGTCGGCAATCACGAAAGGGGGGATGTGAAGGAAATGGGGATTTCTGGGGATGGGAATGGAAGGGGATCTATTCTCTTTCACTGGTGCAATGGAGTATTTCAATTAATGGGAGACACAGCCTTATCTTAAAACACAGAATAAGATATAACTATCGAACATGAATATCCTATGATTGGCTGACGTGTATGCTTGTGGACTATGGGACGCCCTTTGACCTTTATACAACCACAAACGGAGGGAGGAGGGGTGATATTTTACAACCTTTTACAACAACATTTTACCACAACAACAAAAATAAAAAAACATTCTCATATCCACAACAATATAAACGTCTTTATTGTAAGACTGCACTGTAACACTGTACTGTTCCGGGCTGGGCGCCCGGTGTATATCATGAGGCCACGCCTACCCCTGGTGCGTGGCCACCGCCCACTTGGTGCGTGGAATGATGTCACCACGCCAGTGGGCTTTTGTGTCCGCCACACGCGCCCCCCCAGAATTCCCGCGCACCTGGAGGGCCAGTTTGCGGGGCAGACGAATGACCCGGCCGAAGCGCCCCCTGGCGATCGGCGGCGTCCGGGGTGCAGGGATACCAGGTGGGATGCCCCTGGCTGCCCCTGGGATGGGTGCAGGACCGGGGGGCGCCGTGGCGGCGGGGCTGGGCGGTGCCGGGGGTCCGCCCGCAGGAGGGCGGCCCCGACGTGGGGGTCGGGCCACTGGCGGTGGATGGTCCACATCGAGGTGGGCCGGCTTGAGGCGGTCTACCGAAACGCGGTCAGGAGTACCGCCGATGTCCAGGGTGAAGTGCTTCGCCCCGGTCTCCAGCACGCGGAAAGGCCCGTCGTACGGGGGCCGCAGTGGTGTCCGATGGGCATCGTGGCGGACGAAGACGTACTCCGCCGTGCGAAGCTCCGGGGCGACGTGCGTCGGTGGGTGCCCGTGGCATGCCGTTGGCACCGGGGCGAACCTCTGGGCGGTCTCTTGCAGAGCGGAGCGCTGCTGTGCCGCGGACCATGGTGCCGTGGAGTCGGGGAGGAACTCGCCCGGCACCCGCAGCGGTTGCCCGAAGACCAACTCCGCCGCGGATGCGCGCAGGTCCTCCGAGGGCGCCGTCCGGAGGCCCAGCAGGACCCAGGGGAGCCTGTCGACCCAGCCGCCGTCGCGGAGGGTGGCCCGGAGCGCGGCCTTCAATGAGCGGTGAAATCGCTCACACAGGCCGTTAGCCTGGGGGTGGTAGGCCGTGGTTCGGTGCAGCCGGACCCCGAGCCCCTGCGCAACCGCCCCCCAGAGCTCCGAGGTGAACTGGGGGCCGCGGTCGGATGAGATGTCTGAGGGGGCGCCGAACCGGGCGACCCAGGTGGCGATGAAAGCCTGCGCGACATCGGCCGCCGTTGTCGACGCCAAGGGCACGGCCTCCGGCCACCGGGTGGTGCGGTCCACCATGGTGAGGACGTAGGTGAAACCCCGCGAGGGGGGCAGAGGTCCCACCAGGTCCACGTGGACGTGGTCAAACCGGCGTTCCGGCACCGTGAACGGGGCCAACGGGGCCTGGGTGTGCCGGTGCACCTTGGCGCGCTGGCACGCGAGGCACGTCCTGGCCCAGCCGCGGACGGCCTTCCGGAGGCCATGCCAGACGAACTTGTCGGCGATCAGCCTTTGGGAGGCCCTCGCGCCCGGGTGGGACAGGCCGTGGATGGCGTCAAACACCTGGCGCTGCCAGCCCGCGGGTACAATGGGGCGAGGACGCCCGAGGGAGACGTCGCACAAGAGGGCCGCCCCCGCGCCGTCGAACGGCACCTCGGTGACGCGGAGGCCCGTGACGGCGGTCCGCAAGGCCTGGACGTCGGGGTCAGCGGCCTGGTCCGCTGCCATCCGGGCATAGTCGATGCCGAGGTGGACTGCGTGGGCGACGGCCCGGGAAAGGCAATCCGCCACCGGGTTGTCCTTCCCCGCGACGTGCTGGATGTCCGTCGTGTACTCGGACACGGCCGAGAGGTGACGCTGCTGCCGGGCCGACCACGGCTCGGTGACCTTGCCCATCGCGAAGATCAACGGCTTGTGGTCGACGAAGGCAGTGAACGCCCGGCCCTCGAGCAGATGGCGGAAGTGCCTGACCGCCAAGTGAAGTCCGAGCAACTCGCGGTCGAAGGTACTGTAACGGCGTTCGGGCGGGCGAAGCTGCCGGCTAAAGAACGCCAGCGGTTGCCAAGCTCCACGCACCCATTGCTCGTGCACCGCGCCCACCGCGTAGTCCGAGGCATCGGTGGTGAGGGCGATCGGTGCATCGGGCGCCGGGTGCGTGAGCATGGTGGCGTTAGCCAAGGCGAGCTTCGCGCCCGTGAACGCCGTGTCCATCTGCTCGGTCCAGGTAACGTCGCCTTTGCCCGGCTTACCTCGGAGAGCTTCGTGCAGGGGGCGCAGGAGCTGGGCGATACGGGGCAGGAACCGATGGTAAAAGTTCACCATGCCCAGGAACTCCTGCAGCCCTCTGATCATGCGGGGGCGCGGAAACCCCTTCACCGCCTCCACCTTGGCCGGCAGGGGGACGGCGCCGTGCCTGGTGACACGGTGCCCCAGAAAATCGATTGTGGCGGCGCCGAACCGGCACTTTGCGGGGTTCACAATCAGGCCATGCTGGCCCAGGCGTTCGAAGAGCGTGCGGAGGTGGCGTAGGTGCTCTTCGCGGGACGCGCTGGCGACGAGGATATCGTCCAGGTAGACGTAGACAAAATCCAAGTCGCGCAGGACGCTGTCCATCAGTCGCTGGAACGCCTGAGCCGCATTCTTCAGACCGAAGGGCATGCGCAGGAACTCGAAGAGTCCGAATGGCGTGATGACCGCCGTCTTCGGGACGTCCTCCGGCCTGACGGGGACCTGATGGTAGCCGCGTATGAGGTCCACCTTCGAGAAGAAGGACCTGCCCGCCAAACGGGCGGAAAAGTCCTGAATGTGGGGGACGGGGTAGCGGTCGGGAGTCGTGGCGTCATTGAGACGGCGATAGTCCCCGCACGGTCGCCATCCCCCGCCGGGCTTCGGCACGATGTGCAGCGGCGACGCCCAAGCGCTCTCTGAGCGCCGAACGATGCCGAGTCGCTCCAGGGTAGCGAACGCCGCTTTTGCCACCGCCAGCTTCGTCGGCTCGAGGCGGCGTGCCCGGGCGTAGACCGGTGGCCCGACGGTGGGGATGTGATGGGCCACCCCGTGCTTGACGGCCCCCGCCGAGAAGGTGGGCCGCGTGAGGGCCGGGAAGCCGGCGAGGAGGTGGGTGAATGCGTCCGCTGCCGGAAGCGTACAGACCAACGTGGCCGGAACCGAATCGTTCGGCAAGCCGCTTGGCAAGCCGCTCGTTGAGCTGGGCAACGCACATGCGAGCGAGCTGAACGTCTCGGCCTGGACAAGCCGTCTGCGCTTGACGTCGACCAGGAGCCCATTAGCGCACAGGAAGTCCGCGCCAAGCAGTGCCATGGGCACGTCGGCGGTGACGAACGTCCATCGGAAAACCTGCCCTCCAAACCGCAGAGAGAGGCAGCGTTTTCCGTACGTACGGATGGGCGTCCCGTTCGCAGCAAGCAGCGCGGGGCCCCCACCCGCGGCGTGCTTGTCTGACGTGCCGGCGGGAATGACACTCACCTGTGCTCCCGTGTCGCACAGGTAACGGCGCCCGGAGAAGGTGTCCGTTATGAACAGCAGGCTGCTCGAACGGCCGGCGCTCATCGCCACAATTGAGCGCCGGCCCGGGCATTTCCCGACCCGTTGAAGGAGCACGGCGGATGACACCGCCGAGCTTCGTGGCCGAACTTGGCGTGGAACCGGCACCAGGTGGTGGAGCTGGAGGAGCGCGGCTGGCTCCGCCAGGCCGGTGGAGTCGACGGGTTTCCCCGCGGTGGCGGTTTTCGCCGCGGCGGTGGGCGGGGCGTGGCGGCGTTCACGAGGTGCGTATCAGCATGCTGCTGAACCACAGCGTGCTGTAGAAGATGATGCTGTGGAACATCAGCGTGCTGTAGAAGATGATGCTGTGGAACATCAGCGTGCTGTAGAAGATGATGCTGTGGAACATCAGCGTGCTGTAGAAGATGATGCTGTGGAACATCAGCGTCGAAGGCCGTGACGGCCACGCCAACGCTCGCCCGCGTGTCCGAAGCGGCGAAGTACTTGTCCGCCTCGGCCGCCAATGCTCGGGGTTCCGTTAGCCTGGTCCCGGCCAATGCGAGGCGAACCTGCGCTGGAAGTTGGCGACGGAAAAGCGCCCGGAATAGCGAACCGGGGGCCTCGTCGCCCAACAGGGACAGCATATGGTCCATTCGGACCGACGGGCGCGTCTCACCGAGCTCGGGGAGATCCAGGAGGCGGTCGGCACGTGCGTCGTCCGTGAGGCCGAACGTGGCTAGGAGTAGCCGCTTGAGTGTCTCGTACTTGTGGCCGTCCGGTGGGTGGCGAAGGACGGACACAACTCGAGCGGCCGTGCCGGGCCCGAGGGAGGCGACGACATGGCAGTAGCGCAGGTCGTCGTTGGTGAGGCGCCGAAGCTGAAACTGGGCTTCGGCTTGAACGAACCAGACCTCGGCCTGGGCCTCCCAAAATTCGGGAAGTTTAATCGCCATTGCCATGGCGTCGTGTTCGGAAGGATCGCTACGGCAGATCCAACGTCGAGGGTCACCAGTAAAGCGCGGCGTTACGCGCGCTGCTTGTGAGCAAGGAGGAAGCGGACAAGCGGTAACATATAAACGTCTTTATTGTAAGACTGCACTGTAACACTGTACTGTTCCGGGCTGGGCGCCCGGTGTATATCATGAGGCCACGCCTACCCCTGGTGCGTGGCCACCGCCCACTTGGTGCGTGGAATGATGTCACCACGCCAGTGGGCTTTTGTGTCCGCCACACACCAATGATTGTGATTGAGGGGAACTTGAATGCTGTGAGGTACCGAGACGAGATTTTGCAAATGGCCACTTTACCGTTTTTGCAACAGAACGGCCCTGGAGTGACGTTTCAACACGATAACGCCAGACCACACGTTACTCGAGTTGTACAGCAGTATCTTAATCAGAACAATGTTAATGTGTTACCCTGGCCCGCAAAATCCCCTGATTTGTCACCCAGTGAACACATCTGGGATGAAATGGAGCGATGTTTACGACGTCATCTGAATCCTCTAACAACGCTGAAGGAACTCCGCCAAATCCTTCCTCGGATATGGAATGATCTTCCCCAGGACTTTCATCGAAGTTTAGTGGCCTCAATGAGGCGAAGGTGCCAGGCCTGCATCAAAGCACAAGATGGACACACTCGCTACTGACCATGTGAACTTGCTTGTGAACCCCCTCTTGTGTTGTGGCTCATTTGCATATGCCAGGTGCGCTGTTCTTATGGACTGTTGATTGTTACCATACCTTGAAACATTTGTCTTTCCATGTAATAACATTTCATTCGCGGCAGTAAAAGTTTAACACTGATTCTGTTTGTTGTTTGTGTGTCACAATAACTTTTGCCTTTGAGTATATTTGATGAAGTGGATTGTGAAAGAGCTTTATATATTTGATGAAGTGGATTGTAAAAGAGCTTTATATATTTGATGAAGTGGATTGTAAAAGAGCTTTATATATTTGATGAAGTGGATTGTAAAAGAGCTTTATATATTTGATTAAGTGGATTGTGAAAGAGCTTTATATATTTGATTAAGTGGATTGTGAAAGAGCTTTATATATTTGATTGAGTGGATTGTGAAAGAGCTTTATATATTTGATGAAGTGGATTGTGAAAGAGCTTTATATATTTGATGAAGTGGATTGTAAAAGAGCTTTATATATTTGATTAAGTGGATTGTAAAAGAGCTTTATATATTTGATGAAGTGGATTGTAAAAGAGCTTTATATATTTGATTAAGTGGATTGTGAAAGAGCTTTATATATTTGATTGAGTGGATTGTGAAAGAGCTTTATATATTTGATTAAGTGGATTGTGAAAGAGCTTTATATATTTGATTGAATGGATTGTGAAAGAGCTTTATATATTTGATTGAGTGGATTGTGAAAGAGCTTTATATATTTGATTAAGTGGATTGTGAAAGAGCTTTATATATTTGATTGAATGGATTGTGAAAGAGCTTTATATATTTGATTGAGTGGATTGTGAAAGAGCTTTATATATTTGATTAAGTGGATTGTGAAAGAGCTTTATATATTTGATGAAGTGGATTGTAAAAGAGCTTTATTCAACATGGATTGTGCTTGAATTCTGCAAGCAGATAAATAAATCCTATAAATCAAGAATGAGTGTCAGAATGAGCTCTTCATTTAACAGTTTACAGGTATTCTAATTTTAATGTGAATAGATGAAACGTTATAAAAGAAAACAATTTTTTACATTATAATCGGTTGTACACACACACAGGGAGGTTTGGGGGCACCTTGCCTCACCTTACTCTGGCGTAATGCAAAAGCAAGTAAAAACCAAAACATCAGGCCAGAAGAAAGCAATGTTCTATTTCAATATGGAATTAGTTCTGCCATGAAATGATGCTTACTTGTAAAACAGTTAAATACCACTGAGTTTTTTCCCCCCATTTTGACCCCTGTGACACAAGTCCCCACCCCCTGATGCATGAAGCGAAGGTCAAGGTCATGTCCATAAAAAAACTCTTCAAAAAACAAAAACTTCATGCGTCCCCCAATGTTGATTCCATAGACAAAGTTTCATTTAAAATGCTTAAAAATGTGCTCGTGAGCTTTATTTGACATGACCTTGACCTTTTGACCTCGACCTTGAAAAAGCAGTTTTCGCTGTTCTAAATTTTTACCACACTCCGGTGTGCCGGGCCAAAAATGATACTGCTATTGCACCTTCTTTCCATGTGGTGATCATAACTGCCAGGTTTGGTGAATTTCTGCCAAAACGCTCAGGAGGAGATAGCATGACAGACAGACAGATGGAGCCGATTATATCCCCCCGTTTATTTTCAAAAAGCGTAGGGAAAATTCCATTTAGTGATTGCTTTCTAGACTACAGTTAAAACTACAATGAAAATTATTTACATGTATTTATTGTATCAATTCTACATGCTACATTTCCTTGAACCTTTCTAAAAATACCCATTTAGTTAATGTTCTCTTATGTCTCAGCAACATTCTGACCTTGACAGGAAACAACAGTATAACTTTTTTTGAGTTTGTCAATTGAGCAGGATAGCACCATGTGTATATTTACGAGAGTTGGAACTTCAAAAATGCAATGCCCGCACATTCCTCAGGCTAAAGCTGCACCTGTGTTTTAAAGGAAATGATGCATTCCGAACGTAGCCTACCGCTCACCATTCTTGGCCACATCTGTGCGAAGAAATCCACCCTTTTTTATGGCAATTCTCCTGCACTTTCACCAGGAATAGTAAGGGCATTTTATGAGATATTTCACAAATCTGTTAACTAAATTGTTACCAAAAAATTTCTTCACCAATATGTTTGTAAAGGTGTGTAATAACATGTGTTAAAATGTTGAAGGTCAACTCCCGTGGGAAACCCAGAAAAAAAGCTGTTGAATTCGGGTACCGAAAAATTATTTTCGAGAATTTTTATTTTTTTTAATCGGCCCTTAAGTAACTTATGAGGGGTCAAATAAGGGTTTTTCATGATTCTGAGTTGATTGTTGATCGCCCGGGGGAAAGCTGCTGTTGTCTGTGGATCTGGCAAAGGTGGTGCCGGAGAGGTGACTTCGATCCAACCCATTGAGTGAAAGGGAGTGTTTCCGTGAATAGAGACAATGTTTAAATCTATATTGTCTCCAACAAACTGAGTGACTGCATTGTTTGTTTCCCCAACCTCCATAAAGACCACCTGATCATTACTTGACAATTCACTTTCACTGGCTGGCACTTTGGCTGTCATCACTGATTGATCCTCAAGCGCAGCATCAACCGCAACCTCATCATTGATCTGTTCATCGGTTTCCTCCACAATGGTGTCAAGAGTGCCAGAAGTATCTGGAACATCATCTCCACTCCTACTTTGTATTTGTAGTATTTGTAGTATTTGTAGCAGTATTTGTAGTTTTGTGTCTCCGTGTAAGACTCAGTGTATCCCAGCCGGTGGAACTTGTTGAGCATCCATTTTGACCCAAATCTATGATCAAGTTGTATGGCCAGCCCCATTTGGTGTGGCAATACTCCAGACCGAGGTCGACAGGCCTTAATAAAATTCTGCCCCCAAACGGCAACTCTTTCGTCTGTCTTGACAATCGGTCTCAAGAACATCTGAAGGCTTGCAGGAACAAGTGTCAGCTGACTATCGATGTCAGTCATACTGTGTGTGGTGGGGTATGACTTTGGACCTAAATCAATCAAGGCAATATCATTGGATATGAACTTGAGTGCCGTCTTTATGATCTGAGTCTTCTCATCTCCATGGTCAAGATTAGCATGATGCCCTCGCAGAATATTGTCGGTGCCATCTTTGAGACAGAGTACATCTGCCCTTCTTTCCTGTGTTGTGAAATACAAGGTGTCTTCGTATTTCTCTAGAAGTTTTATCTTTAGCCAATGCTTTGAATAAGAAAGGCTCTTCTCTGTTGACTGATCAAACTCCTGCAGCTTTTCATGGACTTGGTCCATGTTCATTACCCCATGCTCTAATTCTGAGTCTAACCATTCGCAGAATTCAATAAAAACTGCCTCTCGCTCCTCATCAATACTCCTCTGTCCTCTCTTCCTTTTTCCTTTCTCATCAGTCTTGGACAAACTGTCACCTCTCGCAAACATAAGTTTGCATCGCAAATGGTACAGTGTTTCTTCTGCTACCAA
Organism: Myxine glutinosa; assembly: GCF_964187855.1. Lineage (NCBI taxonomy): Eukaryota > Metazoa > Chordata > Myxini > Myxiniformes > Myxinidae > Myxine > Myxine glutinosa. The sequence goes on along the minus strand of NC_136261.1, from coordinate 120,179,847 downwards.
GTCGTTGATCCCTTCCAGGCGTCCAGTGACTTCAGTGCCCCAGTCATCCCCGCGACTCCGTGCTGTCTTCAGCAAGCTTGCCTTCAGTGTATCTGCAGTCAAATTATCTGGCACTCTGTATTTCTTTCTAGCTTGTGCTGGATTATTTTTGTAGAGCTGGGCTGGTTGGTTGCAAAGAATGCATACATCCTTATACAGGAGGTCAACTGACTGTGATCTTCTAGAACTGCAGCCAGTTGATGAACTGAACTCACAAGTAGTGCGTCTTCTCTTCAACTTTGATGACTCTTTCTCTGCCTTTGATGCTTGAGCTGACTTCTTGGTGGTTGCAACAAAGTTGTTGTACAGATCATTTTTACACTTCTGGTGGTACCTCAGTTTTCCTTCCTTTTGAGCCTCCTTCATACGTTCCACAACAGTAACATTTTCGACAGTTTCTGCTTGTTTCAATAAAGTTGAGTATCCCTTTGGAGTTGCCTGTATGAGCCTTTCAGCTGGTGTATCCGAGCGTGCACAGATGAAGCAATTGAGCACAGGTGGAGTAACGTCTTCATCCATATTGCTAGACTCCATGTCCTGCAAAGTAGAAAATGAGATATATTTAGAAATTATTTTTCCACAAAGGAGTGTCTGTGGTGAAATATAAATGTTAACAATCAACTCAGAATCATGAAAAACCCTTATTTGACCCCTCATAAGTTGCTTAAGGGCCGATTAAAAAAAATAAAAATTCTCGAAAATAATTTTTCGGTACCCGAATTCAACAGCTTTTTTTCTGGGTTTCCCACGGGAGTTGACCTTCAACATTTTAACACATGTTATTACACACCTTTACAAACATATTGGTGAAGAAATTTTTTGGTAACAATTTAGTTAACAGATTTTCATATGTTTCCCTTACTAGAAGCAGAATACGTGGCCATCTGCATGGATTACATATTTTTTTGTTTTCTAAAGTTAATGTTTTATATCACTGCTCATTTTCTTTTTACCTGTGAAGTTAGACAGTGTTTTACGGTAAGAGGAAATTTTCAGCCAGCCATTTGCTGGATTGTCAGAGCAGTAGTATAAATATGCTGATTGTGATAAACCCAAAAATTTGGCCAACAATTAGCTTGTTTCCCTTCTGCAGGGAAATTACATTCACCTGCTAGCCGGTGCTAAATAACCTTGGAATCTAGCCAGATCATTTCAAGAAGTGGGGAAATTGGATTAATGATCAAACTATGACTGATTTTTGTTCGACAATAAAACCAGTTTAAACTATAACAGCACTCGGTAGAGCGCATACCTCCACCAGGCTGAAGAGTTTACGTTTTGTATCCCACTGATAGACAGGATCTGGATTCGGACCTGAACCAAAATCTAATCGGATTGTTCTTGTCACCTAACCAACTGATCTACCTAGTTTCGTCATAACTTATCCACAACGTATTCAAATATCATGCTATATACAGTATCGTTTTTGGCCTTATCTATCAATGGTGAAGAATCACTTGAGAAATTTTTTTTTTAAACCTCATATCCGGATCCGGATCTTCACTGACTTAAGGGGTGTAAAGGTCGATGGGTTCTAGGGGTCTAAAGGATATAAATGGTCTAAAGGGTGAAGGGATCTAAAGGTGTCTAAAGAGTCTTACAGGTAAAAGGGGCGTTAAGGATCTTGGGGTGTTGAGGGTCTTAAAGGTCTTAAGGGTATTTGGGGTCTCGATGGTCTTAGGTGTTTTCAAGGGTCTTTATGGTCTTAGTCATCATATGGTCCTTTGAGGTTTTATAGGGTCTTGGAGGGTTGGGGGGTCTTAAAGTGTCTTCAAATGTCTAAGGGGTCTCAGCAGTCTGAAGAATAGAAAGGTTTAGAAGGTACATTCCAATAGTATGTAATTAATAGACATATCGCCACATAGCTTCACTGACCACTTCACCGCCTCACTGTGTTTTTAGTGTTTATATATATATATATATGTGTTTATATATATATATATAATGTATACCGACATATATTGTGACCTTTTCAGAATTTTTTTTATCTCTTTACCAGTACTCTTCATTTTTCTTGCACAGACGGAATATGCAAGGTTTGAAAATGGACGGTTTGTCTACCGCATAAACCGATCACCCATGTGCGAGTACATGATCAACTTCATTCATAAGCTCAAGCACTTGCCTGAGAAGTACATGATGAACAGCGTTCTGGAGAACTTCACCATCCTGCAGGTGATGCAGACATTTAAGCACGGCATCCAGTCTATAAACCTCTACATCTCTCTTTGAACCCGGTTATTTTAGATGCAGATGTTCACTCAAGCACAAGGCTGCACTATGTCATACTTGTGTATATATAATAAAACCACATCCTCTTCAAATATTTTCTCCACGCTATATTCTACATACATTATATAATCTTCATTCAACCAAATCATTGTTCATTCAAATCACATTTTAAACTTGTAAAAGATGATATTGCTCATCAGAAGCACCTGCAGGTATACACATTAAATAGCAGTGCATGTAGTAAATTTTGGAAATCATCAAAGATCTATTTGACTTTGAAAAATCATCTTTATCTCTAAGCCGATGACGCCATCCTTTGCCACAACATCCCTCAACCTTCAGACGAGGAGGCAGAACCCTCTTTCCACTCTTCAGACCTTGTGAGAATCACAAGTTTGTCAAACACTTGGAATGTCTTTCAATTCTGACAAATCTCACTATGTCTCTCTGAAAGGACTATCTGGTAAAACCTCCCATCAACAGTGCTTTCATAAAGTATTCACACCCCTTGACTTTTTCACATTTTGTTGTGTTACAGCCTAAATTTAAAATGGATGAAATTGAGAATTTTTGTCACTGATGTGAAAAAGTGAAAACAAAATGTGAAAAAGTCAAGGGGTGTGAATACTTTCTGAAGGCACTGTACTTTCTTAACAATCCTCTTGAAGAAGTTCAGTTACTCAAACCTTTGGGCCTCACTAAAGGCCATGATCTTTCATGGTAAAAACTCACTTCTAAGTTGACCTCTAAAGCCACCTGCCGACTGGGCATCCTGCGTCGATCAAAGTCCTTCCTTGGCGCACCTTCACTCCTATCTACCTACAAGGCCTTCCTCTGGTGCTTGATGGAGTACTGCTCTCGCCTAATAGTTGATTATGGCAATCATTATTATTATTTTTGTATTTTTGGAATTCTATCAAGGTCACGAGATATGTTTTGCATATTTTCCCTCGCCATAGGAGAGGGTATTGCATCTGAGTCCGTTTGTTTGTCTGTTTGTCTGTCTCTGTTTGCTTGTCCGGACAGAATAAATATGATTTTCTCTGCAACCGTTGGTCCGATTGACAGGAAATTTTCACCATAGGTGCAACTCCAACTGTAGAATTTTTTACATGATAATCATGACGTCATAGGTCACGTGGTTCGGCCGCCATCTTGGAAAAACCGAAAAACTTTGCACCTCTATATCTCCGAAAGTGCTGAATATAAAAAATTGAGACATGGCTCATTGTAAAGAACTCTCCATGGGGAATAAAATATGTTAATGATGATGTAATAGGTGCCTCCATTATGACGTCATAATTCGACAAGTACAAAACTTAATCCAATCAAGATTGAAATTTGAGCATAATCTAGGAATAAATTAGTTTAGAAAAAAAATAATGATGACATCATCAGTTACGTGGTTCGGCCGCCATATTTGTTTTAACACAAAAGCCTTTAAAAAAACACTGAAAATACATCCTGGCGAGGGTTTGCAATCTCTGATTGCTCTTTTTCTTGTTGTTGTTGGAATTGTTGTGTATTTGGTGTTTAACCATTTATACATGAAAATACATTAAGGATTGCCATATCTTTGATACCTATTAATATTTCAGGTATATAGAAGCAGTATATTCAGACACTATGACTGCCTATAGACCGCTCACACAATGTCTTCCTCTCACCTCACATCTGGATGCCAACACCCCCTTGACGCATATACCCAAATATCCTTCAGATACCTGTGTATCATGGAATGTTATTAGTCCCCTACCGGTGTACACCGGAGGGGACTATAGGTTTGCACTCCGTCCGTCAGTCCGTCAGTCCGTCACGCAAAGAACAGTTTTCCGGACTTTTTTTCTAAACGCTTAACGCTAAAGATTTCAAACTTGGCACATGGTTTCCTCATGATAAGTTACAGGTCAAGATCGAACTTCACGACGTTTCGATCATTTTTGACAAAGTTATGCACTTTGAACTTTGGGAATTCTGATAATTCTGATGATCCTTAACTTATTGCCATTTTAAGTTTTAATTTCCTTTAAAAAAGATTTTCTCTGCAATAATAGGACCGATTGAGATCAAATTTTCACCGTAGGAGGGACTCGGTCTGTAGAATATTTCAATGGTAATTATGACGTCACAGATCGCGTGGTTCGGCCGCCATATTGTTTTTCGTGAACACGAAAACCCCTTTTTCTCTGCAACGGCTGAACAGATCGAGGCCAAACTTTGCAGGCAGGATCGCATACCCATGACGAACAAAAAAGTCAGCGAGCATGATGTCATGCGTCACATGGTTTCAGAGTTATGACGTTTTTAAGCATGAACCTTTAAAACCGAGCTCCTCCCTCATTTTTGATCCAATCGAGGGGAATCTTCACAGATCTGTTGAGCACGTCAGTCCACTAAAATGTCCTTTTGGAATTTGCGATAGGGCACGTGGTTTGGCAGATATCGTTAATTCAACGAAAAAAAAATGTTTTTTAATGGATATCTCTTGTTTATTCTAGAGTTCTCCTCAAGCCGCACTGCCCTCAGCCTCGTCTCGCGAACGTCAACAGCGCGACAGCGCACGCTTTCGGGAAGGGCGGAGCCAAGCCAAACAACATACACATGATCATTGATCGTGAACCGGAAAATATAATAAGTTACTGATATTTAGCGACTCAAAAAGTTCTTTATCAACAACTTATTTTCTCGTGCTTCTGCTGACCTGTCTGCAAAGTGTATAAATCGAAGTCCCGAGTGCGAATCACAGGTGAGCCCGTCCTGAGGTAATTAGCGATTGGGAACGATTCGGAACCTATGGATAAATAACCCTTGGTAATTTCCCCAAGAGTTTTCCGGACGACAGACTGCCGGTAGGGGACATGTATTGCAGCGCAAAGCTCAGAATGATTGTTTTACTTGGCAACATACTGGCTTTTCGTTTGTGGGCAGCTCCACTACTGCTGATTATCCACTGGTTACAAAGACCACAATCATTATAAATCCTTTTAACTGTTGATTTGGTACAGTTACACGTATCGCGAATTTGGTACACGTATCGGGAGTACATACAACATAGCGATTGTGAACACGATTATCGATCACGATTCACGATCACGATCATCACGATCATAGTGTATCGATCACGATTTGAAACACGATGGAATAATATTTACCGATATGAACAGTGATTTGGCTTTTATTGAAATTCTAAAGATACTATTTAGATTTTGATGATTTGCGTGTGATATGATTCAACGGATCTTTATATGAATCGTTTAAAATAAAAAAAACCTTCAATTTCTGATATTTTGCCTTTTCATTTGGGCTTCCCAATTGGAGCCCCACCCATAGGGCGGGTACCGTTGCTAGTCATTATAATAGCACGTTCTGGCTGAATGTCTGCTTATTGAATTCATTACTGCCAAGGCCACACATGTCATGATTAGGTATCAGAATCTGTGTGATGATTTACTGAGCTGAGGACAGACATTCACTGCCATGGGAAACCTCAAAAATATTTCTATCACACTTATGTATACCTGACAAGTCAGTGTAAAGTTTGCCCTTTTAGGGCTGCTTATTCACGTTTCCTTTTTACCTCCATCACCAAAGGGGGATGGATGTTATGTTTTCACCCCTGTCTGTCTGTTTGTTTGTCTGTCTGTCTGTTTGTGAACAAAATATCTCAAAAAAGTCGTGGACAGATTCGGACGAAATTTGGCAGAGATGTGTTGGCTTAGCCTGGTGTTGCCTGGTGTTTAGGCCTGGTGTTGGCTTAGCGGTTAGGGTGCCGGCTTGGGATCCTAGGATCCTGAGCTTGAATCCCGGTCAATCGCTGAATTAACACCAGGGGGGTTGACTCAGCCTGTCATCCTTCCGAGGTCGGCAAATTGAGTACCAGTTCACTGGTAATTAATTCCATGTGTGTCACAAAAGGTGACTAACAGGTTTGGTGGCAGGAAGGGTATCTGGCCATAAAACATTGCTTCAAAAAGGGGACCAAGGTGCCCAAAAAAGGCCAACCCCTGCTCTGCGGGAAAAATGGCCTCTAAAGGTGGTTCTTCTATACGATAATTATTTAATTTTCAAGTGATTCTTCATCATTGAGAGATCAGGTGAAAAGCGATATATAACATGATATTTTAAAAAGTTATGGACGAGTTATGACTAAAGTTGGTAGATGAGTTGGATAGCAGATTAGATTTTGAACAAGCAGATTAGATTTTGGTTCAGGTCCGAATCCAGATCCGAATCCAGCTCCGGCCTATCAGTGGGATACAAAACATAAACTGTTCAACCTGGCGGAGGTATGCGTGCTACCGAGTGCCGTTCTAGTTTAAAAAGTTTCCTCTCCATTCGGAAAAGCAAAACTCAATTTCCACAAACATTAATTAATTCATTTAAACCATTATCAGAATTGTACGGTATGTCACAAAAACCCAACTTATTGCTGTGGATTGTTTTTGTTTACCTTGTTTTGTTGTGCGCCTTGTTTTTTTTTGTTTTTTTTGCTACGCATCAAAGACTACTGGATGAAATTCCAGGTGTTCAGCAATTAAAAAGTTACCTTCTCTATGCAGGTGGTGAGCAGCCGAGACACGCAAGAGACACTTCTGTGCATTGCGTATGTCTTTGAAGTGTCAACGAGTGAGCACGGAGCTCAACACCACATCTACCGGCTCGTCAAAGAGTAGCTCCTTGTCATCATGCCAGCAAAAGCGAAGTGGCAAACTACATCCTTGCAACGGTGGCACCAAAGCTATTCTGATGACACTTCTGACCCCTATCCTAACCCTGCTCATTAAGCCCTTCACTAACACCAAGAGCCTCCCGGCCTTATTTTAAGTGCCTCCTGCAGCAGTGGTTTGCAGCTAAGGGTGGTGGGATGAAAAAAATTAATATTTAGATACAGAATGTTTTTGCCACAGATTGAAGGGAAAATACTGAGGAAGTGTACACCACAGTGCCGTCTGGGTATGCATCTGTGTGTCTGTAGTGCACTGATGTTACGTCTGATTTGGGATATATGGGTTCTGAATTAAATCCCCAACAAGGCCTTGCTAAAATCACAATCAGAATAAAATGGCTTGTTCGTTTCTTTAAACGTGAAGCCGATACGCCACTTCATACAGTGCTAATGCTGAGAAGGATAAGCATTTGTGATCCGTTGTGAATTTGTTTGTTCATAAAGCCTGTGTCTGCAAGACAGCGGTGCGACACTTTTGGGCATATATTGTACGTGTATGTGACGAGGCCATAACAATGTTATTATTACTTGAGTGTGAAAGGTGAATTTGACCGAAGTGCCTAGTAATTGCGAAAGTGGCCAAAACAGCATAAATAGAGTATCTTTGTTCAACTAACTAACAGTTGCATTCTATAAGCATTGATGTAGAATTGTTCATGCAACACTATTCGACACAATTATTCCATTTCTCGGTTGATTTACTTCCGTCGGAATGTGGGATGAGTGCGCCACGGGTCTTTGGGGTGTACAGAAAAGTTTGCAGGGAACAGTGTTTTAGCTCCTCCGCTGGAATGGCCTCAGAGGGCTCTGAGTTAACACAGACTTTGACTTGCAGTTTCAACAAGGACTTAAACTGACCGACGTCGAAGTTTGCATTTTGATATTGTTCCAAAGACAACATGGGCAATACACAAAGCCGTGGGAGTAAATTAACCGCATGTGCCACATACTTACTTTCCCGTTTTCTTTATCTCTTTTATTTAAGCATTTTACATCGTATCGGAGCTTACCCTGAACACCATCAACAGCTTTACTATTTTTCGTTTGTTTTCTTTGAACAAATAAGTAGATGTGCGTCTGTCACTGCTAACTGGGCGCCGTCTTCAGGTTTTGGTACACGATTCGTAGATACAAGCAACAGCACTTACAGGGAAAACCTCATCCATCAAGTCAGCATGTCCTAGTTGTACCAGAGTATCACCTCGACTGAGTTTCTAGAGAGAGAACTTAGTATGTTCACACTAAGTGCCTCAACCACACTCTCTTGCTTCTTTGTCAGCTTGAGTTTTTAACCAAAGTTCTTTTTTGGGGGGATAAGGTGTCAATTGTGCTGTCTCTCTCCATCCCTCCCCCCCCCCGACCCTCCCCCCACCCCACCCTTCTCTCTCTCTCTGTTGCTTAAAATGCGAGCTTGCACACATCCCCTTAAGGGTCGTTCTATTTGGTAATTTAGCAAGAGTCTCTTTATCGTTCGTTCTCTCTCTCTCTCTCTCTCTCTCTCTCTCTCTCTCTCTCTCTCTCTCTCTCTCTCTCTCTCTCTCTCTCTCTCTCTCTCTCTCTCTCTCTCTGTCTCTCTCTCTCGCTCTCTCTCCTGTATAATTTTTTTTAAAGGATAATTATGACGTCATATGTCATGTGGTATGGGCGCCACCTTGGAATTTGATACTTTGCACCTCTATATCTCCGAAAGCGATGGATAGAAAAAATTGAGACATGGCTCATTGTAAAGAACTCTCCATGGGAATAACATATGTTAGTGATGATGTCACACGTGCCTCCATTATGAGGTCATAATTCAACAAGTACAAAACTTCATCCGATGAAGATGAAATTTCTTGAGCGTCATCTAGAGATAGACTGGTGGAGAAAAAAAGAATAATGATGTTATCAGTCACGTAGTTCCGCCGCCATATTTGTTTCAACAAAAAGCCTTACAAAAACACTAAAACACGTCCTGGCGAGGGTCTGCAATCTCTGATTGATCTTTCTTGTTCTCTCTCCCTCTCGCTCTCTCTGCCTCTCTTTTTCTCTCTCTCCCTCTCTCCCTCTCTCCCTCTCCTTTTCTCTCTCCCTCCCTCTCTTTTTCTCTCTCTCCATCTCTCCCTCTCTTTTTCCCTTGCTCTTTCTCCCTCTCTTTTTCTAATGGTGATGGGCTTTTGTATAAACGTTGATGATGGACAGTTACCAACTGATGAATCGAGGATTGCTCAGATTCTCTCTTCTCCCTTTTTCTTCCTCTCTCTCCCATACCTTTAAAAAGGCAAAAGGGTATGCAATGGACAGTGTATTTTACAGCCCCCTTGGTTTCAACTGTCTGTAGCCAATCTCAGCATTAGTTCAGTCTCCACCAGAAAGCCAAAAGCTGGAAACGTTAACACGTTTGTTTATTTGATTCTCCCCGCATTGATGTTCATTTCTCTTTTGTTACAATGAAGAATCATACAGTAAGTAGGTCCTTGTACAAGATTATCATCTCATGAGACAAGACTTTGGCTGAGTTCACATTGCTACTGGTCATTTAGAAAATATTAAGAGAAGCATTTGTCAACATCTGCCACTTCTTTTTGTACTTTTTGGCACTTTGACTGTCTTTCTTACTGCATTGCATTATACTTTCGCTGAAAACATACAGCAGGGAAAGCTCATTAAATAAGCAAAAATTAATTTCTATCACAAGCTATCTGATATCTTATGTTTCGTACAATTTCGTCAATTGTTATTGATGTTAATCTGGAAATATGTTATCAACATGAACATGATTTATAATGTTAGAACTAACCCGACACCCTCCCACCTCCCAAACCCTTTCAAAAGAAGAAAGTTACTGTGATGAATTGCCATCAAAATAATGCACAGTGGTGCCTTAAATTTATGTTGGTACTCGGTTTGTAATTAAGTTAAAATGTACAAAATATATCCATCAAACTTGCATCAAAATCAGCTAGCACATTTTCCATCAGCATCGATGTTTTCGCTATTAAATTCCCACTTAGGTGCAATTCTGGAATTATTGTCAGAAAAATGTACAGGGTGATCCATATGCGTTGTCACTTCCAACAAGCAAATATAATTCTCTTGTCAATTTGCTATGTCTCTTATGAGTTGAAATAGTTAATTAAATTAAATTGGTTTTCTTTTGTGCATGAATTTGGTCAATGGACAGTTTGCAAGACATGTGAACCACCCAATTGTTTTTAAATTGCCAGCATCTTAATCAACAATATGCTTGTGCCTTCCAGTTTATAAATCTTGCAATTTAATATCTCAAACATTGCCACCCGATGTAATTATTCTTGGTCTCTGGATGGGAAGGACTGTGGTAGGGGCTAAGCGAAGGATAGGGTGTGGGTATATGTATATATATATATATATATGTGTGTGTGTGTGTGTGTGTATATAGTGTATACTGGCATTCCTGGCTATACGAACCGGCTGCGTTCCACAGTAGTGGTGTGTATAGCAAAAAAGATTTTCCCATAGACGTCGTGTTATAAATCGAAGATGAGGGCGACTGATGCTCGGACACCTTACGCTACCAAACCCAACCAAGCTAAATACAAAATACATAAAACTCGGTATATCAATAAAGAACATTACTAAATCGGTACGTAATGAATACCCACCATACATACATCAAAACATAACTGTATTTATAATGGGTACGATACTGTACTCAGCACTGTATTCACCAATAATAGGAGAAGAGAATAAGTGTCGAGGCCTGGAGGTGTGTGGATGGGATGTAGGGGAGGGGTGGGGCCTCTTACCAAGAGTGCTTGATGGTGTATGTACAGGTCGTTTTCCACTCATATCATAGGGTTTGGAGAAAGTTGTATGAGAATTACTCGCACTTAAAATTATTTCATACCACTCGATTATGACATCCAAAGTAGTGCAGTACGAAGCAGGAACGAAGTGCAGATTAAAAATAAAAAACCGTCTAATGGCACCCTACCAATTTAATGGATGTTACTTTGCAGTACAACAATACTGTATTATATTCACATCCTTCGTTTTCCAATGGAATAATTAACATTTGTCATCCAGATCCCACATGTGCTCCCCCTTCTGTTCTCACAATCACAGGACATATGCTATCCCTTTAAACACGCAATGGAGAAAAATGCATATCAGCGAAAATGCGTGGTGTATCGTGAAAAGTATAAATTACTCTATTCATTGCGTATCAGCGAAAATGCGTACCCGGTGTGTGTATAGCAAGGAGTGTTTCTATACATATTTGTACATACATACATACATACATATATATATATATACATATATATATATAACAACACAACAACACATATACCAAAAGCAACATTCCTCACTAAAATATCAATAATATATATGTATATATATATATATATATTGATTTTTGGTGAGGAATGATGTTTTTGGTCGCACCTTTCAGTTAGAATGTCGAACTTACCTGCTGATAGGAAAATTGAAGGCAGTGAAATGAAGCGTTGCTGCATAAACATCAGTAAGGGAACATTCAACAGGAAGTAGAAATGATTGTAATACGACAGGTGGCATACACATTTGTGAAAAATCCACGATGGGTTTTAGAATGTTGGATACAAAGGCCAATAGATAGTTCTATTTAAATGGCAGAAAAAAACATTTCTTTATTTAAATAAAAAGTCAAACATCGCATTATAAAAAGAATGCTTGCATTTATTGCATGCTATGATTTCATTGAACATCTTTGGAAGCTTCAAGATAACTAGTACAGAATGACACGGAGACATTGTCGCTATGTAAATGTAACAAAACAGTTATAATTGAGCCACAAAAAGCATCAAGCATGCTGGAACACTTATTTTAAATTATATATTAGATCTGGGTGTGAGGTAAACAAATATTGTGAGCAGAGCACAGAAATCTTGTATGAAGAGAGATAGCCTGTACTGGCTGAACTGATGAAGGGTTTCGTTCACAGTAAAGATTAGTATTTGGGGGGGGGCGGGGGGTGGGGGAAACCTAGGGATCAAATTCTAACAAACATCAACCTACTTTTAATCTTAAATGTAGAGAAAGTTATGGAGAGATCGATGGAGTGCTGTCATTATTTCAATAAGTCCATTGTGTGTTGATACAGGATATTATGTTTACTTGTTTTCATTTCAGGCTGTCATTATCATCCAGCTTTGCTTTCTGCCAAGGTTTCTGCATGGGGATACATATGATGAAACGTGGGTTTATATTTGGATACAGATTTAGAATATAGAATTCTTTATACTTAGATATTGGTGCTTTTAAGTAAATGACATTGTTGTGAAAGCTATTACAATATTGAGGATAATGAATAGTTTCTTTAAGGCCTAGAATTTTGAGGCCTGCACCAGAGCCACAGAGATACATTTCCTAAATTATTTCAGAGGCAGTAATAACGATCTGCTCTCAATGATTGTGTGTGTTTTTTTTTAAAGTACATAATGTCTGTTACTGACCTGCTTTTAAACTTTGTTGATATTCACCTATCGCAACAAGTGCAATTGTCCGATATCTATAGTGAGTAATTGTTGTGTGTGTGTGTGTGTGTGTGTGTGTGTGTGTGTGTGTGTGTGTGTGCGTGCACTCAATTGTGAGTGTGAAGTGTGAGCACCTTTCCCGAGCTGCCTTTTGCTGACAAAAAAAAGAAAATGTTTTGATCTTTCAAAGATGGTACTTTGCTGTTTTGTTTGTAACATTTACATATATAAATATCTATGATAAAAAATTAAAGGTGAAAATGTGCCTTAAACACCTGGACTTGTTTTGTTTTTTTCTAGTTTACAATTTTGATAACTTGTTTATAAAGCAAGGTGGAGAGAAAGAAAAAGATTATTTTTGCCTTGAAAGATAAAGAACACTTTATCGGGATGCCGTAGTTTTTTTTTTAAATATATACAAGGCCTAGGCTCATAGAAGAACGAGAAAGCAGAAGAGATCAGGACACAACATAACAAAGGGAACAGCGGGAGAAAAGGTAGACAGCAACAGTAGGTTAGAGGGGAAAAGTCATCGGAGATGGATAATCAGGGGATACAGGTAACGATGAGTGGTAGATAAGAGAGAAACAAGATGGATACATAAGCAAAGTTTTGGGAGAGGTGGGGGTGGTTTAACGGGTGTAGAAAAGATCATGGGTTTGGATGGGGGATGACTTCAGATGGTGGTGAACAGCTGTCGGGAAGACCGAGATTGAAGAGAGTATGGAACGTGGTTCCACAGGCAGGAAAAATAAATAAAATAGTGGAGGTGAGCAGTGGTTCTGGATTGAGGCAATTTCACTAGGTGGGGGTTGCTGGTGGTCCACGTGCGTCCTGCAGATGCATGGGGGGACAGAGCATGGAGAGGGCAGAGCATGCAAGACCAGAAATTAGGTGGAAGAAGACAGAAACCACTGACCTGTCGGCGATGACGAGGGTGACAGGCCCATAAACTCAACTTCATCGCAAGAGATTCCAATGATCTTGAAAGCCTTGGTTTATACGGTGTCAAGCTGGGCAAGGTGTGAGGCTGGGGAGAAAGCCCAGAGAGGAGAGCAGTACTCCATCATAGATGAAAAGTGGATGAAAGCCTTGTAGGTGGATATGAGCTCAGGTGTGCCAAGAAAGGATTTCGCATGACGAAGGATGCCCAGCCGAATCTGGCTTTGAAGGCCAACTTTGAAATGTGGATTGCCCAAGAGATATCATGGCTGAGAGTGAGACCCCTTGAGTTTGAGTGACATCAATGCCACCAGCCTGTTTCCTTTTCATTTTATTTACCTTGTTTGATTTACTGTGCAACTGTAATGTGCTCTTGAAGTATTGTTATCTCAATTTCACCAAGCCATTCACAGAGCCTTTAGGACCTTTTCTGCACTTCTTGGGAATAAACAGCCGAATGCTTCTGTATGAACACTACTCCTTGTTTGTTTCTGCATATGACATCCTGCGAGCCTGCGATACTACCATAACAAAAACCCTAATGGCAGATAAGTGCTTGGTTGCTGTTAAAGTCATATTATCTGCAGAATCTATATAATCATTAAGAAGTAGAAGCCGTATGGTACCACGAAGACACTGCCTAGATCAGGCCATCCCTCCAAACTGGATGACCGAGCAAGGAGGAGACTGATCAGAGAGGCCACCAAAAGGCCAATGGCAACATCGAAAGAGCTACAGGCTTTTATGGCAAAGACTGATGACTGTGTGCCTGTGACAACAATATCTCAAGCACTCCACAAGTGTGGCCTGTATGGTAGGGTGGCAAGAAAGAAGCCATTCAAAAAAGGCCAACCTTGAGTCCCGTTTGAGGTATGCCAAAAAAACACTGTGGAGATTCTGAAGCCATGAGGCAAAAAGTTTTGTGGTCTGACAAAACCAAGATGGAAACTTTTGGCCTAAATGCAAAACGTTATGTTTGGCGCAAACCCAACACAGAACATCACCCAAAGAACACCATCCCTACTGTGAAGCATGGTGGTGGCAGCATCATGTTATGGGAATGTTTCTCATCAGCAGGGACCGGGGCACTTGTCAGGATCATAGAGAAAAAGGGATGGAGCAAAATGCAGAAACATCTTCGAGGAAAACCTGCTGCCCTCTGCAAGAAAGCTGAAATTGGGATGGAAGTTCACCTTTCAGCATGACAACGACTCGAAGCACACAGCCAAAGCTACATTGGAGTGGCTAAGGAACAAAAAGATAAATGTCCTTGAGTGGCCCAGTCAGAGCCTCGACCTAAATCCAATGGAAAAGAAATATCCTCGCTATCCACGGAATGACACACTCCACTCACTCATTACAATGTTTGCTGAATATATTGTTCTTCCTGTCATAGAATAATAAAAAATGGTACCATGTGAAAGCTTGTAATCAATTTCCTTGGTTGGAAAATTAATAATCGATTGACTTGGAACAAACATTTGTGTCTGTTTAATCACACATGAGCCTGTTTTAAAAGCCCGTCTTTCCTGGAGAAGTGGGAATGGGTGTTTAATGCACCGGCATGTTCCCAGAGGAGAACGGGTATTTACTGGTGCATATGAATACGAATTCCTTCATCTTATGCAGCAAGTCCCACTAACAACACTAGCAAGTTGTTGAACGCTCCTTGAGCCAGCATTCTCTCCAGGTAGGACTTTACCCACACCTGCTTCTTTCTCCTGGCACACTGTCGGCAAAGTGGCAACAGTTACAAAGCAGCAGTGCTCAGTTTTCAACCTCTCCCTGCATTTCTTCATTTCATCATCATTTTGTGTTCCGACAATAGTGTCATCAACAGTCGCGTCGTGTGCTGTAGTCCATGACAAAATGACACTGTGCGAGATTTGTCGCCGACGGTCTTGTTGCGTGGCGTCGGTATAGTGTGCGACGGGCTTAATATTTTATTGTCTTGCAAACGCATTCACCTTTCAGTTAGAAATTTTTTCTTTTAATCCATTGCGATGTGCAAAAACATACACTAGGAAAATCCTTTGAAAATGGGCTTAGAGTGGGAACTTGGATTATTGCTGCTGTATGCCTCTTGTTAATAAACACATATGTACCCAGAATCTCAGAGCATGGAGGTCTTTGAACTTCGCATTACAAAAGAAGATGTGCCACATAACAGAATGCTAACATGCAGGACATCTGTCTTATTAATGACACAGTGACATTCTTAGCGAGACAGGAAAAATAAAAATGGTTGCTCGATACATGCGAGCATCATTGCATTATTCAATCTTATCGTTTGTAGCTGAACTCTTTAACGAGTTATTCATCCCCATGAAGTTGCTCTGAGTGCAGTAAATAACAACTTCGTATGTAGTCACATGAATTATATTTTCATGCTTACCTTCTTTTTCTTCTGCTCTTACACAGCATCATGGTGCTCCCTTTCCCATTGCTTCTTCACCAAAGTTTTTTCCAAAACTTTTTTGCACTTTCCTCCTTTATTACAGAAAGTGTAATGTCATTACCCCTTTGCAGGTCCTGCACATGCTCTTCCAAGTCCTCAATTGCCCATTTTAATTCTCCAACTTCTTGCTGCAGTCTATCCAGACGCTTTGAAAGTTCTTTCATTTCACACTCTTGATTCTCTTTCTCCTTCTCTCCCTTATAATTTAAGGAACACAAATTCAGACATTTCCCTTAAAGGAGGAGGGAATGGGGTGGGGTGAAGACAAAATAAACATCACATTAAATAAATCTCATTGTGGAAGAAAAAAACGAACATAAGAATAAAATGGTAAAAGTTATCCTTGCTTAAAGGATACACAATGGTTGGCAATTAACACAACACAATGGTTAAAATGGTTGGCAATCACAACGTGTTGATGTTTCGAGCTTTTCCTTTCGTCGAAGCAAAGACTTGTTCCGACGAGGGGTAAAAAAAAAAAAAAGATGTGCATATCATGATCGTGTTGTTGGGAAGTGAAAAATTAAAGGTTAAATTTCCTTTAAATTTCAAGTATTTTTACATTTCACCTCCAATTTATTTTGCAAAATAGGATCACAGTAAACGTTTGAATTCAGTTATGAATAAAAAGCACAGTTATAATCTTTGCAAATGTTTGACTTGCTTATTTCCCCTTACTATAACAGATTCTCAAAGGAAAGGCGTGTCGGATTTTGCTGATAAAAAATTTTTAAGGAGAAAAGTCTTTCCCATAATCCAATGTGGCTGTTGCTTGGATGTAAAAATCTAAATTCTGGTCGTAGTCAACGACCTGCTTTTTGTTTTTTGGTATACAGGAGCGAGGCTCCTGCAAGCTAACATTTATCACACAAAAAAATCAAACAGACACACAAAACATATAATAAGGGTAGCGGTAGACAAGATGGGGAGAGAAAGGGAAGCACGAACACAACATTTGAGAGCATGGACATCGGGAGATCTGTGGGAGGGAGAGGGCTTGGGGGGAGGAGGCATGGGGAGGGTGGGAGAAGTATAAAACACAAGGACACTGCAAGGACTTCCAGGAAAGAAGTTGGTATTTCAAAAAAGTGGATCTGGGGTTAAATTAGCGGGGGTAGAAAAGATCAAGGTTTTGGATGGGGGAAGATAAGAGATGGTGGTGAACAGCTGTTTTAAAGACCTCGAGGGAGGAGTGGGATTGAAGAGAGGGAGGAGTGGGATTGAACAGAGTGAGGGAGTTTGTTCCAGAGGCGGGAGAAAAGAGGAATGAAGGAGTGAAGGTCAGCAGAGAGTCTTGATTTTGGCAGTTTAACCATAAGAGGGTTGCAGGCAGATCTTGTGCGACCTGTAGGAATATTTGGGGGACAGAGCACAGAGAGAGCTGGGGCAGGAAGGCCGGAGAGGAGTCGGTAGAATACAGAAAGACCACCAACCTGCCTGCGGTGAGTAAGTGAAAGGCCCTCGGAGTTAGCTTCATTGCGGGAGATTCCAATGATTCTGAAAGCTTTGGTTTCAACAGCGTGAAGCCGAGCAAGGTGTGAGGCAGGAGCACAGGCCCAGAGGGGAGAACAGTATTCCATTGAGCTGCGGATGAAAGCCTTGTATGTGGTGAGGAGCTCAGGTGTGCCAAGGAAGGACTTCGCATGACGGAGGATGCCGAGTTGGCTTCTGGCTTTGGTGGCCAGATTGGAAATGTGGTTTTCCCAGGAAAGATCATGGCAGATATTGAAACTGTTACGGATTCGTCACTTCCGTTGTTGTGGTTTTCATCCACTTGAAACATTTCTGGTTCCATGTACTATCATTGTTTTCAAAAGGTTTATTGTGTATGAACTGTTTTCAAAAGGTGGAAAAGTTAGTGTTAAAAGAAACCGGAAACCAGATCAGGAACCGGACGACAAAGGAGAGGAAGAGGGAAAAAAAGGCGGAGCGAGTGAGTTCGAAAAGAAAGCCGAGCTGCTCCGAGTTCTGAAGCGAACGTTGTCGAACGGGAGTCACCAGCGAACTTTCGGGTTTCCCGGGGAAGGGATTCCTGCGACAGAGTTGTCATCGCTGTGACCGATCAACCTGCGTGTCAGGTTTTTGGTGGTGGATTCCGAGGAGAATTATTGTCGGGCCGTTACGTCTCGAGAACGGGCCGTCGGCCATTTTGACTCGCGCGCTTTGCGCGTCGAGCAAGGTTTCTTTGCTTTGCTTCAGCCTTTGCGCGTCGTGCAAGGTTTTTCTTTGCTTCACTTCAGCAGTTTTCACCGCATTCAGACGTATCTGGTGTGTGTGTGTGTGTGTGTGTGTGTGTGTGTGTGTGTGTGTGTGTGTGTGTGCAACACGGCTTTTGAAGATTAATTTGCGGTTCACCGACTGTGAGCTGTGAAACATCCATACCCGAGGGTGTGATCTCTCAGTCACCTGGAGGGCGTCTTTGGATTTCCCAGTCGCCTTCAGGGCGCCTTTGCCCCGCTTTGGCAGTGGGACTGTACTTGCCATCCGAACGGGATTCTGGTCTCGATTAGACATTGTTCTGACAATCGCTGGAGCGGATCGACTTGGGCTTGAAGCCGGAATCAACAACGTTGGGTTTGAAGCCGGGAAAGAGACATTTTGGAATGTTCTTGGTTCACTCACTTGGAGCACAGTGAGTTATATGTTACGAAACTGATGGTACCATCATAGGATATATATTGATTGTACTTTTGATTACAATTATTGTTGTACTGTTATTCTTGTGTGATCTTAATACAATATTTGTTTGTGAGTAACAATTGGTGTGGCTTCGCCATTGATCTTTGACATACAGAATAACACATTTTTCTGCCGTGACCCCTCTCGGGGCTCGGAGGTACACCGTGACCAGGGGGTCGGGGAGGAGCACGTAACAGAAAATGGGGGCTCGTCCGAGAAATTGGGGGCTCGTCCGAGAAATTGGGAACTCGTCCAAAATTGCCCCAAATTGAAATTGGGGTCCTCGTCCGGGATTAAATTCCCTAACATGCATCTGGGATAGAATTCCCTAACATTCCCAAAATTCCCAAATTTGGAATTTTTCTAACATTCCCAAATTTTTCAAAAAAAATTTGGAAGATTTTTGTGTGAGGTTTAACAGGTGTTAACTGACAGTCACCATGGTGTTTGACGCAGAACAGTTTGCAGCGGCCCCTAATGAGGCACAGTTCCAAGCGTTAAAAAGATCGGAACTCTTGATATTGGCCAGACATTTTAACTTGGAGGTCCTAGTTAATATGAAGAAAGCAGAGATGCAGACATTGGTGGTAGAATCTCTGGTGGGACAAGGAACATGGACAGAGGTAGCCATGGATTGGTTACCCGAGGAAAAAGAAAATGTGGAGCTCCGGAAAATGGAGATGCAACTGCAGAGCCAGGAAAGGTTAAAAGCAGAGGAAAGGACAGCTGCAAGGGAACTCGAGGAAAGAAGAGTAGAACAGGAACGAGAACTCGAGGAGAGAAGAACCGAGGAAAGGAGAGCTGAAGAAGAAAGAAGAGCAAAGGAAAGAGCAGAGGAAAAGAGAGCCGAAAGGGAGTTGAAGGAACGTGACATGGAGTATCAGAAGGAACTTCATTAAACTCAAGGAGCTTGAATTAATGGGAGAACGGAGAGAAGTCATATCCATGCCGGCTAGTTCGACCACTAGTCACAACACTTGGGATGTTGCTAAGCATGTGAGGCTGGTTCCACCCTTCAATGAAAAGGAGGTAGCCAAGTTTTTTTTTACACTTTGAGAAAGTGGCTCAAATGCTAAAATGGCCTGTGGGGTCCTGGACTATGTTAGTGCAAAGTGTTTTGGTGGGTAAAGCTCAAGATATCTATTCGGCTTTACCGATTGACCAATGTGCAGATTATGAGATAGTGAAGAAAACCATTCTCAAAGCCTATTAATTGGTCCCTGAAGCCTACCGGCAAAAATTCCGGAATGCCAGGAAGAGGGAGAGTGAGACCGATGTGGAGTTTGCCAGAATAAAGGAAACCATGTCTGATCGGTGGTGTGATTCGAAGGGGGTTGGGAAAGACTTCAACCTGTTGCGACAATTGATCTTGGTGGAGGAATTCAAACAGTGTGTCCACGCGGACATTAAAGTATATCTGGATGAAAAGAAAGTACCAGAGTTGTATGAGGCAGCAACCGTGGCAGATGACTATGCCTTGACACACAGGATGGGGTTCCACAAACCTAACTTCCCGCCCAGAGTTAGCCAGGGGAGTTGTGGTAAATCAGGTGCGGAGAACAAATATTCATGGAGGCGGCCTAGAGATTACTATGAGGACAAATCTGATACCGCGACTTTTAGGGATCAGAAGACTACAGTTCCAAGACAGACTTATCTTCTGGGTGGCCCGAGGCAGACCACGAGTTTTTCCTCCGGGCCTACTTGCGCTTTTTGCAAGAAACCTGGGCATTTGATGTCCCAATGTTACACCCTGAAAAGGAAAAATCAGGAGCGGAGTCAAACTAGTGCAACTCCGAATGCATTGGCAAATGCGAGAAATCGTCCTTGGAGGACAGTGCCTTGTGAAGGTTCCCATGCCAAAGTTATGGCATCACAGAACGACCTGGTTCAAGAGGGTTACAAACCTTTTATTTCAGAGGGGTTTGTGTCACTGGATGGAGACTTGACTAACCAGAGACCTGTTAGGGTATTGAGGGACACAGGAGCACATCAATCTTTGATGCTTGAGGGCATTTTGCCATTGTCAGAAAAGACGGCAACTGGTGTTAGTGTTCTTTTACAGGGAGTTGGTGGCTATGTTAAAGCTCCACTTCATGTCATCCATTTGAAGTCTGATTTGGTGTCAGGACCGGTCACCGTAGGTTTACAAGCAACTCTTCCTGTTGAGGGAATCTCTTTTGTTATCGGGAATGATTTGGCCAGTGGTCACGTTTCTGGTAACCCAATGTTTGTTGAAAAGCCTAGTATGGAAAATAACACTGCACAGTTAGAGAAGGAGATTCCGGGTGTCTTTCCATCCTGTGCTGTGACTCATGCTATGGGTAGGAAGCGCTCTGAAGAGAAGAGGCAGGTACTGACGTCACGCTTTGCCCAGACACTTCTTGTCAAGTACCCTGAAACTAAGTGTCAGCGCACACAAGTCATGAATGGAGGCAATGTTGGCAAGCTCTTTGTAGGGGGACTGAACTTCAACACAAGGGAAGATGTTCTGGACTCTGTCTTCGGAAAATATGGACCACTCTTGGAAGTGCGACTGATAAAAGACAGGGAGACGCAAAAGTCGAGAGGGTTTGGCTTTGTCACGTTTGAAAACACAAAGGATGCCATAGATGCAGAAAAGGATTTGAATGGCAAGGATTTGGATGGTCGGACCATAACAGTAGAGAAAGCAGGCCATGGGCGTCGAAGGGGCTACAGAGGAAGAAAACGTGGAGGTAGTTTCAGGGGTGGCTATGGCTCCCGGAGTAGGAGTAGTAGTTTTGGTGACGGCCGCAGTCGTGATTACTACGGAGGCTTCCAGAGTTACGGCAGCTCCCGAAGGGATGATTATCAGGGTAGTGGCCAAGAAGGAGACCGCTACTCACGTGACTACAGCACCCGACTCGCCAACTGTGATTATGATTTTTATGATCAAGAGAAGAGTTGGAAGCACTGAGTGCTCAGGAGCAGCCGAGCCAAGATTCCTACACGGATTAACCGTGAACTCCACATTCCTAAAGGCGTCCATGCAGTGAATACTTCCAGGCCTCACCACCCAACCACCATGAAACCTGGCTCTCAGCTCGGCCTCCTTCAAAAAGTGCTATAGATTTGCTTTGCTTTGGATTTTTGATCACAACCCCTTAACCTTCATTCAAGAATTGAAAGATGGAAGCCAGAAGTTGATGAGATGGAGTTTGGCTTTGCAGGAGTACAACTTGGAAATTGAGCATGTAAAGGGCAGGGACAATGTCATTGCTGATGCTTTGTCCAGAGTGAACGAACTTTGGAAATTTCTGTAGGTTGTTTGGAAGTTTTGTTGCTTTATTTTGGGAAATATTAATTATTGTTGCTCAAGTGAATTGACGATTTGGGTGTGAGTTTCACTTTTGTTTGTTAAAAGAGTTTTTGCCTGCAAAGAAAGTTTTCACTATGTTCAAACTTTCTTTCTTGAGGGGGGGAAGTGTTACGGATTTGTCACTTCCATTGTTGTGGTTTTCATCCACTTGAAACATTTCTGGTTCCATGTACTATTATTGTTTTCAAAAGGTTTATTGTGTATGAACTGTTTTCAAAAGGTGGAAAAGTTAGTGTTAAAAGAAACCGGAAACCAGATCGGGAACCGGACGACGAAGAAGAGGAAGAAGGGAAAAAGGTGGAGCGAGTGAGTTCGACAAGAAAGCCGAGCTGCTCCGAGTTCTGAAGCGAACGTTGTCGAACGGGAGTCACTAGCGAACTTTCGGGTTTCCCGGGAAAGGGATTCCTGCGACAGAGTTGTCATCGCTGTGACCGATCAACCTGAGAGTCAGGTTTTTGGCGGTGGATTCCGAGGAGAATTATCGCCGGGCCGTTACGTCTCGAGAACAGGCCATCGGCCATTTTGACTCGCGCGCTTTGCGCGTCGAGCAAGGTTTCTTTGCTTCGCTTCAGCCTTTGCGCGTCGCGCAAGGTTTTTCTTTGCTTCAATTCAGCAGTTTTCACCTCATTCAGACGTATCTGGTGTGTGTGTGTGTGCAACGCGGCTTTTGAAGATTAATTTGTGGTTCACCGACTGTGGGCTGTGAAACGTCCATACCCGAGGGTGTGATCTCTCAGTCGCCTGGAGGGCGTCTTTGGGTTTCCCAGTCGCCTTGATGGCGCCTTTGCCCCGCTTTGGCAGCGGGACTGTACTTGCCATCCGAACGGGATTCTGGTCTCGGTTAGACATCGTTCTGACAATCGCTGGAGCGGATCGACTTGGGCTTGAAGCCGGAATCAACAACTTTGGGTTTGAAGCCGGGAAAGAGACATTGGGAATGTTCATGGTTCACTCACTTGGAGCACTCACACTCACATCAATGTGAGTGAGTTATATGTTACGAAACTGATGGTACCATCATAGGATATATATTGATTGTACTTTTGATTACTATTATTGTTGTACTGTTATGTGATCTTAATACAATATTTGTTTGTGAGTAACAATTGGTGTGGCTTCGCCATTGATCTTTGACATACAGAATAACACATTTTTCTGCCATGACTCCTCTCGGGACTCGGAGGTACACCGTTACCAGGGGGTCGGTGAGGAGCACGAAACAAAACCCAAAAGCTTGAGTAACAGAACTTCTTGGTGAGGATTGTTCAGAAGGTCGATGGGAGGGTATTCCATTCGGTCTTTTCGGAGAGACATACTAAGAGTGTAAGATTTGTCAGGATTGAAGGACATGTTCCACTTGTTTTACCAGTCTGTGATTTTGTCCAGGTCTGCAGAGAGTGAGGAGGCTGCAGACTGCCAATCTGAGGGATGAGGAATGGAGTGGCAGAGAGTGGAGTCATCAGCAAAGAGATAGAGAGGATTTTCAAGAGAGTCGGAGAGATCATTGATGAAGACCAGAAAAAGCACAGGGCCCAGAACACTGCCTTGGGGAACTCCAGCCTGAAAAGGAAGGGGAGATGAGAGAAACCCATTCAGGGCCACACGTTGACTACGACTCGAGAGGAAGTCCGCCAGCCATGCGTGGACATTTCCATGGATACCAAAGGAGGAGCGTTTGGTGAGCAGAGCGGGGTGCCAGACCGTATCAAAGGCACGTGATATGTCAAGGGAGACAGCTCTAATTTCCTGTTTGGCATTGAGGACCTCCATCCATTGTTGAGACAGCAGAAGCAGCATGTCCAGAGTAGAGTGACCTGGTCTGAAACCAAATTGATGGTCAGAGATCAAGCCATTGGAGAAGAGGAAAGATTTGATATCCGAAGCAATGATGGATTCCATGACTTTGCTGATAATTGGGAGAAGGCTTATTGGTCTGTAGTTGGAAGGATCTGTTTTTGCACATTTTTTGTGTAAAGCGGTGATGTTGGCTATTTTCCAAGCTTATGGCAGATGACCTTGAAGCCAAAAGAGAGGGTGAAGAGAACAGAGAGGGGGAGTGAAAGAGCGGCAGAGCAGGATTTTAGGACCCGTGGGCTGATGCCGTCAGGTCCAGTTGCAGAATCAGAGTCGAGGTTTGGCAGAAACTTCTCCACCTTGTCAGGAGAAAAGGGCACATAGTCCAGGAGCAGCTGGGTACGACTGGGTACGGTGGGTACAGAGAGGGATGGGTTTGGGACACAAGATTTAGAGGCAAACACAGAGTTGAGGCCTTCAGCTTTTTCACGAGCGGAGTCAGCTGTGTAGCCGTTTGAGGTAAGGGAGGGGATGGAGGGGGAACAAACACCAGAAACAGATTTGACCAGACACTACCAGGATTTGGAAGAGGGAGACAGGTTTGAGAGAGGAGAGATATTGTTTCCTGGCTCTCCTGAGGGTGGACACACACTTGTTTCGGGCTTTGTGAAAGGAAATGAGATTTCCTTCCGTTGGATTTGCTTTCCAGGAGGCGAAGGCAAGTTGTTTCTGGGCAACTGCCTCACCACAAGATTCCGTGAACCATGGACGGGAGGAAGGGTATGACAACTGAACACGAGATGGGATAAATCTGTGCATGAGAGAGAGCAATTTACTTTGGAAGAATTCCCAGGATGAGTTGATGTCAGAGGCGGTAGAGATGGGAGACCAGTCCAGATGATTGATGGGTGCTTGAAGACCATGCCAGTTGGCCTGAGTGAAATGCCAGACTTGTCAACGCTGAGGAGGCTCTCTGGGAATGGTCAGAGAGATGTCCATTTTAACAAGCACATGATCAGATGAGCCGATTGGAGCAGAAGAAGAGAAGCAGATATTTGCAGGGAAGTTAGTCATAACCAAGTCTCGAAGAGAAAATGCTCCATTGACTGAGATCCGGATCGGGAAATTGACAGATTGATTCAGTCCCAGTGAGTCGCAGAAGCCCTTTGCTGAGGAGCCATGGCTGGTGAGAGAGGTACCCACACCAATCCAACTGGCATGGTGACAATTGAAATCACCACATATGAGGAAGAGAGAGTTGGGATGAGTCGATAGAAGTTGGTCCATATTATCAGATAGCGAGATGTAGATGGAGTCATCACTGTTTAGTGGATGGTACAACGCACATATTAACAAAAGGTGGGATCGAAGGGGAAGCCGTAGCCAGAGGTACTCCTGGGGGTGAGGTGGAGAGAGGGCAGTGCAGGGCAAGTGAGGACGAGAGTTTCTGATAAATATAGCAACCCCACCTCCAGGACGAGGCTCAGGTCTATCATACCGGAGGAGGGAGTAACCCGGGGCATCCTGAAATCAGAATCAGAGGCATCCTGAAAGACGAAAGTTTCTGTTAAGCTGATCAAGTCTGGTTTGTCAGAAGCAACATGTTTGGAGAGATCAGTCAAGTTTGAGTGAAGGCCCCGGATGTTTGAGGTCCATACTATTAATGAAGAGGAAGGGGGAGCATCGGATACCGAACGGGGGGGGGGGGGGGGCGAGAGGTAGGGTAAGATGTGGAAGAGATAGGGAGAGCTGTTGAAAGTGTCAGAGATTTCAGAATAGCTAGGAGAAAGGGAAGGATGAGGCGGACAAAAGGTTTGATGGTGATTGGATGACGCACAGTTTGGTGTTACTTGAGGAGGGGGGCAGAGCGAGGAAAAAGGTTGGGGGAGATGGATGTGAGAGTTGGAAGGGGGCAGAAGTGAGGAGGACGCTTTGAGGAGGAGGGGTGAGAGGGGGGAAATGGAGAGAAATTTAGGGTGGGGAGATTTTACGGGGAGGGGCGATGGGGGAGTTTATAGGGGGAGGAGTTAGGGGGAGTTTCGGAGGGAAGGGGAATGGGGGGGATTTGAAAGGGATGGGAGATGGGGGAGATTTGGAGGGGAGGAGTGAGGGGGGAGTTTAGGAAGGGAGGAGCGAGGGGGAATCAAGGAGGGGAGGGGTGAGGGGGAGTTGTATGATTAATGGATTTTTAGATTTTAGAAATTAGATTAGATTAGATTTTAGAAAGTGTATGATTAATGGGAAGCGAACATTTATTGCAAAATGAGTTTCTTGTGACCTTTGAGTCAGAGATATGTTTAAGGACGCTGGAGGGGGGGTGGGGGGGGGGGGGTGGTGGAGTGCAGGTGAGTTTAGGGAATGTAGAAAAGAGGGACTGTAAGAGATTGAATTTTTTTTGGGAATGAATAGATTTGGTGAGCAGGTCGAAAGCAACCTTTTAAAGAAGAAGAAGAAAAAAGTGTTATAATATTGTTGCGGATCTCACCGTCGGCCCTTTTTCCCCTTACCAAAGGGGGATTAATCCCCTTGTGTGCGACTGACCGACGTGAGTCCTGAAGTTGCCCAGCTCCCTCCAGAGAGGCAGGTGAGCAACCTCGTTCGCGAGCGCGGACAAGATGTTAATTGCCGAGCGGATTAGCAGCCGCGGCACGAACCATTAGCAGAAACTAGACCCGTTTCTGAAACGTTGGCCAAATCGTGCCACAGGTATTCAATGAGGGAAAAGACAAGGATGAACGGATGTGAATGAAAGAAGGCAAGGTAGGAAGAACAGGATTTATTACTAACTAATTATGTACAAGTCAAAAGAAACCAAGGAGGAGGAAAGAAACGAAAATAAAGACAGAAGGAGTAAGACACAGTGCAAATATTAACTTATCTAAACAGGCTTAACTTATACCCCAGACAACATAAAGGACGGACGACAATCAGACTTACACGGGGAATGATGATAGGAATGAATGGCAGGATGTGGATGGCTGGACGGACGAGAAGGTGGGATGACAAGGCGGGAAGGATGCGGGTGGTTGGTATTATCGCGCGGCTCGAGGTGAGCAGCCGCCGACCCTCCCCAATCATATCCGCACGGCGGCGTTCTTCGCGGCCACAACTGCAGTCAACGCTCAAAGCTGCCGTGGTCAAAAGCTGCGGTGGGGTGAACTCGAGAAATGAGTCCGAGGTCACTTGGAGCTGGTGGGGGCTTCCTCGGTCATCTCCTTCCTCAATCGTCTCTCGTTGGGGGCGTCGCGCCACGGGCTATATATGCCACGCCCTACCAAGCCATGACCACACCTTACCAAGCCGTGCCCACCGAGTCCTGGTTGGGCGCAAGGGCTTCCTGGCTCCACCTCCTGATGACGAGGTGCGGGCCACGCCCGTAATGTAGCTCCTCCCCCTTCTTCTCCGTGGCTTGACCACGTGCGTAATGGCGGCAATGCAGTTGGCAATAGAGGCTTTGAGGGAATTGAAAGGGGATCTATCTTATTTCAATTCGGTGCAATGCAGAGTCAACTAATGGGAAACACAGCCTTAAACTAATACACATAATAAGGAAATAACTATTTAGAAGGGTATATGGTGGCCTACGTGCTTGCGATGGATTAACTAAGGGGACGACCTATGATCTTTACACTTAAACGGAGGTATTTACAACGATCATGACACTACTTACAATTGAGAGAGGGTGATATTTACAACAATTCTCAAATCCGCAACACTGCACCCTCATCCTCCAGGCCCGTCCCGGGCCTATAAAACTTTACTTAGTGTGACACGTAGGTGTAGTTCCCTCTATAATTAACCTGACCCTGAGTGCGACAGTTTTAAAACACAAATAAGTATGTCCCCCTGCTGCATTGCACCCTATCTAACAGATTCACGCCCACAGGATAACCAAATTGCGGAATGGTTCTCAAACTATACATGTACGGTGGGGAGCATTATTTACAAGTGACGCTGATTGTATTTACACTGCAACCCAGGACCTGCGATTGTTCTTTCTGGGGGGGGGGGGGGGGGGGAGACAGCCTGCGCTGCATCGACTCACCAGCACCAACAAAGGGCACCATAAAGCACCAAAAACGCACCGGAGTGCACAGTCACCACAGTTCATAATAAAAAACAAACCCCTGCTGGTGGTCTTGCTCTTCGTCTCCCTCTGCTGGCCGTTGTTCTTCTTGATGTTGTCAACTTCATCTTCTTGCTGGCGGCCTATTTGGATATAATAAAAAGCACAAAACGTGTCCGTTTTTATTTATGGCCCACAGGGGCCGACTATGAGTGGTTCACCTGTGGGCTTGGTGCCACCTCACCGGGTCCGCAAGCAAGATCTTGGGCCATCATGGCCTGTTCCAGCAGAGGGGCCATGCCCCAACCCGTGGGGTCCATGAGTGGTGCTCAGCCACAGACATGTGGTCCATAAGTGGTGCATCGATGCAGGCAGCTGGTTGCGGGGGTTCGGGCACACCGACGTGGCCCTTCGCACGCTCCCCTCAGTTCCCAGAGAGCACGATCCATGGGTCGGGGAAGGAAGACAGAGAGGGCAGGTTAGCGAGGGGTAAGGTCACAAGGGTACACATCAATAAAGGCAATGCAAGGTGAGGTGCGCCTGGAGACCGAGCGGAGAAAAGCTCGTCCCTATCGTACGTCACCCCCCCCCCCCCCCCTGTTACCTACTCTACCCTTGCCCTTACCCATATTTACAACAAGCTACACATTACACTACAATTTACAAATCCGTCGCTACCGTCTCGTCCTCCCTATATTTCCCCAATTCCAAATTCGTTTCCAATCCCTCCCATGAAGGAAGGGATGGAAAACACACAATGTGTCACCTACGTCATGATGCGTCTTTCATTCCAAACATTTGCAAAACCCGGTGTGGAGTCCTGTCACCTCGGTGAGTGGATGTGGATGGTGCGAAGAGATTTTGATCCTAGCTATCCTCTAATTGACATTAACTCACTTACACTACCCGGGGTCTTGCCCTGCCAATCCAATTGGCCTCTTTACACGATGTGGTTCTAAAAACCAATTCCCATTGACCATCCTGTGGTGCCTCCCAAATTTGGGGTCTCACTCCCCCAATTTTTCAATACTGTGCCCTCGCACAATTTCGGGGCTAGGTCGTGTGGCTCTACCAGCAGGTCCAACTACCTGCGCACCTCCGCCACTGAAGTCGCCACCCGAGCTTGCCTAGCTCCTGCGACTACCCTAACTCGGGGAAGGCCCCCCTGGCTCTCTCACCCCTCTGATGCCCTCTCTGGCATTGGGCTACCCGGGTCCTCTCTTAGGATCCTCGGGCCGCACTGAACTCTACACTGAACTCTACCTAGCTCCCAGAGCCTACCTGCGGCCTCACCTGGCCGACAGACTACCAGTGGCGGAGTGCTCATTTAACCATACACACCAACAGGCTCACACGCCCAGCCATTCCACTCACTCATGCACCCCTCAAAGCAACAACTTGCTACTCCCTGCACCACAGATGT
This sequence comes from Myxine glutinosa, assembly GCF_964187855.1. Lineage (NCBI taxonomy): Eukaryota > Metazoa > Chordata > Myxini > Myxiniformes > Myxinidae > Myxine > Myxine glutinosa. The sequence continues at coordinate 120,150,671 of NC_136261.1, read as the reverse complement.
CAATATCTAAACAATTTACCTCCTCCCTCTACCTAACTTTAAACTACCCTCCCCGGGTATTCGTGATAGGGGTCCACTTTTCCCCCATTCACACCTTCGCACCATCCACTCCACTCCACAGTTTCCACCATACTCACTCCACACCATCCATTCCATACTCCATATATTCCATACTCCATGTATTCCACACAACCATTCTCCATACCCCTGTATTTGCACACCTGTGCCATCACACCTGGTGCTTCCTGCACCCTCCTTCCTCCCAGGCTTCTTCATTCAATACAATACACTCACCCACACTTTTCACAATACGCTACTGAATACACCTTTACACACACACACGGCATCATCTGATCTACCTGGTGCCCTTCTAACTTGGTGCTCCCCATCTTCCCTTTAAACTAAGCACATCCCACGTCATTAACATCCATTCTAACCTCTCTATGTCCCCGACTACCTGTCCAATGTCGCTACTTACCTCTACCGTTACCTATGGTCAATCTTCTCTAGATCCCTATCATTTTATCCTAACCCTCCCGGGCTAGTTTTCACTGCCAAACCCCATACACCTATAGCTCATGTGCGCCGATGTGTGAGAGATGGCAGCGTTGCCATCCCACGACATCGGGCATCTCTCACTACCAATTTTGCCATCAAATTTCAACCAATCACAAATTCCCTATCCCTGCCAATCATTCTACCAATCAGTTGCCAGTCAAATTTTTGCCAATCCTACTCACTATTCAAAATTTCGGATCAAAACACTTATCATCACAGTCCACTATATCCGAGCCTCGGTGCGTCGTTACATCATTAAAACTCGGCTTCGCAAAGCCGAGCAATGAATTCGGGTGGTTTGTTTGCCTGCAGGTTGAATCCGTCCGGCATTCGGTTCAGGGGAGGCGGCTTGGTCGGGCCGAGATTCCACGCACCATCTCGGCGCGGCACCTTCCAGTCCCCGGCCCGATGGCTCAATCTCGCCCGGTCGGAACCCCGCCCCCGCAAGGGGGCACCGCTCCGCTTCCTCCTACCTGCCCTTGAACCGGACCGGTCGCCTTGCCCGGCGAGGCACGGACTCGACCGTGCAGGGCGGGGCCAGGCCCGAATCAGCAACGACGCTTCGAAGAGAAGCGACGCAACACCGACCCGCGCCGGGCCTCGCATCCAACAAAGCGCACCGCGCCCCTAGTGCTCGCGTCGGCTAACCGTTGCCCTAAACGCTGCCCTGTTTAATGTTGATGCCTTACTCGCATACGCGACCCTTTTCACACTCACAAAACCTGGCGTCTCGGCGCCTCCAGTGCATCCCACACACTCCGTCCATTCCACCACCGCACTCCCTGTTACACACCACTCCTCTCACGCACACTCGCCGTTCGCACTCTTCCTTAACACACCTCACGCACCGTCTTGCGCACTCTCCCTCGGTACGTACTCCGTACCACTCATGGGGGTGCACTCTTGCATCCACCCACTCACGCGCTTCAATGGGCTCTCCCACACCCGCGCCACAACCAACTCAGGTGTGCTTTCTCGCACACTCGCCGTTCATCCCAGGTGTGCATTCTCGCACCCGCTCCTCCACCAACTCACTCTCCGGGTCACTCTCACCCTCGCACGTACACTCCGTATCGCTCTCACTCTCTGTGTCACACTCCGTACATTTTATAACACGCTCACTCTTTGACGCACACTTTTTCCTCACACGCGTGCCATTCGCTTTAACACAGCACACAAAGGACCTTCCACGAACGCCCGGGTGCTTTCGCGATCCCAAGCGCGCGACAATTCTCTTCGCGCCAAACACTCCACCGAAAAACCTCTTAGCACCATACACAGCACGACTCACCTTTGGGATCCTCTTCTCCACGTGCACCTGCAAATCTTTATAAGGATTAGCAAGTACGGCATCAGGATGTGTATTCAGACTTTGTACATTATCCATTCCTTCCTCCAACTGTTGCTCTTCTAAGTCTGTCGTCTCTACAATTTCAACTATACCCATTATTTCTTCTTTGACGACCGCTGGCTGTATTAAAATTCCCTCTACTTCAGCGGTCGCTGGCTGCCCCATACCCCGGGTCACGATCTCTATACCCGTCATTTTACCCGCACTTTCCTCCGCCTCGCTCAACCAGCGCTTCTCGATCCGCGTTACCTCATCGTGCACCCTTGGGACCCTCTCGCCCAGCATGCGATCCATGGTCTCCCCACATTTTCGTGCGCTCTCCCCACATTTTTGTATGCTCTTCCCACATTTTTGTATGCGGTCACCCATTTTATCCCCAACTTTACCGATTCACTCCAATTTGCTTCCTAGCCCCCCGATTTGATTTTCCAATCGCTCCCCCATTCTGTTTTCCAATCCTACAATTTGGTTTCCCAGCCCCCTGTTGCTTTCCCTCTCCTCACCCACCTTGGCCATGAAGGCCTGCATTTGCAGCATGAATAGGCCCCAGTCCATTGGCGGCGCTGCTACGGTCACGGGCGCGGCGACATTTGGTGCCGCTGCAACCTCGTGCGCGAGGGCGCCATCTTGCGCACCTGATACCCCCGCAACCACATCCTCATTTCTCTCCTCCTCCACTCTTACTCCCACCTCCTCCATGGGGTCCTGGGTCGCTTCTACCCCTTCTAACTCTCCCACCAGCACCCGATCGCCTTGACTATCCATGGCACGATTTTAAATTTGGATGTTATTAAAATAAAATTTTGGGCCACTCGTAATTTTGAGTGCGCTAAGCGCACTTCAGGTCCGAATCTCGCTCCTGACACCAATTGTTGCGGATCTCACCGTCGGCCCTTTTTCCCCTTACCAAGGGGGGATTAATCCCCTTGTGTGCGACTGACCGACGTGAGTCCTGAAGTTGCCCAGCTCCCTCCAGAGAGGCAGGTGAGCAATCTCGTTCGCGACTGCGGACAAGATGTTAATTGCCGAGCGGATTAGCAGCCGCAGCACGAACCATTAGCAGAAACTAGACCCGATTCTGAAACGTTGGCCAAATCGTGCCACAGGTATTCAATGAGGGAAAAGACAAGGACGAACGGATGTGAAGGAAAGAAGGCAAGGTAGAAAGAACATGATTTATTACGAACTAATTATGTACAAGTCAAAAGAAACCAAGAAGGAGGAAAGAAACGAAAATAAAGACAGGAGTAAGACACAGTGCAAATATTAACGTATCTAAACAGGCTTAACTTATAACCCAGACAACATAAAGGACGGACGACAATCAGACTTACACGGGGAATGATGATAGGAATGAATGGCAGGAGGTGGATGGCTGGACGGACGAGGAGGTGGGATCACAAGGCGGGAAGGATGCGGGTGGTTGGTATGATGCGCGGCTCGAGGTGAGCAGCCGCCGACCCTCCCCAATCGTATCCGCACGGCAGCGTTCTTCACGGCCGCAACTGCCGTCAACGCTCAAAGCTGCCGTGGTCAAAAGCTGCGGTGGATTCCGCTGCGGTGGGGTGAACTCGAGAAACGAGTCCGAGGTCACTTGGAGCTGGTGGGGGCTTCCTCGGTCATATCCTTCCTCAATCGTCTCTCGTTGGGGGCGTCGCGCCGCGGGCTATATATGCCACGCCCTACCAAGCCATGACCACACCTTACCAAGCCGTGCCCACTGAGTCCTGGTTGGGTGCAAGGGCTTCCTGGCTCCACCTCCTGATGACGAGGTGCGGGCCATGCCCGTAATGTAGCTCCTCCCCCTTCTTCTCCGTGGCTTGACCACGTGCGTAATGGCGGCAATGCAGTTGGCAATAGAGGCTTTGAGGGAATTGAAAGGGGATCTATCTTATTTCAATTCGGTGCAATGCAGAGTCAACTAATGGGAAACACAGCCTTAAACTAATACACATAATAAGGAAATAACTATTTAGAAGGGGATATGGTGGCCTACGTGCTTGTGATGGATTAACTAAGGGGACGACCTATGATCTTTACACTTAAACGGAGGTATTTACAACGATCATGACACTACTTACAATTGACAGAGGGTGATATTTACAACAATTCTCAAATCTGCAACAATATAATATGACAGAATACAGCACTTCAGGGAAGTTTAAACATTTTAAAATTGAACAGTGAAAACTATCGGGGGGAATGGGGTGAAAATGGGGGTGAAACACGTGGTCGAAGAACGAACGAACGAAAAGAACAAAGAAGGAAATGTTTTTGTTTTTTGGGGGTTTTTTTGAGTTAAGATTTTTAAAAAGGCAGTATGAGGCAGTAAATATCCACCAAAAGACTGGGAAAAAACTGAGAACGAGAATAGATGGACCACAATCGACCGCTGAGAGAAAACAAAGCCTCAAGGTAGGAAGCTTAAAGAACGAGGCCGCAAATAACGCAGCATGAAATACTTGACTATTTTATACAGGTATGAAAGATTAACACCGAGAATCTTCCTCGGGACACACTATAGGTACACACATGTAAGATAAATACAGTTTCGACAAAAATACAATTGTGAACAATTACTTAACTTTGAGCGTGCGTGGAGAGCAAGGACAGCTTCGAAAAGCCGTGACCTCCCCGAGATTTCCTAAATTTGTTGGAAATTCATTGGTGAGAACTACCTCCCTCATTTTTAGCTCACCTGGAACGAAGTTCAGGGGAGCTTATGCGATGGCACATCGTCGTCCGTCCGTTCCTCAGTCAGTCAGTCCGTCCGTAAACACATGAAACTTCTTCTCCGAAACCGCTGATGGGATTGTGACCAAATTTGGCACAAATTATATTTCTTGTGTTGTGACTAAAGTTTGTTCACGGCATTTTAAAAATCGAAGTCTCGGGGGCTTTACCGGAGGGTCAAAGTGGGTCCAGGTTTCACCCCCCAAATTAGGTATTTGCTTTCTTCTCTGAAACTACACACACAATTTTGATGAAACTTCACCACAACCTTCACCACCCGTGATGTATGATTTGTTCACGGCATTTAAAAAATCTGCCCCTTTGGGGATCTTCAGGGGGGGGTTGCCCCCCCCCCCCCCAAATAGGTATTTGCTTTCTTAGAAAGTACACACGCAATTTTGATGAAACTTCACCACAACCTTCATGACCCGTGATGTACCAATGTTTGTTCTAGGCATTATAATTAAAGTCTTATGAATATGTTAGTATGATACTACATGCTGCCCTGTGTTCTAGCAACCATTGAAATGGGTTTAAAATACCTTTAGTCAATGCAGTATACTGTTTATTCTACCAGGTGAGCGCCAGAGGTATTGCCCCAATGTTTTCAAAATATAGACGTTTTTTCATACACGTAGTCACGTATTGTTGCTGTTTCATGTTTATAGATAAGTATTGGTGGCTGCATTCACCAACCGTTACTATTGTTACTTTGACTTGAATCAAAAATGCATGCCTTTTAAATGGAGACTGAAGGAAATATGAAACAAGAACAAAAAGACATAAAACGTCATATAGCCCCCACCGTGGTTTTAGTAATTTTACTGTACAGAGTTAAAGGCTGTCAGTCGGCCATCTTTGGTCGGATGAAGAAACAAAATCTGCTGCATATGTATACTCATAACTCATATATTGTCTTTGTGCCAAGTTTGAAGAAAATCGATCCGTGCCTGTCCAAGAAATGGATGGGAACACGATTAAGTAACAAAATGGCCACTAGTCAGCCATCTTGGTTCTGATCTCAAAAGGAAATGACGTGCATATGTGAGCCATAAGTCATTATCTGAGTGCCAAGTTTGAACAACATCGGCAAATGCATGTCTGAGAAATGGTTGAGGACGTTTTCAACATCTGAGTTTTTTTAGCCGCGTCGCAGACGCTGCTCATAGAGTGCCCTCTGCTGTTGTTCTTGTTCTTGTTCTTCTTCTTCTTCTTCTTCTTCTTGTTCTTGTTGTTCTTGCAGAGAAGACAAAACCTCAAAGCTCCACCCATTCTGGGAACCATAGCTCCACCCATTGTGGGAGAGGCTTCATATAAACAAATATCCACCAATTTATTAACTCGCATAGCTTTGAGGCCTGTTTTGTAGGCCGGTGGTGTCTTGCTCTCTCACACAGTTTTCTTTCAAATCAAATTCGATATATCATTTCATTTTTCACAGTCGCTAACATAGTTTTAGACTCGGTTGAAAAAAAACGGGAAGAAAATCCGATGAAAGTTGCCCTTTATAGAACGAAATGAATTCTCAAAGGCCTGTAACTTCAAGTCCATTGAGATATTTTTTTTTTAAATCGCGGCATGATCAGTCATACACCGCCTGAAATAACAGACGGGAAAATGCCGAGATATATATATATTTTGTTTAAATCGCGGCATGGTCAGTCATACACCGCCTGAAATAACAGACGGGAAAATGCCGAGATATATTTAAAATTCGTCGCCACACACGGGAAATTGCCGAGATATATTTTCACTTTGCACAAAAATAACATCAAGTAATCGAATCAATAGGAATGTCCTGTGCCTATAACATCGACGTTATAGTCACAGCTGCATCTAGGCATTGTGTAACATCGACGCGGCTTTTGTTTTAATTAAAACTTTTTGTACTTGTTACAACTAAAATGGCCGCCAGTCGGCCATCTTTGATCGCATCGTGAAACAAAATGTGTATGCCGTCGTGTATTGTCTTTCTGCCAAGTATGAACAAAATCGGTCCATAGATCCCCGAGATATGGGTGCGGTCGCACAGACGAGACCAAATCCATAAGTCCCCGTTTCGGACAAAGTCCAATGGGGACTAATAAACAGCCGTCCAGCATGGCGGACAGAAATATAAGTGCTGTATGATAATAAGCACACATCTGCTATGCGGATTTAAAAAAATTTGTTATTACCTCCGCCCCCAAAGGTGAATGGAGGTTGTGTTTTCACCCCTGTCTGTCTTGTCTGTCCATTTGTGAACAAAATATCTCAAAAAGTTGTAGACAGATTTGGACGAAACCTGTTGGACAAGTTATGTGTGTGACAAGGAAGAATCGATTTAATTTTGGTGAAGGTCCGGATTTGGTGAATAATTTTTTAAGTGATTCTTCACCATCGAAGCGACTTCGACCTCTGCACGGCAGCAAAGTTATAGTATTTTTTCCATTCGTGTCTTCGTCAATTTCTACTCGTTTTTTATTGTGCATGTGTTGCAGTGCGTTTTCTAGTTTGTGTTAATTTGCAATTCTTGCAAACTTTTGTATAATTTAATCGTTTTCTGTCCCACCGCGTGCGCGGCCTGGTTTCTCTCGGCTTCCCTACCCCCATAGGTGTTCTGTGAATTTAAGTTCTTTCCTTCGCTGTATTGCTTATTTCTTAGATTTTCTCTTCTCTCCCTAACTTCCCCAAACATCGACCACTTGTCTAACGTTTTAAATACCGTCTGGCAAATACTGTTATTAATCGTGTTCTGCTCCTCGTGTGCTCTTGTACCCACGTCGTTGTTTGCTAACTTAAGTCCCCTACTTCGTGTTTTGCTTGGCTCTTAGATTTTTAGCTTCTACCCCGAACATAATACTCTTTGTCTGACGTTTTAAATCCCCACCCCCCAAAAAAATAAAAATAAAACATAAAAATAAACAAAAACATTTCTTTTTCCTTTCTCCACGTGTGCTGTTGTCTCATCCTGTACTTCTGTCCAGGTGTGCTGTTCGCCCCGCCCCCATTATCTCCTTGCCATCCACCTTTTGCTCTGTTCACGTGACTCGTGGTGGTCCCTCTCGGCCCTCCCACTGTCGGAATTTTGTGCATTTAAGATTGTTCACGGTTCTGTTTAAATATTATTTAAATATGTTTAAACTTTCCCCTTCAGTGTTTTATTCAGTGGTATATTACAACATGCTGTTTTTCTTCATATTTAAAAGGCTTCTTTCAATTTCCTCTCCAACTCATTCCACTTCAAAAAAAATAAATTCAATCCCTTATAACTCTAAATCACTGCATGCTCTAAATTCACATTCTTTCCATCCTTCCTCCATCGTTCTTAATCGGATTTCTAACTTGAAAATCACAATAAACCCAATTTGTTATCAATGTTCGTCTTTCATTAATCATCCACTTTCTAAACTCCCCTCTTGCCCCTCCCCTCCAAATCCCCCCCCCTTGCCCCTACACTACTAAACTCCCCCCTTGCCCCTCCCCTCCTAAACTCCCCCCTCACTCCTCCCCTTCAAAACTCCTCCCAACCCCTCCCATTCAAATCTACTCCCATACCATTCCTCTCCAATTCTCCATCACCCCTCCTCCTCCTCAAAGCTGCCTCCTCCCCACTTCGACTCCCTTCTATGTCATACCTTCACCTCCCCCAACCTTCTACTTTCCTCTGCCCCCCCTCAAACAACCCCTCACTGTGCCTCATCCCTTCACCATCAAACCTTTCGTTCTCCTCATCCTTCCTTTTCTTGTAACTCTTCTGTAATCTCTGACACACTATCAACTGCTCTCCCTACCTCCCCCTCTCATCCTTCATCTTACCCGACATCTCCCCTCCCCTGTCCTGTACCCGATGCTCCCCCTCTCTCTTCATTAACGGTATGGACCTCAAACATCTGGGGCCTTCGCTCAAACCTGACTGATCTCTCCATACAGGTTGCTTCTGACAATCCAGACTTGATATGCTTAACAGAAACTTTCCTCCTTCAAGATGTCTCTGATTCCTTAATATCTCTTCCTGGTTACTCCATACTCCGGTATGATAGACCTGAGCCTCGTCCTGGTGGTGGGGTGGCTATCTTTATCAAAAACTCTCTTCCTCACTCTCCTTGCACTGCCCTCTCTCCACCTCACCCCCAGGAGTACCTCTGGCTACGGCTTCCTCTCCACTCCCACCTTTTGTTCATATGTGTTCTGTACCGTCCTCCAAACAGTGATGACTCCATTTACATTTCACTGTCTGACAACATGGACCAACTTCTATCCACTCATCCCAACTCTCTCTTCCTCATATGTGGCGACTTCAACTGTCATGTCATCATGCCAGCTGGCTGGGTGTGGGTTCATCTCTCACCAGCCATGGCACCTCAGCAAAGGTCTTCTGCGACTCACTGGGATTGACACAATCTGTCCATTTCCCGACCCGGCTCTCAGCCAATGGTGTATCTTCTCTTCCATACTTGGTTATGACAAACTTCCCTGCTAATGTCTGCTGCTCTTCTTCTGCCCCAATCGGTTCTTCTGATCATGTGCTTGCTAAAGTGGACATCTCTCTGGCCATTCTCAGAGAGCCTCCTCAGGGTTGCCGAGTCTGGCACTTCACTCTGGCCGACTGGCATGGTCTTCAAGCAGCCATCAATCATCTGGACTGGTCTCCCAATCTCCACTGCCTCTGACATCAATTCTTCCTGGGAATTCTTCCAAAGCAAACTGCTCTCTCACATGCACAGATTTATCCCATCTCGTCTTCAGTTGTCTTACCCTTCCTCCCGTCCATGGTACACTGAATCTTGTGGTGAGGCAGTTGCGCTGAAACAACTTGCCTTTGCCTCTTGGAAGGCTAATCCAACTAAAGGCAATCTCAGTTCCTTCCACCAAGCTCGGAACAAGTGTGTGTCTACCCTCAGGAGGGCCAGGAAGCACTATCTCTCCACACTCAAGAATGAACTCTCAAACCTGTCTCCTTCCTCCAAATCCTGGTGGCGTCTGGTCAAATCCGTTTCTGGTGTTTGTTCCCCCTCCATCCCCTCCCTTACCTCAAATGGCTACACAGTCGACACTGCACGTGACAAAGCCGAATGCCTCAACTCTGTGTTTGCCTCAAAATCTTGTGTCCCAAACCCATCTCTCTCTGTTCCCACCTTTCCCAGTCGAACCCAACTGCTCCTGGACTCTGTGTCCTTCTCTCCTGACAAGGTGAAGGAGTTTTTGTCAAACCTCGACTCTGATTCTGCAACTGGACCAGACGGCATCAGCCCACGGGTCCTAAAATCCTGCTCTGCCGCTCTATCTCACCCTCTCTCTGTTCTTTTCACCCTCTCTTTTGCTCAAGGTCATCTGCCAGCATCCTGGAAATCAGCAAGCATTACCGCTTTATTCAAAAAAGGTGCAAAAACAGATCCTTGCAACTACAGACCAATCAGCCTGCTCCCAATTATCAGCAAAGTCATGGAATCCATCATTGCTTTGGATATCAAATCCTTCCTCTTCTCCAATGGCTTGATCTCCGCTCATCAATTTGGATTCAGACCAGGTCATTCTACTCTGGACATGCTGCTTCTGCTGTCTCAACAATGGATGGAGGTCCTCAATGCCAAACAGGAAATCAGAGCCGTCTCCCTTGACTTATCACGTGCCTTCGATACGGTCTGGCACCCAGCTCTGCTCACCAAACTCTCCTCCTATGGTATCCATGGAAATCTCCATGCATGGCTTGCGGACTTCCTCTCTGGTCGTAGACAACGTGTGGCCCTGAATGGATTTCTCTCATCTCCCCTTCCTGTTCAGGCTGGAGTTCCCCAAGGCAGTTTTCTGGGCCCTGTGCTTTTTCTGGTCTTTATCAATGATATCTCCGACTCTCTGGAAAATCCTCTCTATCTCTTTGCTGATGACTCCACTCTCTGCCGCTCCAATCCTCTTCCCTCAGATCGGCAGTCTGCAGCCTCCTCACTCTCTGAAGACCTGGACAAAATCACAGACTGGTCAAACAAGTGGAACATGTCTTTCAATCCTGACAAATCTCACACTCTTACTATGTCTCTCCGAAAAGATCGACTGGACAACCCTCCCATCTACTTTCTCAACAATCCTCTCCAAGAAGTTCTGTCGCTCAAGCTTTTGGGTCTCACTATCTGCCATGATCTTTCTTGGGAAAACCACATTTCCAAGCTGGCCTCCAAAGCCAGTCGCCGACTGGGCATCCTCCGTCGTGCGAAGTCCTTCCTCGGCACACCTGAGCTCCTCACCACATACAAGGCTTTCATCCGCAGCTCAATGGAATACTGTTCTCCCCTATGGGCCGGTGCTCCTGCCTCACACCTAGCTCGGCTTCACGCTGTTGAAACCAAAGCTTTCAGAATCATTGGAATCTCCCGTGATGAAGCTATCTCCGAGGGCCTTTCACTCACTCACCGCAGACAGGTAGGTGGTCTTTCTGTCTTCTACCGACCCCTCTCCGGCCTTGCTCCCCCAGCTCTCTCTGTGCTTTGTCCCCCAAATATTCCTACAGGTCGCACAAGATCTGCCAGCAACCCTCTGATGGTTAAACTGCCGAAATCTCGGCTCTCTGCTCACCTTCACTCTTTCATTCCTCTTTTCTCCCGCCTCTGGAACAAACTCCCACACTCCCTTCAATCCCACCACTCCCTCCAGGTCTTTAAAACAGCTGTTCACCACCATCTCTTATCTTTCCCCATCCAAAACCTTTATCTTTTCTACCCCCACTAATTCACCCCAGATCCACCTTGTTTGAAATTCCAACTTCTTTCCTGGAAGTCCCGGCAGTGTCCATATGTTTTATACCTCTCCCACCCCCCTCTTCCCATGCCCCCCCCCCAAACCCTCTCCCTCCCACAGATCTCTCGATGTCCCTGCTCTCAGACGTTGTGTTTGTGTTCCTCCCCCTCTCGCCCAATCTTGTCTACCGCTCCCCATGTTTTATGTTTTATGTGTCAGTTTGTCTTTCTGTGTGATTAATGTTAGCTCTTTCACGAGCCTCGGTCTTGTATACAAAAAAAACCAAAAAAAAAACCGAGTGATATGGCCAAACAGGTGGAGGAACGCTCCCTACTGAGTGCCGTTCGAGCTTCTGCAGTTTCCATCGTAATCGATAGTAGTTTATAGATTAAGGATTTGGAAAGGCTCTGCGAGCTGCGACCCTCCCACAGGTCTGCAGAAGTGTACCATAACTCAATAAGCTTGTAAAGCGCTCGCCAAGTGGCTCCCCTGATTTTAAATACTCAAGCAAGCACTCCAAAGAAACGGTTTATAAGGAACGGCTGGCTTGGCAAGCGATACCAAGCTTATTGCTTTTGGCAAATGCATGATGTTCCAAAGCGTGGTTGTTGTTAAGGACGCGTAGACTAACTGGAAAGGGCAAAGCCACGCCCCTCGCTGACTGCATTGAAATCGTTAAGCCACGCCCCTCGCTCAGTTGTGTTTGCAATGAGTCGAAATCGATGAAATAGTGAAAGTTAAAACGTCCAAATAAATTAATTGCTTAACTGTGAGTTGTTTCGTCCTTTAAAAGAAGCAAATATTACATGTAAACAGAGGTGGTTTTATCGAGGGGAAGGAACGAGGTCAGAATACCTTCGAAGTGTTAAATGGCTGATTTGAGTTGTGGTTTTAACAACTTTTGAGGCTGTTTGAAGATGATTAAAGGAAAGTTATTCGAATATTTCCTTTTAGATAATTACTCAAACAAATCCGCAATGAGGGAAATCGAGTGAGCTCGACGTAACGTTGAACGGAGGGATGGAGACGGTACAGAGAGGGAAAGAAAGCACAAACGGTGGGATACATCAGAAGGGCATGTCCTCTACGACGTCCGCCTCTCCGGCATATTAAGTGCGCAATTCAATCACTTGATTCGGGCAATGAACGGTCACGACCTCGTTGTCTCTTGTTGTCCTGTTCGTTTTTCATGTGAGGTGAACGGTCCACCCACTCCCAGGCTCGTGTAGTAGTAAAGACCTGGGAGTGTAGATAGACAGGATTTCCCTCATCCTTCCCATGGGCCTTACCTCTCCCCTCCCCCCTCCCTTCCTCTTGCCCCCACCTCCCCCCCCCCCCCCCAAACATTCATTAAAATACACACAGAAAAATGAAACCTCATGGAGGTGCTCAGAATCTCGGCACCATGAACCCCACATTGACGAGGTTCTCAGCACCATGAACCCCACATTGACGAGGTTCTCAGCACCATGAACCCCATATTGACGAGGTTCTCAGCACCATGAACCACACATTGATGAGGTTATCAGTACCATGAACCCCACATTGATGAGGTTCTCGGCACCATGAACCCCGCATTGATGAGGTTCTCAGCACCATGAACCCCACATTGATGAGGTTATCAGTACCATGAACCACACATTGATGAGATTCTCAGCACCATTAACCCCACATTGACGTGGTTCTCAGCACCATGAACCCCACATTGATTGGTTCTCAGCACCATGAACCCCACATTGACTGGTTCTCAGCACCATGGACCCCACTTTGATGTGGTTCTCAGCACCATGAACCCCTCTCTCCTCTACCCTCTTCTTTTATGATTATAACCACTGCCCAATCCAAACTTTGCTATCTAACTTCCCCAAGCTGTGCGAGCCTGGTTTGGCTACTACGGAATTTGTGGGTAATATTTTTGTATGGCACATTAACATATCATCGCAGGTGGTGCGAGCCTTCAACTAACAGGCAGATTATAAAAGGGCAGCCCAGGGGATGTGGGAGCAGTTAAATAAGAGAAGTACAAGTGATAGCAGAATAGTTTGAGTTTGAATGTGAATAGAAGAAGACTCCACTCTGTGCAAGAGGACAGAATAGCTGCAGAAAATGAGATAGAAGAAGATTGAAGAAAGAACAAGTTGGATAACAAGTAGAGAACATTTTTTTTTCCTGCACCTTCTTGTCAGGTGGGAAGCATAACGACCAAGTTTGATGATTATCTGCACAATCGTTTAGGAGAAGATGGCGTGACTGACAGACAGAGCTGTTCACAATATCTCCGCGTTTTCTTTTCCATAATTAGAAGCCTGGTGTTGGCTTAGCGGTTAGGGTGCCGGATTGGGATCCTGGGTTTGAATCCTGGTCGCTCGCTGAATTAACGCGAGGGGGGTTGACTCAGCCTGTCATCCTTCAAGGGTCTGGAAATTGAGTACCAGTTAACTGGTAATTCTATGTGTGTCGCAAAAGGCAACCCACAGGGTTGGTGGCAGGAAGGGCATCCGGCCATAAAACATTGCTTCAAAAAGGGGACCATGGTGTCCAAATAAACAGGATCACCCCCGCTCTGCGGGGAAAAAAGATGGCCTCCAAAGGCGGTTCTTTTATTTATTTATTTTCAAAATTAGTTCTCTGAGGCTCATGGAAGATTTGTTGCACACACAAATCACGCACTCAGATGCAGAAGGAGACAGCAGACAACACAGAAATTGATATCAGAGAAGCAAGGCTGTTAAACATGGGAAATTTTACTTTCTGGAACACACTGGTGTGTGGCGGCACCATCTTTTTTTTTCTTTGTCTTTTTCTTTTTTGTATACAAAATCGAGGCTCGTGAAAGAGCTAACATTTATCACACAAACAAATCAAACAGACAAACAACCAAAGTATATAAAAAGGGGAGCGTTAGACAAGATGGGGAGAGAAGGGGAAGCACATAAACACAACATTTGTGAGGGACATCAGGAATGTGTGGGAGGGAGAGGGCTTGGGGGAGGCGGCGTGGGAAGGGGGGGGGGGTGGGAGAAGTATAAACACAAGGACACCAAGGACTTCCAGGAAAGAAGTTGGTATTTCAAAAAAGAGGATTTGGGATGAAATTAGCGGGGGTAGAAAAGATCAAGGTTTTGGATGGGGGAAGATAAGAGATGGTGGTGAACAGCTGTTTTAAAGACCTGGAGGGAGGAGTGGGATTGAAGGGAGTGGGGGAGTTTGTTCCAGAGGCAGGAGAAAACAGGAATGAAGGAGTGAAGGTGAGCAGAAAGTCTTGATTTTGGCAGTTTAACCATAAGAGGGTTGCAGGCAGATCTTGTGCGACCTGCAGGAATATTTGGGGGACAGAGCCCAGTGAGAGTTGGGGGGGCAAGGCCGGAGAGGAGTCGGTAGAAGACGGAAAGACCACCAACCTGCCTGCGGTGAGTGAGTGAAAGGCCCTTGGAGTTCGCTTCATCGCGTGAGATTCCAATGATTCTGAACGCTTTGGTTTCAACAGCGTGAAGACGAGCTAGATGTGAGGCAGAAGCACCAGCCCAGAGGGGAGAGCAGTATTCCATTGAGCTGTGGATGAAAGCCTTGTATGTGGTGAGGAGCTCAGGTGTGCCAAGGAAGGACTTCGCACGACGGAGGATGCCCAGTCGGCGACTGGCTTTGGAGGCCAGATTTAAAATGTGGTTTTCCCAGTAAAGATCATGGCAGATAGTGAGACCAAAAAGGTTGAGTGACAGAACTTCTTGGAGAGGATTATTCAGAAAGTGGATGGGAGGGTTGTCCAGTCGGTCTTTTCGGAGAGACATCGTAAGAGTGTGAGATTTGTCAGGATTGAAAGACATGTTCCACTTGTTTGCCCAGTCTGTGATTTTGTCGAGGTCTGCAGAGAGTGAGGAGGCTGCAGACTGCCGATCTGAGGGATAAGGAATGGAGTGACAGAGAGTAGAGTCATCAGCAAAGAGATAGAGAGGATTTTCAAGAGAGTCAGAGAGATCATTGATGAAGACCAGAAAAAGCAAAGGGCCCAGAACACTGCCTTGGGGAACTCCAGCCTGAACAGGAAGAGGAGATGAGAGAAACCCATTCAGGGCCACACGTTGACTACGACTAGAGAGGAAGTCCACCAGCCATGCGTGGAGATTTCCATGGATATCAAAGGAGGAGAGTTTGGTGAGCAGAGCGGGGTGCCAGACCATATCGAAGGCACGTGATATGTCAAGGGAGACAGCACGAATTTCCTGTTTGGCATTGAGGACCTCCATCCATTGTTGAGAAAGCAGAAGCAGCATGTCCAGAGTAGAGTGACCAGGTCTGAAACCAAATTGATGATCAGAGATCAAGCCATTGGAGAAGAGGAAAGATTTCATATCCGAAGCAATGATGGATTCGATGACTTTGCTGATAATTGGGAGAAGGCTGATTGGTCTGTAGTTGCTAGGATCTGTTTTTGCACCTTTTTTGTGCAAAGCGGTGATGTTGGCTGATTTCCAAGCAGATGGCAGATGACCATGAGCAAAAGAGAGGGTGAAGAGAACAGAGAGAGGGAGTGAAAGAGCGGAAGAATAGGATTTTAGGATGCGTGGGCTGATGCCGTCAGGTCCAGTTGCAGAATCAGAGTCGACGGTTGACAGAAACTTTTGCACCTTGTCAGGAGGAAAGGACACAGAGTCCAGGAGCAGCTGGGTACGGTGGGTACGGAGAGGGATGGGTTTGGGACACAAGATTTAGAGGCAAACACAGAGTTGAGGCATTCAGCTTTTTCACGTGCGGAGTCAGCCGTGTAGCCGTTTGAGGTGGGGGAGGGGATGGAGGGGGAACAAACACCAGAAACATTTGACCAGATGCCACCAGGATATGGAAGAGGGAGACAGATAAGCGAGTTCGGTCTTGAGAACGGAGAGATATTGTTTCCTGGCTCTCCTGAGGGTGGACACACACTTGTTTCGGGTTTTGTGAAAGGAAATGAGATTTCCTTCCGTTGGATTTGCTTTCCAGGAGACGAAGGCAAGTTGTTTCTGGGCAACAGCCTCACCACAAGATTCCATGTAGCATGGACGGGAGGAAGGGTATGACAACTGAAGACGAGATGGGATAAATCTGTGCATGAGAGAGAGCAATTTACTTTGGAAGAATTCCCAGGATGAGTTGATGTCAGAGGCGGTAGAGATGGGAGACCAGTCCAGATGATTGATGGCTGCTTGAAGACCGTGCCAGTTGGCCTGAAAGAAATGCCAGACTCGTCGACGCTGAGGAAGCTCTCTGAGAATGGTCAGAGAGATGTCCACTTTAACAAGCACATGATCAGATGAGCCGATTGGAGCAGAAGAAGAGCAGCAGACATTTTCAGGGAAGTTAGTCATAACCAAGTCCAGAAGAGAAGATGCTCCGTTGACTGAGATCCGGGTCAGGAAATTGACAGATTGTGTCAGTCCCAGTGAGTCGTAGAAGTCCTTTGCTGAGGAGCCATGGCTGGTGAGAGCGGTACCCACACCCAGCTAACCAGCATGGTGACAATTGAAATCACCACATATGAGGAAGAGCGAGTTGGGATGGGTCGATAGAAGTTGGTCCATATTATCAGACAGTGAGATGTAGATGGAGTCATCACTGTTTGGTGGACGGTACAACACACAAATGAAAAAAAGGTGGGAGCGAAGGGGAAGCCGTAGCCAAAGGTATTCCTGGGGGTGAGGTGGAGAGAGGACAGTGCAGGGCGAGTGAGGAAGAGAGTTTTTTTATCAAGATAGCAACCCCACCTCCAGGACGAGGCTCAGGTCTATCATACCGGAGGAGGGAGTAACCTGGGAGAGATACCAAGGAATCAGAGACATCAGGAAGGAGGAATGTTTCTCTTAAGCAGATCACGTCTGGTTTGTCAGAAGCAACCTGTATGGAGAGATCAGTCAAGTTTGAGCGAAGGCCCCGGATGTTTGAGGTCCATACCATTAATGAAGAGGAAGGGGGAGCATCGGATACAGAACAGGGGAGGGGGGGGGTAGGATAAGATGTGGAAGAGGAGGAAGTGGTAGGGAGAGCTGTTGAAGGTGTGTCAGAGATTTCAGAATAGCTTGGAGAAAGGGAAGAATGGGGCAGACAAAAGGTTTGATGGTGATTGGGTGAGGCACAGTGAGGTGTTTTTTGAAGAGGGGGAAGAGCAAGGCAGAAGGTTGGGGGAGATGAAGGTGAAAGTTGGAAGGGGGAAGAAGCGGGGAGGATGCTTTGAGGAGGAGGAGTGAGAAGGGAGTCTCGGAGGGGAGGAGCGAGGGAGAGTCTCGGAGGGGAGGGGTGTGGGGGGAGTTTAGGAGGGAAGGGGCAAGGGGGGAGATTTGAAAGGGATGGGTGATGGGGAAGATTTGGAAGGGAGGGGCAAGGGGGAAGATTTGAAAGAGATGGGTGATGGGGAAGATTTGTAGGGGAGGGGCAAGGGGGTAGATTTGGAGGGGAGGGGTGATGGGGAAGTTTTGGAGGGGAAGGGTGATGGGGAAGTTTTGGAGGGAAAGGGTGATGGGGAAGATTTGGAGGGGAGGGGCAAGGGGGAAGATTTGAAAGGGATGGGTGATGGGGAAGATTTGGAGGGGAGGGGCAAGGGGGAAGATTTGAAAGAGATGGGTGATGGGGAAGACTTGGAGGGGAGGGTCAAGGGGGTAGCTTTGGAGGGGAGGGGTGATGGGGAAGTTTGGAGGGGATGGGTGATGGGGAAGTTTTGGAGGGAAGGGGTGATGGGGAAGATTTGGAGGGGAGGGTGAGATTGGATTTTAGAAAGTGTACGATTAATGGGAAACGAACATTTATTGCAAAATGAGTTTCTTGAGACCTTCGAGTCAAAAATACGTTTGAGGACGCTGAAGGAGGGGTGGAGTGCAGGAGAGTTTCGGGAATGTAGAAAAGAGGAACTGTAAGATATGGAATTTTTTTTGGGAATGAATAGATTTGGTGAGCAAGTCAAAAGCATCCTTTTGTTGAAGAAGAAGAAAAAGGTGTTATAATATACAACAGAATACAGTTCTTCAGGGGAAAGTTTAAACATTTTTAAATTGAGCAGTGAAAACTATCTGGGGAAATGGAAATGGGGGTGAAACACGTGATCGAAGAACGAACGAACAAATAAGAACAGCGAATAAATGAATAAGAACAACGAATAAGAACAGAGAAGGAAATATTTTTTTGAGGTTTGAGTTGAGATTTTAAACAAGGAAGTATGGGGTGAAAGACTCGGACAAAAACAGAGAACGAAAGTAATTGCAGCACAATCGACGGACTGCTGAGAGAAATACAAAGCCTCAAGGTCGGACACGGTAGCCTACTAGGCCTCAAAATACGCGACACGAATTAACCGACGATTTTGTATACATGATTTTGCAAGTAACAAGCGTAAAGGTTGCCCTGCCAATAGTGCTGGATGTTTTGATGAGCTCAATTGCCTCCAACTCCTCCATTGAAGTCAACAGGGAATTAATACAATCTTAACGTCACGATTTCGACGATGGGAGAACGTAGATTTATCACGTACAGGTTCCGTCTTCTGACACCCACCGATGGAGATACCAAAGGATTTGAACAAGGAATGATTTAAGTCGAACGACGACGGGAATCGAGAAGGGAACAATCCAAAGATGACTCACGTGCGGCAGAAAATAACGGAAGGTTATCTGGGAGGTCGGTATTTCGAACCCTGGCAGAGTCATAAATCAAAGACTTTTAAAATGGAACGAGCTGCTTCGTCGCTTGACGCTCAGCATTTAAATAAAAAAGGACAGAGTCGTCTATCGACACACAGCTATAAGTTGGTAATAGAAAGTGCAGTCTTTAATGTGCCCAATGGCATCCTCCTGAATTGAAGTTCCTTGCAGGCCGTCCGTCCTTGTGTCTGTCTGTGCGTGCGTCCGTCCGTGTATCTGTCTGTCTGTATGTGCGTCCGTCCGTCAGTGTGTCCGTCTGCCCGGCCGTCCTTCCGTCCGTGCATCCGTCCTTCCATCTGTTTGTGCGTCCGCCTGTGTGCCCATCCGTCAGCCCATGCGTCTGTCCGTCTGTCTGGGCGTCCGTCTGTATGCCCATCCGTGCATCTGTCCATCTGTCTAAACGTCCGTCCATCAGTGGGTCCGTCTGTGCGTCCATGCATCCGTCCTTCCATCTGTCTGTGCGTCCGTCTGTATGCCCATCCGTCCATGCATCTGTCCGTCTGTGTGCTCATCCGTGCGTCTGTCCGTCTGTCTGGGCATCCGTCCGTCAGTGTGTCCGTCTGTGTGTTCGTCCTTCCGTCCATGCATCCGTCCTTCCATCTGTCCGTGCGTCCATCTGTGTGCCCATCTGTCCATCTGTCTGGGCGTCCGTCTGTGTGCCCATCCATCCGTCCGTATGTCTGTCCGTCTGTCTGGGCCTCCGTCCATCAGTATGTCTGTCTGTGCATCCGTCCTTCCATCCTTCCGTCCGTGCATCCGTCCTTCCATCTGTCCTTCCATGTGTTCTTCCATCTGTCCGTCCGTGTGTCCGTCCTTCTGTCTGTCCGTGCGTACATCTGTCTTTCCGTCAGTCTTTCCGCTCTTTCATCCACCCGTCCGTCTCACCTGTGGATTTCCAGACTCACACGCCCTTACCCTATAACATATTCAACTGAAACTTGTTACATGGCTTTATTATGAGAAGTTACAAAACATTTTTGAGTTTCCAGGCTTTTCCACAATTTTTAATGGAGTTATGCCTTTTTTGACTTCGAAAATATCACATTATACATGGTTAGTTTTCAGCTGCCCTGACTCCACCCCACTGCTTTACACACATTGGCTGGACAGCTGCCCTGACTCCACCCCACTGCTTTACACACATTGGCTGGACAGCTGCCCTGACTCCACCCCACTGCTTTACACCCATTGGCTGGACAGCTGCCCTGACTCCACCCCACTGCTTTACACCCATTCGCTGGACAGCTGCCCTGACTCCACCCCACTGCTTTACACCCATTCGCTGGACAGCTGCCCTGACTCCACCCCACTGCTTTACACCCATTGGCTGGATAGCTGGCCAAACTCTAACACAATTAAAATCATGCACTGCCATTCCATGAAGCAGCATAGATCGACAGGCCTTAAGCCTGGGTGTTAGTCCATGGCCCAGTACAATTGGAATGATCCAAGGTATATAACTGCAATGAACAAATTTTCGTACATCATGGATGATGAAGGTTGGGGTGAAGTTTCATCGAAATTGTGTGTGCAGGTTCTGAGAAAAAAGCAAATACCTATTTTGGGGGGGTCAAACCTGGACCCACGTTGACCCCTGTATACCTCCTTGGACTTCGATTTTCTTAGTGCGTGAACAAACTTCGTTACATCATGGGTGATGAAGGTTGTGGTCAAGTGTCATCGAAATCGTGTGTGTAGTTTCTGGGAAAAAAGCAAATACCTATTTGGAGGAGGTACAAACCCCCCCCCCCCTATTTGGGGGGGGGGGTCAAACCTGGATCTACTTTGAACCCCGGTAAAACCCCTTAGACCACGATTTTTTTAATGCCGTGAACAAACTTTAGTCACAACACAACAAATATCATTTCTGCCAAGTTTGGTCACAATCCCTTCAGCGGTTTCGGAGAAGAAGTTGCAAGTGTTTACGGACTGATGGACGGACGGGACTGACGGACGGACAATGCGCCATCGCATAAGCTCCCCTGGAACTTCGTTGCAGGAGTGCTAAACATTTAAACATGTCTCATTGCCAAGTACTCCCCATGGGGAACAACATATATTCATTTTGATGTCATCAATGCCTTCATTATGACGTCATAATTAGACAAGTAGAACTCTTGATGCGATCAATTTGAAATTTCTTGGGCATGATCTACACAAAAATGATATGGGTGATTTAAAGTGAAGATGTCATTGGTCACGTGTTTTGGCAGCCATATTCCATTGAACATAAATCTACAGCTTCAAAAAAACACACAAAAACAGCAGCTAATAAACACCACACAAACACGTCCTGGCTAGGGTCTGCAATATGTGATTGCTCTTTCTTGTTGTAGTTGCAGCTGGGATGATTGATCAAGTGAGAGCTGATTGGTAATTCCTCCAATTACTGTTGAGAAATGTGATTGGGCTTTTCCTATTTATTTGTTGATCGCTATTGGCATTGCACGTGGTATTTGTTTGGCAACTTCAGTGGTGCACGTCAATATCACAATGAGATATCAAATGAATCTTGAATCACTACATTCCTATTATAGTATTATAATATTGATTTTCTGTTTTATAGTCGCAGCTCTATGTTTTCTGTCTTGTTTTGGTAAATATTGGAGGATAGTGTAAAGTCAAATCACAAACTGCGGTGCATTATTGAAGGGACATGTAATGTGAAAATTGGGTGCTTATTTATTCTTGTTCAGAGTGGGTTGGGTGGGAATAAAGGAGTTGTGGGGGTCCCCCATCTTTGACTTTTGCCCAGGGCCCCAGAATCACTAAGACCTCCCCTGGCTGGCTATATGTCTTTCCGAGTATCAGTATGAGTCAATCATTGCAAGTGGAATGGAGGCGAAACATTTGCGTTTTTGAAACTGATCGTACTTTCCATCCAATACGGGTTTTGACGATACTAAAGCCGTAAAGCGGATGTGCGGCTTTTCAGAAACAAAACGGGCGAACACATGAAATGAGGGTCACTTGCCATCTACCTTTTCTCTGATATCTGTAGACTGGAGGTAGGCGAAATACATTTACGCCCCTCACATTATCTTCAGTTGTAAGTCTGCTCAGAGAACATGGATGCACTGCATGCAAAGATTCGAGATCGGTTATTATAAGCTGTACTAGTTTATAGTGTCCTTGCGATGATGTGGCATCGATAGCTGAAGCATGCGCTCCACGGAGGTGGCTGGACCTGACCTGCGGTATTTGTAGTTACCTCCAACACTAAAGATGGATGGAAGGTGCTTTCACTATTGTTACTTGCCGGAAAAGATTCCGGCAAGTATGTTGGTTGGTTGTTTGTCTGTCTGTCTGTCTGTTTGTGCGCAGTACTACGGCAACATCGTTGCACGTAGCATCGCCATACTTTACACACATATTTGTCTTGCCCTGGAATACACTGTGCCCAATTTCTAACTCTCTAGGCCCAAGGTCAAGCTCAAGGTCACCCAAAACGTGAAATCAGGGGGGTCGAGTTTTCATTTAAAATATGTTTCAAACCACTATAACTCTAAAAGTACAAGAGATATGCATACACTTACTGTTACTGACATATAGGAAGTCACATACGGCATTTCATTTGACCTTGAGTGGTCGATGATGTAGTGGTCAATTTGAGTGGTCGATTTGACGATGTAGACGTAGTACTGCGCACATGACCTTTGACCTTGAGTGACCTTGAAAGGTCAAACTCAAGGTCAATAAAAAAGTACATTCCGGCAAGTCCTCGGTCTTTGAAAGATTTTTTGTCTGTCTGTCTGTCTGTTTGTTAACAGGATATCTCAAACCGTTGTGGACGGATTTGGACGAAATTTGGAGGAGTGGTTGGATATGTGACAAGGAAGAAGTGATTAAATTTCGGTGAAGAATTGAATCTGAATCCGGGTCCGGATCTGGATCTAAGAATTTTTTAATTGCTTTTTCACCATAGAGTGATATTTCAGCAACGTCTGTTTCCACATTCTTGAGTTTTATTTAGAAAACCCTCAAAATCACGTCTGTGTCTGCACGTCCGTCCGTCTGTCCGTCCGTCTGTCCATCCGTCCGTTCGTCCATCTGTCCGTCCATCTGTCCGTCTGTCTCACTGCCCAAAATGTGTTGGCACTCATATCTCAAGGGCTATGCATTGAAACTAGCTGAAACTTGGAATATACTACATCAGCCAATAGGTCCAGCTAATGGCTTTCAAAACAAATTCCACCTAAGTGCAATTGTTTTTGCTTTACAATTATATATATATATATATATATATATATATATATATATATATATATATATATATATATATATATGTATGTATGTATATATATATATATATATATATATTGTTACAGACACGACTTTGATGTTAAGATGGGCCGAGCGGAATGGCCGTCGTGTCCGCACAAATTACCCGATTGTACTCGAACGTCGACGAAGCCGCGCTACGCTGGATCAATAAAGGAAAAAGAAGACACCCGGCTGGATTATAATGACAGACACCAATGTTTCGATTCTCAATTATATTCGTACGGAAAAGGTTAGATTACAGGGGCTAGAGGTAAAGCACAGAAAAGATGGGCACTTAGACACAGGCTTATCTTAACCCCGGACAGACGACAGGTAAACGGGACAACGGCTGACTCACACGGGGATTGATGGCAAGGAAAGGCAAGTAGCGATGGCTCAAGGTGCACTCTTGGCTCAAGGCAGGGTACAGTCCGGTCCAAAGATGCGGGGAGGTCACAGCGCTCGGAGGGGACGTTCTTTCTCAGGCGCGTCTTTCTCTCTCAGCGATCGCAGGCAACGTTCTTTCTCAGGCGGGGCGCATCTGACTCAGCGCTCGCAGGTACCTCTTTCTCCAGCTGGGGGCGCATCTCACGTCACGTCCGCTAAGTCGCCACGTATATCCGGCGGGGAGTGACACGCCCTCGGCTCGTTAGCTCCGCCCCAGATGGAATCGGTCCGCCCTTCTGATTGGGTGCGGGGGGGTTACCAGGCTCCGCCCTTGACGAGGATCTGACAGCCAGCCCCTCTGGTAACCCCGTGGAGCGCCGAGCCGGTGTGAGGACGCATCCTCCCCCGCGCCGCCCCCATCTCCTCTGTTGTTGTAGTTATAGTTGTGGAAGAAGATGGAAGGAGGTATGGAAGATGGAAGGAGGTATGGGAAAGGTCCTAAACTCACTACTGGTGCCATATAATCACATTCTGGTGCAACGAAGAGTCATAATTAATGGAAACGAGGCCTTAACTGACATAGACTAAGAATAACTAGCAAGATGTCCGAAAGTTGTCTACGTGTGGTGCGGTGGACCTGGGCACGACATTTAATGGGGGAATAAGGGGAAGGTCGGCTCTACTGATTGTTGTTTACAGACAATGGGACTAGGGAATGGGGGATTGGGGATAGTTGGGGAGTATTGGGGAAAATAGGGGGATATTTACAAGCGGATATGGAGGCCAAATTCCATATTCGCAACAATATATATATATATATATATATATATATACTGTATATATATATATATATATATATATATATATATATACACACTTGGCATTTAATATGGAATATTTTTTTTGTGGGGGTGAACTTACTTTTCAAGATGAGTTAGAACCAAAAGTTAATTGGAATTATGTTGAAATTATTCTAGATTTTGTTAATGTGACCTTTAAAAGAAAGAAAAACCACATTTGACATTTCAAAGCAAATAAATTGATCCTTGAAAGTGATGTAAACTGATATCGAACTCAATTCACGGACAGTACTGTGTTAACCTTCCGTACGTTTTCCAGAAGTATCTCTTTATTTTGCACGTTAGCCCAAAAAAATTTCAACAAAAACAAAAGCTAAATTATGACTGGGATTACGGACAGTAAAATTACAGTTCAGTACTTCGTGTAACCCCCATGAGCATTCAGGAGAGCACGTGCACGTCGAGGCATGCTGTTCACGAGATTTGCCAAGGTTTGGACAGGAATCGCTTTCCAGGCAGTTACAATAGCCTGCTGCAATTCACGCACAGAGGCAGGCTGCTGGTCCAAGTTGTCGATTTGACGCGTTAATTCTGCCCACAATTTCTCTATCAGATTCATATCCGGGGACATGGCAGGCCACTCCATATGCTCTACACCACGGTCAGCAAGAAAGTGTTGGATCATGCGAGCATGATGAGGCCGTGCATTGTCATCTTGGAGGACAAATTTCCTCGAAAGGCTGCATGAGCAAATGGAAGCAATGTTTCTTCCAGAATGACCCTGTACTTGAACTGGTTTAGGTTTCCATTCAGAACAACCAGGTCAGTTTTGCCCCCTGCATGAAAAACAGCCCAAACGGTCACCCCACCACCTCCAGCTTGGACTCTTGGCACGATACAATCTTCGTTGTGGGCTTCATGCACTTGTCTGCGCACTCGGACGTGGCCATTTTGACGATAGACCAGAAATCTAGACTCGTCACTGAAGGTCACGTGATTCCAGTGTCCTGGCTGCCATTGACGGTGCTCTCTGGCCCACTGCAATCGGCGCTGGCTGTATTGTCTGGTCAGGCCTGGCACGATAGCCTGCTTGAACCAGTCGTTGGTTGACTAGCCTTCTGGATACAGGCACATTTGTCAGTTGCTGCCACTCAGCCCCAAGCCGATTAGCTGACTTGGTACGCCCATTGCAGACTAACCGGTAGAGCTGGCGATCATCTCTCCTTGTGGTTCTGCGTGGACGTCCTGGCCTCGGTATTGGAGTAGGGACACCCCTCTGAGCATTTCGTTTCAGGATCTTTGACACCTGACCTTGAGTGATGCCATACTGCCGAGCAATAGCACGCTGTTTCATGCCAGAATTTCGTAAAGCCACCACTCCATGACAAACAGCATTGTCGAGTTGACAGACCATCTCCAGAGGAAGCGGCAATAACTTTTGTAGACGTGCAGCAGTTGTTTTCCACTAATACAGAATGCAACAACCCTTATATACCTGATTGTGAAGCCAATCGTCAAATGTAGCTGTCCTTACATTTTGTCAAGCCACATGTGATATAATCCTGTTATTGACTTCTTGCTGCGAAAGACAATCAGTGACATGGTTCTTTCAACAAAGACATCACCGAAGGGTAAAAGAAACTCACCAGATTGATATACTGAGTTCAGAAAGTAAACCCAAGTCAAGAAAGAAAAAAAAATTCCATATTAAATGCCAAGTCTGTATATATATATATATCTATATATATATACATATATATATACATATATATATATATATATATATATATATATACATATACATATACAGTATACATATACAGTTACAGTTGCGGTTTAGATGTTATGATGGGCCGAGCGGATGGTCCAACCGCGACCGTTACAGGATCCCCAATTGGCCCGATTCCACCCGACGTTGACCAGATCGCACCGCAGATATTCAATCGGGAAACCTCTAAAGCGACCGAAAGAGAAGGAAAAGAGAAAAAGACAGAGTACGGAGGAAGAACAGATTTATTATACACACACAAGCAATGGATGGAAGAAGCAGTCACACAGGGAATCGTTAACTTATACTATTCATTTTACTTAACCCCAGGACAACGATTAGGACAGACGACATTCACACTTACACGGGGGATATTGCAGGCAGGTATGGCTGGAGGTGGATTGCTGGAGAGGGAGGCAGGGTCGGAGGCAGCAGCTCTCAATTCCTCGCGTTTTTGGCGGGAAAACCCTCCGTCGCGTATCCGCTGCCGATGCTGTAGATGTCACGCGCTGGCTCGGTCACACCTGCTCCTCTCCTTCTGGTGGAGCCGTCTCCCTCCTTTCAGCGCGTCTCTCCAAAGCTGGTTTCCTCTCCGAGTACCTCTCCTCTTTGGCTTGGAGCGTCTCGCATCTCACCGCTTACAGCTCAGCTCACAGCTCCTCTCGTATGTCGCCTCTTCGCTCATCTGCTGAAGCAGTCCCTTCCACTCACTTTTATCACTCGGGGCGGAATCAAGCTGCCGGCTGCGAGGGCACGCCTACCGGGTCGCTAACCGCGGTGCTGGTTGGCTGTTAGGGCTGTCCGATTCCTCCTTCGATCATGACGACGTGCCACGCCTGTGAGTTGGCGGCTCCTACCCCCCTCTTCTCCGAGATTAGCACATGGGCAATGGCGGCTTGCGAGATTGAACACCACTCGCACCGCTTTTGAAAGGAACTTTGGAGAGCGGAGATGATTGGGGAAATTGGAAGGGCCTACGCTTATTTCGTTTGATACAATGCAGAGTCAATCTAGTGGGAAACACATATTTAACCTACATAGAATAAGGAAATACACTATTTAAAAAGATATATCGTGGCCTGTGTGTAAGTTTCATGGAATTAACTAGGAGGACGGCTGCGACCATTATTTACATTACGAGGGTGTTACACATAACAAAACCATACTTTTCACATTCGTTACACTTCCTCCAAAATTGTTACACTTCTCAAAAAACCGTTACACTTCTCAAATTTGTTACACTTCTCAAAACCGTTACACTGCACCCTCCTTTCTTCAGGCCCAAGCTCGGGCCTACAAAACTTTAACTTAGTGTGACACGTAGGTGTAATTCCCTCTACAATTAACCTGACCCTGAGTGTGACAATCTTAAAACACAAATAAATATGTCCCCCTATTGCATTGCACCCTGTCTAACAGACTCAAGCCCACAGCTAACCGAATTACGGGATTGTTCTCAACTATACATTTACGGTGGGGAGCATTATTTACAATGACGTTATTTCTTATTTACAACGCAACCCAGGACCTGTGTTTTTTTCTTTTTTTCTTTTTAGGGAACAAGAAAAAGAAATTCCTGTTGGGAGGGAGGAGACAGCATGCATTGCATCGATGCACCAGTACCAATACCACCAAAGCACCCAAAAGCACCAAAAGCACCACAAAAGCACCTCTCAGTGCACAGTCACCATGGTTCTTAATAAACACAACAAAACAACTGGTGGTGGTCTTCTCTTTCTCTGCTGGGCCGATGTTCTTCCCGACGTCTTCTGGCTTCATGCAGCCTACTTGGAAATATAAAAAGCACAACTTGTGTTCATTTTTATTTAGGGCCTCAGGGGCCAACTAAGGGTGGTCCACCTGTTTGGCATAGGTGCCACCTTACCGAGGTCCGCAAGCAAGATTCCCTGGCCACTATGGCCGGTCTCCAACAGAGGTGCCCTGCCCCAGAACCTGGGGTCCATCAAGTGGTACTTGGCCGCAGAACAGCGGTCCATAAAGTGGTACAAAAACGCAATGCATGCTGGTTCTGGGAATCTCGTGCGCACAATGGCCACCTCACGCACGCTCCCCTCGGCACCCAATGGCGCACAGGTCATGTGGGAGACAAAAGAGACAATTGAGCGATGGGTAAGGTCACAAGGGTACACATCAATAAGGCAATGCAAGGCGAAATGCGTACGGAGGGCGAAGTGAGAAAGCTCGTCCCTACCGTATGTCACCCCCCTGTCACCTACACTACCCTTGCCCTTACCCCATATTTACAAAATCTACCCATTTACAAATTCGTCACTACTGTCACGTCTTCCCCATATTTCTCCTATACCAAATTCGTCTCCACAATCCCTCGACTTCAAAATTTGCCATCACCAAATTCATCATCAATCCTCATAAGGAGGAAGAGATGGATTTACGCACAATGTCACACCCACGTCATGATGCGTCTCACAATCCAAAACATTTGCATCAAAAATAATTAAACATGGCATGGTGCGGAGTACCTGTCACCTCAGGTGAGTGGATGCAGATGGTGCGAGGAGATCCTTCATCCTAACTATCCTCTAAATGATTTTAACACACTTTACACTACCCGGGGTCTCTCCCTGCCAATCCATTGGCCAACTTACACTATGGGTTCTAATAACCAATTCCCATTGACCAAACTGTGGTGCTTCTCAATTTGGGGTCTCACTCCCCCGATTCATCTCCCGGTGCCCTCGCACAATTTCTGGGCTGCGACGTGTAGCTCTCCCAGCAGGTCTACCCATCTGCACACCTCCACCACTGCAGTTGCCACCCGAGCTTACCTAGCTCCTCACCCTAACCTAACTAACTGGGGAAGACCCCTCCTGGCTCTGTCACCCCTTGGTGCCCTCTGGCACTGGGCTACCCGGGTCCGTCCTCCGGATCCTCGGGCCCCATCCACAACTACCGGCTCCCAGAGCCCACCTGCGGCCTCACCTGGCCGACATCCTCACAGTGGTGGAGTGCCCAACCAACTACACACACTAACAGGCTACACGCCCAGCCATTTCCACAACACTAATGCACCCATCCACAGACCATTCTTTCACCCGCACCACAGATGCCAATATCCAACCACAATTTACCTGTACCCTCTACCTAACACTTACACTACCCGCCCCGGGTATCCGTGATGGGGGTCCACTCTTCCCCCATTCACACCTCCGCACCATCCACTCCACTCCACAATTTCCACCATACTCACTCCACGACCATCCATTCCAATACTCCATACCATTTATTCCATACACCTGTCCTCCATACCTGTTGTTGCACACCTGTGCACTCACACCTGGTGCCACCTGCACCCTCCTTTCTTCCTGGACCATTTGGTCAACACAACATGCAATCACCACTACTCCCTCATACACTGCTCCATTCACCTGTTCAGTTGCACACCTGTGCAATCACACCTGTTCAATCACACCTGTTCAATCCTCAAACACACGGCATCATCTCAGCTCACTACTCCCCTCTGAAACTTGCGCTTCCCAGTCGTCCCTTTAACTATTGCGCTCCCACGTCATTATCATCCACACTAAACTACCTGCGTCCCCACTACAGGTATCAGTCACTAACTAAACTTAACGTTACCTAATGTCATCTTCGCTAGATCCCTACACACGATATATCCTAACCCACCCGGGCTAGTTTTCACTGCCCTCAACCCCATAAGCTATAGCGCATTTGCCCCACCCGGTGAGGGATGGTGGATTTGCCATCCCACCACATCGGGGAGGTCCCACTATCAATTTGGCACACCTAAATCCAACCAATCAAAAATTCTGCCAATCATCGTACCAATCATCAAATTTCGCCTTTTTCTAATTTCGTGGCCAAAACACTATCCTCATCACCCGTCTACTTATTAGATCCTCTCGGTGCGCCAATTCCCTTCTAAAGCTCGGCTTCGTACAGCCGAGCAATGAACGCGGGTTCTTTGGTGCCGGCGGCTGGATGCGTCCGGCACTCGGTGCAGGGACGGGGGCTTACCCGGGCCGAGATCCCACGCACCACCTCGGCGTGGAGCCATCCAATGTCCCGATCTCGACCTGCCGGCACGTCTCAATAGAAAGTGGTCGCCATGACGACCCTTCCTATCGGGCTGCCCGCTCCGCCTAGTGGAGCACGGACGCGGCCGTTCCAAGCGAGGCCCAGCGTGGATCGCGTACGGCAGTCCTTTCGAACCCGCCGTGGCTCGGATCCCCACTGGTTCTCGCGGCACGCGAAGCCCGGCACGCACCGAGGGCCCGATTCGGCTATAAGTCATTCTAACCTCTAACCCGGTTACCGTCGATGCTTCACCTGCATGCTTACATGCATACGCTACCCCTTTCTTGCTCATACCTCCTGCTGTTCCCATGCTCCTCGTACCTTTCCTTACACACCTCGGTACACTCATTCCGCTCCCAGACTTGGTCACACACCTGACCACCGAACACCTTGGCACACATTCGTCGCTCGCACACCTCACCAACACACCTCTTCGCGCCCCCTCCTCGGTCACCTCCTCTGTGACAATCACAGGTGTGCTCTCACCCGCACACCCAACCACGTGCCTCACGACCAACTCAAGTGTGCATTCCCACACACGCTCTACCATTCCAGGTGTGCATCCTTCCATGCCAGGTGTACATCCTCGCTCACCTGTCACAACTAACTCACGCTCCGTGCCACTCTCACTACTCTCACCTCCACTCTTGACAACGCACTCACCCTTACTCTCGACAGTGCACTCTTTCCTCATGCACCTGTCCGTTACACACCTTTCTCGCGCATCCTCTCGCGCACACTCTTTCATTACATCCTCTGTAACTCTCACCACACCGCGCTTCCATGTACCCCCTCGCACACGCGCTACGACCGACTCACTCTCGACAGCACACTCACTGGTCGGCGCGCACTTTTTCCTCACACACCCCATGGTCGGACATTCTTGCACACCTCTTTTTTCGCACACCTGACCTGTCACACACTTCACCAACGGCCTCTCACGAACACCCGGATCCAAACCAATCCCCAAGCCGACTGAAGCTTTCCTCACATCATGTACATTTCCGATTATATCGCCACTCACCTTGGCACCTCGTCTCCGCACCTCTTTTGCCACCTGCAAACTCTTTATTTGGTTAGTGAGAATCACATCATGAGTTGAGCACCGACCTTGCACATATTCCATCACCTCCTCCTGGATTTCTCTTTTAGTTTCTGTCCGTCCCTTCTTAATTTCACTCACCTCTTCTTCCACTTCCTCTAATTTTCGCTTCACCTCTCTTATTTCCCGGTGCGTCTCCTCAAGTTCGTCCTCTAAGGCTACCGTGACCGTCTCTATGTGCATCCTCACCTGCCGGTCCTTTGTCTCCATTATCTCTGTCACCTCGTCCACCCTCATTGTCAGTCCCTCACGTACCATCTGACATTCCTTTTGTGTTGCTATTAATTCGTTTTTAATTTCTTTTTGTGTCGCCTTTAACCCTCCTAGTACCGCAGTGTTCTTTTGTACCTGCTCCACTAACTCCGTCTGTCCCTCTGTCAGCTGTTCCACCTCCTCCGTCAGATCTTCTATTCCCCCTTGTAACCTCGCCGTATTATTTCTCACCTCTTTCTCCATACGCTTCTCACCTCGCTTTACCTCCTCGCGTAGCCCCGAAACCTCCTCACTTACACCTCGTCGTATCTCCTCCATCTCCTTTGTAGATGCCACCCTCATCTGTCCCAATTCATCCCTCTGAGCATCCAGTTTACTTTCTAACCCGATTTGCACCTCCTCTATCTGGTTCCCCATTCGTTTGATTTCCCTGGCAGATTGTTCCCCTATTTCCTGCAATTTGTCCTCCATCCTATTTTCTAACCCCATTAACCCATTTTTCACCTCTTTTATCCCGTTGTCTAACCCCTCAAAATTATTGCCTAACTTCCCAAATTTCTTGTCTAACTCCTCAAAATTATTGTCTAACTTCCCAAATTTCTTGTCTAACCCCTCAAATTTAGCTTCTAGCCGTTCCCCCATTTCTCCCATTCTGCCCCCCATTTCGCCCCCCATTTGCTCACTCTGAGCCTTCATTTGCTCACTCTGAGCATCCATAAGGGCCTTCATTTGGATCATAAAAAGGCCCCAATCCATCGGCGGCGCTGCTACGGTCACGGGCGTGGCTAAATTTGGCGCCACAATAAGCATGTGCGCGAGGCCGCCATTTTGTGCA
Source organism: Myxine glutinosa (assembly GCF_964187855.1). Taxonomy (NCBI): domain Eukaryota; kingdom Metazoa; phylum Chordata; class Myxini; order Myxiniformes; family Myxinidae; genus Myxine; species Myxine glutinosa. The sequence goes on along the minus strand of NC_136261.1, from coordinate 120,118,212 downwards.
CCTGATACACCCTCAACCACCTCATTGCTCTCCTTTTCCCTTTCTTCCCCGAAGTCCTGGGTTACCCTTAACCCGTCTATCTCCCCCACCGACATCCGATCGCCTTGATTGTCCATGGCGCGATCTCAAAATTCGGGTTTTATAAAACAACAAAATTTCGGCAGCTCGTAATTTTGACCAAATTTTTACTTTTTTATTTTTTCTACACCTTTTAAAAATTTGGTTCGGGCCTCGAATCCCACTCCCAGACACCAATTGTTACAGTTGCGGTTTAGATGTTATGATGGGCCGAGCGGATAGTCCAACCGCGACCGTTACAGGATCCCCAATTGGCCCGATTCCACCCGACGTTGACCAGATCGCACCGCAGATATTCAATCGGGAAACCTCTAAAGCGACCGAAAGAGAAGGAAAAGAGAAAAAGACAGAGTACGGAGGAAGAACAGATTTATTATACACACACAAGCAATGGATGGAAGAAGCAGTCACACAGGGAATCGTTAACTTATACTATTCATTTTACTTAACCCCAGGACAACGATTAGGACAGACGACGTTCACACTTACACGGGGGATATTGCAGGCAGGTATGGCTGGAGGTGGATTGCTGGAGAGGGAGGCAGGGTCGGAGGCAGCAGCTCTCAATTCCTCGCGTTTTTGGCGGGAAAACCCTCCGTCGCGTATCCGCTGCCGATGCTGTAGACGTCACGCGCTGGCTCGGTCACACCTGCTCCTCTCCTTCTGGTGGAGCCGTCTCCCTCCTTTCAGCGCGTCTCTCCAAAGCTGGTTTCCTCTCCGAGTACCTCTCCTCTTTGGCTTGGAGCGTCTCGCATCTCACCGCTCACAGCTCAGCTCACAGCTCCTCTCGTATGTCGCCTCTTCGCTCATCTGCTGAAGCAGTCCCTTCCACTCGCTTTTATCACTCAGGGCGGAATCAAGCCGCCGGCTGCGAGGGCACGCCTACCGGGTCGCTAACCGCGGTGCTGGTTGGCTGTTAGGGCTGTCCGATTCCTCCTTCGATCATGACGACGTGCCACGCCTGTGAGTTGGCGGCTCCTACCCCCCTCTTCTCCGAGATTAGCACATGGGCAATGGCGGCTTGCGAGATTGAACACCACTCGCACCGCTTTTGAAAGGAACTTTGGAGAGCGGAGATGATTGGGGAAATTGGAAGGGCCTACGCTTATTTCGTCTGATACAATGCAGAGTCAATCTAGTGGGAAACACATATTTAACCTACATAGAATAAGGAAATACACTATTTAAAAAGATATATCGTGGCCTGTGTGTAAGTTTCATGTAATTAACTAGGAGGACGGCTGCGACCATTATTTACATTACGAGGGTGTTACACATAACAAAACCAGACTTTTCACATTCGTTACACTTCCTCCAAAATTGTTACACTTCTCAAAAAACCGTTACACTTCTCAAATTCGTTACACTTCTCAAAACCGTTACAATATATATATATACATATATATATACATATATATATATATATATATATATATGTATATACATATACATATATATATACATACATATATATATACATATGTATATATATATATATATATATATATATATATATATATATATATACATATATATATATATATACATATACATATATACATTATATATATATATATATATATACATACAGTGAAACCTTGACTTATGAGTGCACCAACTTACGAGTTTTCCGAGATACGAGCCGTCGCTCGGGCGTTTTTTGCATTGTGATGCGAGCCGAGATCTGAGTTACGAGTTTAGGCCACCCGCCACTAGGTGGCCCAATGAGCGTTCAGGTCACGTGGTTATCTTGCCGTGCAAGCATCTCTGCCGTTTATCGCTGCTACTTTGTTTTCGCATTTTTGTTATTTTGGAAAATTTCTTAGTTTTAACCATGGGTCCTAAGAAGTTGAGTGCCAAGGGCAGTGCTGAGAAGAAGAAGAGGATGATGTGCTTGGATATAAAACACGCAATCGTCGAAAAACATGAGCGAGGTGTGCGTGTTGTCGACTTGGCGAGGCAGTACGATCGTAGTACTTCTATGATATGTACGATTTTGAAGCAGAAGGAGTCGATAAAGGCTATAACGCCAGCCAAGGGCGTTAAGATTATTTCAAAGCTCCGGACCTCTGTCCATGAAGAGATGGAGAAGTTGTTGTTTGTGTGGTTGACGGAGAAGCAGCTCGCAGGAGATACCGTGACCGAGAGCATCATCTGTGAGAAGGCACGAGACATTTACGGGGATTTGGTGCAGCAGACGGCGGGAACATCAACGGACGAGGCATCGGAAGAGTCATTCAAACCCAGTCGGGGATGGTTTGATAATTTTAAGAAGAGGACCGGCATTCACTCCGTCGTCAGGCATGGTGAGGCAGCAAGCTCGGATGTGAAGGCAGCTGAAGATTTTATTATAACTTTTGCCGAACTGATAGAAGCCGAAGGATACATCCCCCAGCAAATCTTCAACTGTGACGAGACAGGGCTCTTCTGGAAAAAGATGCCGAGGAGGACGTATATAACGGCAGAGGAGAAGAGCATGCCAGGCCACAACTTGTTCAGAGTGCCGGCGATAGCTCGCCTTCTCTTTGTGGAAGACACGGTGAGATCCTTAACATCCAACAACTAATGGGACGCAAACGGGGTGCCCAGTTTAGCGGTACACACATTGATGAATCACCCTGCCTGTGAAACACCGACATGACAGGTTATAGCTGGGTCGGGATTCAAACCCAGCCTGGACAGTTTAGAGTCAAGTGTGCGAACCTCCAGTCCAGGCCATCCTGCCAACTTGTATGCTGCATACAGGTGAAATATAAAGCGCGAGATATTTTTATATATATATATATATTTTTTTAATTGGTGTGGTTTTTGGCGGGCTGGAACGGATTAATAGCATTTCAATTCATTTTAATGGGGAAATTTAATTTGAAAAACGAGCAAATTGAGTTACGAGCTCGGTCACAGAACGAATTAAACTCGTAAGTCAAGGTTTCACTGTATATATATATATATATATATATATATATATATATATATATATATATATATATATATATATATATATATATATATATATATACAGTCACGTGAAAAAGTAAGTCCACCCCATGTAAAGTTTTGACGTTTACAACATATTTCAACATAGAGCTATTTGATCTTCATTTCAACAATATTGATAGATAAAGGTGATGTAATATAACAAATATCATGAAACATTTACATTTTGTAGTCCATTGTATAATTTAAATAAACATAAATGCAAATTTCGCATGTGGAAAAAGTAAGTACACCCATACATTTATCACTACATCAAATACCTAAAATTAGAATCAGGTGCACCAGCTCAGGTGCAAATGATTAGAACATCGTTAGAGAGGATCTTGGAGGAACCTGTCTAATTTAAACCTCAGACATTTAGTTTGGTTTGCTCTTTGTTGTTGAAGTATGCGGCGTCACCATGCCTAAATCAAAAGAGCTCTCTGAGACCTTCAGAAAGAAGGTTATAGATGCCTACGAGTCTGGGAAGGGATTTTAAAAGATCTCCAAACAATTTGAAATCAATCATTCGACTGTCCGGAAGATCATCTACAAGTGGAGAAGATTCCAAACAACTACCAACTTGTTCAGGCCAGGCCGCCCCAGCAAGTTCAGCCCGAGAGCAGACCGCAATATGCTGAAAGAAGTCTAAGAACCCCAGAATGTCATCACGGGACCGACAGATAGTTCTTGCCACTGTTGATGTCAAAGTGCACGAGTCTACCATGAGAAAGAGGCTGCACAAATTAGATCTACATGGGAGGTGTGCCAGGAGGAAACCTTTGCTGTCCAGAAAGAGCATCAGGGCAAGACTAAAGTTTGCCAATGAACACCTAGGCAAAGACTAGCACTTCTGGAACAATGTGCTCTGGACAGATAAGTCAAAGGTAGAGCTATTTGGCCACAGTACCAGAAGACATGTTTGACGAAAACCAAAGACAGCATTTGACCACAAGAACCTGATACCAACTGTAAAGCATGCTGGTGGAAATATTATGGTTTGGGGCAGCTTTGCTGCATCAGGGCCTGGGAAGCTCACCATCATATAATCCACGATGAATTCTTCATTGTACCAGAGGGTGCTTGAAGATAATGTGAGGCCATCTGTCGGAAAGCTGAAGCTCAACTGAAGGTGGACCTTGCAACATGACAATGACCCTAAACATATCAGTAAATCCACCAAGGAATGCTGAAAAGAAAGAAATGGAGGGTTCTGGAATGGCCAAGTCAAAGCCCGGATCTAAATCCCATCGAGATGTTGTGGGGGGATTTGAAACGAGCTGTGCATGCAAGAAACCCCTCAAACATCGCAGAGCTGAAGGAATTCTGCATGGAGGAGTGGGCAAAAATTTCTCCCTGTCGATGTCAGAGACTGGTAGACATTATAAGAAACGCCTACTTGAGGTTGTTTCTGCCAAAGGGGGCAATACCACCTATTAGAGCAAGGGTGTACTTACTTTTTCCACATGCGAAATTTGCATTTATGTTTATTTAAATTATACAATGGACTACAAAATGTAAATGTTTCATGATATTTGTTATATTATATCACCTTTATCTATCAATATTGTTAAAATGAAGATCAAATAGCTGTATGTTGAAATTTGTTGAAAAAGTCAAAACTTTACATGGGGTGTCCTTACTTTTTCACGTGACTGTATATACATACACATATATATACAGACTTGGCATTTAATATGGAATATTTTTTTTGTGGGGGTGGACTTCCTTTTCAAGATGTCTTAGAACCAAAAGTTCATTGGAATTATGTTGAAATTATTCGAGATTTTGTTAATGTCACCTTTAAAAGAAACAAAAACCACATTTGACATTTCGAAACAAGTAAATTGATCCTTGAAAGTGATGTAAACTGATATCGAACTCAATTCATGGACAGTACTGTGTTAAACTTCTGTACGTTTTCCAGAAGTATCTCTTTATTTTGCACATTAGCCAACATTTTTTTCACAAAAACAAAAGTTAAATTACGACTGGGATTACGGACAGTAAAATTACAGTTCAGTACTTCGTGTAACCCCCACGAGCATTCAGGAGAGCACGTACACGTTGAGGCATGCTGTTCACGAGATTTGCCAAGGTTTGGACAGGAATCGCTTGCCATGCAGTGACAATAGCCTGCTGCAATTCATGCACAGAGGTCGGCTGCTGGTCCAAGTGGTCGATTTGATGCGTTAATTCTGCCCACAAGTTCTCTATCGGATTCATATCCGGGGACATGGCAGGCCACTCCATATGCTCTACACCACGGTCAGCGAGAAAGTGTTGGATCATGCGAGCACGATGAGGCCGTGCATTGTCATCTTGGAAGACAAAGTTTCCTCGAAAGGCTGCACGAGCAAATGGAAGCAATGTTTCTTCCAGAATGGCCCTGTGCTTGAACTGGTTCAGGTTTCCATTCAGAACAACCAGGTCAGTTTTGCCCCCTGTATGAAAAGCAGCCCAAACGGTCACCCCACCACCTCCAGCTTGGACTCTTGGCACTATACAATCTTTGTTGTAGGCTTCATGCACTTGTCTGCGCACTCGGACGTGGCCATCTTGACGATAGACCAGAAATCTAGACTCATCACTGAAGATCAGGTGATTCCAGTGTCCTGGCTGCCATTGATGGTGCTCTCTGGCCCACTGCAATTGGTGCTGGCGGTGTTGTCTGGTCAGGCGTGGCTTTCTCAGGGGACGCCTGGCACGATAGCCTGCTTGAACCAGTCGTTGGTTGACTGGCCTTCTGGATACAGGCACATTTGTCAGTTGCTGCCACTCAGCCCTAAGGCGATTAGCTGACTTGGTACGGCCATTGCGGACTAACCGGTGCAGCTGGCGATCATCCCTCCTTGTGGTTCTGCGGGGACGTCCTGGCCTCGGTATTGGAGTAGGGACACCCCTCTGAGCATTTCGTTTCAGGATCTATGACACCTGACCTTAAGTGATGCCATACTGCTGAGCAATAGCACGCTGTTTCATGCCGTAATTTCGTAAAGCCACTACTCCATGACAAACAGCATTGTCGAGTTGACGGACCATCTCCAGAGGAAGCGGCAATAACTTTTGGAGACGTGCAGCAGTTGTTTTCCACTAATACAGAATGCAACAACCCTTGTATACCTGACTGTGAAGCCAATCATCAAATGCACCTGTCCGTACATTTTGCCACGCCACCTGTGATATAATCCTGTTGTTGACTTCTTGCTGCGACAGACAATCAGTTACATGGTTCTTTTAACAAATAAATCACCAAAGTGTAAAAGAAACTCACCAGATTGATATAATGAGTTAAGGAAGTAAACCCAAGTCAAGAAAAAAAACAATTCCATATTAAATGCCAAGTCTGTATATATATATAGATATAGATATATATATTGTTGCGGATATGGGATTTGCATCCATCCATATCCGCTTGTAAATATTCCCCTATTTCCTCAATACTTTCCAACTCTCCCCAATCCCCCATTCCCTAGTCCCATTTTCTGTAAACAACACTCTGTAAACCCGACCTCCCCCTATTTCCCCCATTAAATGTCGCATCCAGGTCCACCGCATCTCATGTAGACAACTATAGGACATCTTGCTAGTTATTCTTAGTCTATGTCAGTTAAGGATTCGTTTCCATTAATTCTGACCCTTCGTTGCACCAGAATGTGATTGTATGGCACCGTTAGGAAGTTTAGGACCTCCCAATACCTCCCCGCAGCTCTTCCTCACAGTTCTCTTCAGCAGCAACAACAACAACAACAACAAAAACAACGAGCGCAGGGAGTGCGCGTCCTCACTCCGGCTTGGTTGGTAGGAGTGGTGGGAGGGCACCAGGCCTTCCCAACGAGCCGCCATCGGACATGTGCTCGACGGGGTTACCCAACAGGGGTAGAACATGGATCCCTGTCGGCTCCTCGTCGAGGGCGGAGCCCGGTAACCCCCGCACCCAATGGAAGCGGCGGACCGGCCCCAGTTGGGGCGGAACCAACCAACCTAGGGCGTGTCACTCCCCGTTGAGCATGCGCAGTGAGAGAGAGGTGACGTCAGATGCGCGCTGAGCTTGAAGAAAGAAAGACGTACCCTCCGAGCGCTGTGAGACCTCCCTGCATCTTTGGACTGTGCTTTATCCTGTCCCCGAGCCAAGGTGCACCTTGTGCCATCGACCTACCTGTCCATTCCTGCCATCAATCCCTGTGTGAGTCTGCCTTGTCCGTTTGTCCGTGGTCTGTCTGGGATAAGTAAGCCTGTATTTAAGTGCCCATCTCTTCTGTGTCTTTACCTCACTCTGCCTTGTAATCTACCCCTTTTCTCCACCACTGTAATTACACCCTCCTCCGGAGGTCTTGAGAACTGTACCCCCTTGCGTCGTTTCATCTTTCCCAGTTGTCGTGTCCTTTCTATCATTGATTTAGCATAGCGTGATTTGGCCAACGTTATAATCGGGTATAGTTTGTTAATGGTTCGAACTACGGGTTACTAAACCCGCTCGGTAACCTAAAACCGTAGCTCGAACGGCCGTCTCTTCCCTGTCTCACGACCGAGCGTTGCACTCAGGTCCCGGGAAGTCCGACTTTCTGGCCCGAATACCCTGGCGGCGCTGCGGGCGGGAGGGAGCGTTGGGACGACCAGGAACGGAGAGTGGTTAGTAGAAGGAACGGCGGGTTGATCTCCGCAGGGCAACGAGGGAAGCCCTCTCTGTTTCCGTAACAATATATATAGATATAGATATATATATATATATATATATATATATATATAGATATATATACTGTACATATATATATATATATATATATATATATATATATATATATATATATATATATATATATACATACAGTCGTGGCCAAAACTATTGGTACCCTTGCACTTTTTTTCAAATAATGCACCATTTCTTCCAAAAAAATGTTGAAATTAATAAATATTTTGGTATCCACATACATATTTCTTTGGTTTGCAGTGGAACAAAACAAAAAAAGCTGAAAACATTACGAAATCTGAGCTTATTCCACACATAAATCGTAAAATGGCCCGGACAATATTATTGGCACCTTATCGAAGTTGTTAGACATAATTAGCTTTCAAGGAGGTGATTCTCCTTTACTTTGGAATTGAACTCACCTATGGTGAGTTGCAGGTGTCTGCAATATAAAAATCACTCACTCAACCAGTTTGAAAAGAGTAATGGAGTCATTCTGCTGTTTTGTGTCACTGTGTGTTCCGCAATGAGCATGGAGATAAGAAAGAAAACCATAGAATTATGGTCTGAAGAAGTCAGACACAAGAATGTAGCCAATTATGGACAATCTCAAGGCTATAAATCCATCTCCAGAGACCTTGATGGTCCTGTGTCCACCATATGAAATGTTATCAGGAAGTTTAAGGCCCATGGCACTGTAGCCAACCTCCCTGGACATGGCGACAAGAGAAAACTTGATCGAAGATTGCAGCGAAGGATTGTTTGAATGGTGGAGAAAGCACCTCGATCAACTGCCAAACAGATTCAAGCTGACCTTCAGACAGAAGGTACGACAGTTTCCACTCCATCCATCCCCAAGTTAATGAAAAGGGGTTCTATGGTAGAAGACCCAGGAGGACCCCAATGCTGAGAGAGAGACATACGAAAGCCCGACTGGTGTTTTCCAAAACACACCTGAACAAGCCAAAATCCTTCTAGGAGAATGTCCCGTGGACAGATGAGACCAAATTAGAGCTTTTTGGTAAAGCACACCATCTCTATGTTTACAGAAAACAAAATGAAGCCTTCAAAGAAAAGAACACCTTCCCCACAGTCAAACATGGAGGAGGTTCAGTTATGTTTTGGGGTTGCTGTGCTGCCTCTGGCACTGGGTGCCTTGAATGTGCGCATGGCATCATGAAATCAGGAGATAACCAAGGCATTTTGGAGTGCAATTTTCAACCTAGTGTCAGAAAGCTGGGTCTCCATCGAAGGTCATTGGTCTTGCAGCAGGACAATGACCCCAAACACACTTTCTCACTGACAATGATCGGACAATGACCCCAAACACACTTTCTGACTGACAATGACCTGACAATGATCCCAAACAAATACACAGACTGTTCTGAAGTGGCTAGAAATGAATCCAGATCTAAATCCCATTGAACACCTGTGTGGAGATCTGAAAACAGCAGTTGGGAGAAGGCACCCTTCAAATCTGGGAGAACTTGAGCAGTTTTCACAAGAAGAGTGGGCCAAACTGCCATTAGAGAGGTGTAAGAAGCTCATTCATGGCTATAGGAAGTGCTTGACTGCAGCTTTTTTACCCAAAGGCTGTGCTACCAAATATTAAGTCTCGGGTGTCAATAATTTTGTCAATGCCATTTCTTTTTATTTTGTGATTTAAAAGGACATATTAAATTCTGAATAAAAAACAAAAGTTCTGTAATATTAACAGTGAAACAAAGAATTGTGGAGACCAAATACTTTTTGTCAATTTCAACTTATTTTTCGAGAAAATTGTGAGTTACTGTGAAATGGGGCAAATAGGGACACAAAATTGAAAAAAAGTTCGGAAACTCTTTTCGCTGAAAATTGATAACCATACTGATTTGTTGATATTTGGGTTGAAAGTGTTCTCTTGTTTTAAAAAAAAGCAACTTATAGTCCCTATTAACCCCATATATGGGTTAAATAGGAATAAATAGGATTTTTATGGCTGTACCTATTCACCCCGTTTTACGCGTAAATAGGGACAGTCACTAATACAAAAAAATAATAATCAAGAAACAATCCTGAGTTTCCAACTTATTGCTAAATTGATAGCTCAGATGGATGCACATAATATGCACCCATAATATAAACCACGGTGCCAATGAAAAAAAAATATGGGATAAAAAGTTTCTCCAAACTGTCCCTATTTCTTGATTATTATTTTTTTGTATTAGTGACCTTTAAAATAGAAATATATATATATTCTAACATGCTGGCTCAATGGCCTAATGGATAAAGCATCAGACTCCCAAGCTGGGGATTTTAGGTTTGAATCCTGTCTTGGTTGAATATTTTTCTCCTTACCTTTTAAGTGTTTAATATCGTCTTGAATAAATATCCTCTTGAATAAATATCGTCTTGTACGTCTTTTATCGTCTTGTACGATGAACAAAAGCATTTTGTTTGTATTTAAAATGTATCTTGTGAAAAATGCCAGGGGAATAGAAAAGGTCCCTTTTTATGGGATGTGCCATGTGGCAAACTATGGGTGGGGGCAGAGTGACGTCACTTCCGCTTATTAACGGTGTCATGTGCCCAAGAGCAACAAACAACAACAGGCATTTTAAGGCCATTTTCCCTGCTAGAGCGGGGGTTAGCCTTGCGGTCCCCATGACAATCTTCTCCATTTTGCCCTATTTTCTGCATCTCTCCTTGTTAACCCCCTTGCCCGCATTTCTTCTTCGACCATCTTTAGCCAAGTCTTTCTCGGTCTTCCCCGTCCTCTTCTTCCTTCTACATTCATTTCCATCACTCTTCTCAACCAGTCACTTTCATCCTTCCTCAACACATGACCAAACCATCTCAACCTGTTTCTCTTGTGCCCTAGAGCGATGAAAACAATCACGCCACGCGCTTGCAGTGTGTGTGCTTTGTGTTTGCAGACTTGCGCAGGAAAGTGCTAGATTTTGTGTTGTTGCAACGGTTTAACTTACGAATTTCGTCACATACTACTGGCCACTTATATCAGCATGTCTTACAACTATTTTGACAATCTTCCAAGCGAAGCTAAAGAGAGATACGAGACCAAATTATCGGCAATTGGCCTTGCAATTTGTCCGTACCGGTTACCGGCAAGTGCGTTTATCAACGACCCGACGGCCTGGCCGGATGTTCAGTTCGCGGATGTGTACATGTACCTCACGAGCACACCAGGTATGGAATGTGTTATATGCTAAATAATATTTCAATTTATTGCAACAAAGACCTTTACATTCTTTGTAAAGAGTTTAAGTAGTTCAGCTCATACTTGGCAAAAGAAAATCATGATCTAAAAATGAAATTAATTTGTTAATTTTGTGTAACTTTCTGTCATGTTACGTGTGCAGTTTGTTCCTGTGACATGTAATGTATTCCAGACTGAGTCTGTGCAGATCTGTGTGCGAGTATGATTAGGTCTAGTAATGTTGAGAAGATTGTCAAACCGGTACTTGGGGGAGGGGGCGGTTGAGGGGATATAGCTGTCCTACCAAAGGCTAGACTTCGTACTCTTTTCCTGAAAGACTTGCCCAAATGTTACTTTAATGTTCGCTCCAATCCAGGCGTGTACACACATCAAGCGATGAAGGCTTATAAGTCACTGGAGGCCCATCGGTACTTCACTGCTGGCTTCGTGCAGACAGTACATCATGTCAAGTCTGCAACAGGGTTGATTATCTTGAAAGCTGATGTACGTCCATCACAGCGGGCTAATGACCCTTCACATCGCCAATGGCTAGTCACAAATAGTGACGGAGTAGTGCAAGCTGCCCACTGCACTTGCATCGCTGGGTAAGTTTAAATATAAACTTTTACTTTTAACTTCAGTTAGTATTTTCATTACATCACAGCTACTGAAAATATCACTTTCTATCAAGACTATAGTATTTTATAGTCATATAATTTACAATAAATTGGGCCGTGTAAGTACTTAATATAATTTTATTTTGTCTCTCCTGGCTGGTGTTGGCTTAGCAGTTAGGGTGCCGGCTTGGGATCCTCAGATCCTGGGATCGAATCCCGGTCGATCGCTGAATTAACGCCAGGGGGGTTGACCCAGCCTGTCATCCTTCCGAGGTCGGCAAATTGAGTACCAGCTTGCTGGGATGAATGATCCCGGTGTGTACCCCGATTTAGAATAGGCGTGATGACCGCCGTCTTCGGGATGTCCTCCGGCCTGACGGGGACCGGATGGTAGCCGCGTATGAGGTCCACCTTCGAAAAGAAGGACATGCCCGCCAACCGGGCGGAGAAGTCCTGGATGTGGGGGACGGGGTAGCGGTCGGGGGTGGTGGCGTCGTTGAGGCGCCGGTAGTCCCCGCACGGTCACCATCCCCCACCGGGCTTTGGCACGATGTGAAACGGAGATGCCCAAGCACTCTCGAAGCACCACACGATGCCGAGCCGCTCCAGCGTAGCGAACTCCGCTTTAGCTACGGCGAGCTTTGTCGGCTCGAGGCGGTGTGCCCGGGCGTAGACCGGTGGCCTGGCGGTGGGGATGTGGTGTTCCACCCCGTGCTTGATGGCCCCCACCGAGAAGGTGGGCCGCGTGAGGGCCGGGAAACCCGCGAGGAGGCGGGTGAATTCGTTCGCTGCCGGAAGCGTACAGATGAACCTGGCCGGAACCGAACCGCTCGATGAGCCGCTCCGGGAGCTGCTCAACAAGGCGGGCAGCGCGCAAGCGAGCGAGCTGTACGTCTCAGCCTGGACAAGCCTTCTGTGCTTGACGTCCACCAGTAGACCATTGGCACACAGGAAGTCCGCGCCGAGCAGTGCCATAGGCACGTCGGCAGTGACGAACGACCATCGGAAAACCTGCCCTCCGAACCGCAGAGAAAGGCAGCGTTTTCCGTACGTGCGAATGGACGTACCGTTGGCGGCAAGCAGCGCGGGGCCCCGGCCTGCGGACTGCTTGTCGGACGTACCGGCGGGAACGACACTCACCTGCGCTCCCGTGTCACACAGGTAACGGCGCCCGGATGAGGTGTCCATGATGAACAACAGGCTGCCAGTATGGCCGACGCTCATGGCAGGAAGCGAGCGCCAGCCTGGTCGTTTCCCGACCTGCCAAAAGTACAATGCGGGCGACAGGACCTGGCCTTGTGGCCGAACCTGGCATGGAAATGGCACCAGGTCTGGCCCGGTGGTGGGCGGGGCGTGGCGGCGGCCACGCACGGATCCGCCAAACCTACGCCGCGCTCGGAAGGAACCGAACGCCATGCCACGCGGCGATCCGCCAAACTTACGCCGTGCTCGGAAGGATCCGAACCACCCGCGCCGTGCGCGGCGCCGGGATCCACGACGGCCGTGCTATATGCCGGCCGCGCGTCGTGGGCTGCGAAGTACTTGTCCGCCTCCCTGGCCAGGGCCCGCGGTTCCGTAATGCCTAATGGTCGACCCGGCCAACGCGAGCCGCACCTGTACAGGCAGCGCGCGGAGGAAGAGAGCACAGAACAGGAAATCTGCACGGTCGTCGCCGAGCAGGGCTAGCATGTAATCCATGCGGGCGGACGGGCGTGTGTCGCCGAGGGCGGGAAGGTCCAAAAGACGGTCGGCGCGGTCGGCCTCTGGGAGGCCAAACGTATCGAGGAGCAGCTGCTTGAGCGCAGCGTACTTGCCCTCGTCCGGCGGGCGCCGGAGGAAGGACACGACGCGCGCGGCCGTGCCGGAGCCAAGGGCAGCGACCACGTAGACGTACCTCGTGTCGTCCGCTGTGACGCCCCGGAGCTGGAATTGGGCCTCGGCTTGAAGAAACCAGGTGTCGGCCTGCGCTTCCCAGAACTCCGGCAGTTTGATCGCGTTGATGGCCATTGCGCGTTCGGGGGTTCAACTACGGTTGAACCAGTCGGAGGTCACCAATGTGGTGCGGGAGCACACACGTTGAACAAAGGTAGGCCACAACGCTTTGGTTATCATCGAGCTCTTTATTCATTGCTCACTCATCCGCACTGGAGCGCTCCGGGCTGCGCGCCCGGTGTATATCCCGCGGCCACGCCTACCCCTCGGGCGTGGCCGCCGCCCACTTGGTGCATGGAATGATGCCCTCACACCAGTGAGCTTTCGTGTCCACCACAATACAATTAATCAATGAATTAGTGTACACCTCTCCCTCCCAAAGGAGCCTCGATGAGCTGCACTGCGGTGTTGCTATTGCTGGGCGCCGGAGGCGCCCCGGAAATGCCGCGCTGCAGGATATTTAATTATTTGGCATGGGGGCGGTGTACTTTGAATGTATCTGTACTTGTATTAGAATAGCGTTCGGTATTGTTCACTCGCATAATATGCCATGTGGATGTGCCAACCTACTATCCGTAACTGTTGATGACGTTTAAAGAGCGTCACTCGGTGCGAAATACCGTGGTATTTGCTGTAACCGCGGGACGGAAATAAATGCACTCGGAATCAGGTCCGTTTCACCTTCGCACTCAAGTTTGGATCCGTAAGTGCGGATAATTAAATGTTGTACACCGCTCCTTTCCTATGCCATCTCCAGGCATTGCAAATCGTCATTGCCGGGCACCGAAGGGGGCTCGGCAGTGACGCACGCTGAAAGAGAGTACTCAGTTTTCACTCTGGTTGTTTGTTGTACACCGCTCCTTTCCTATGCCATCTCCAGGCATTGCAAATCGTCATTGCCGGCACCAAAGGGGGCTCGGCAGTGACGCACGCTGAAAGAGAGTACTCAGTTTTCACTCTGGTTTCTTTCTTGTTTTCTTTCTTGTTTTCTTGCTTTCTTGTTTGTTTGTCCGGACGATATCTCAGCCATCCTTTAAGCTAGGAAGCTGAAATTTCGGCACAATAGTGAGCAAGTCCTTTTTCAAAAACAGTTTTTTTTTTGATTAATCAATAAATTGAGGAGTTATTTAATTATTAGCGATTAATTAAGTACTTATTTAATTAATCAAATTTCCTTTCTCTTCTGACCATTAACTCAGGCACCTTTTGAGTTAGGAAGCTGATATTTGGACATGCCAATGACCAGGTGATTTGGCTGCAAAGGATATTTTTGATTTATTAATTAATCAATTAATCGATTAATTATTTAATTATTCGATTAATGACAAAAAAAATGTTTTTTTTAAGTTACAGATTCTGATGAAATAGTGGTAGTTTATGTGTTCTCTGACCAAATTGATTGATAATTAAAAAATTTTATGATTATTATTTATTTATTTTCATTATTAATCATTTATTTATTTTCTTTCTCATTTGGCCAATATCTCAGGCACCTTTTGAGCTGGGAAGCTAATATTTGGACATGAGTGACCAAGTGATGTGGCTATCAAGGATATTTTTGATTTATTGATTAATCATTTCATCTATTAATTATTTATTGATTAATCGATTAATTATTTATTGAGTAATCAATTAATTATTTAATTTTTTATAAATGACTTATTTAATAAAATTTCTAAAAGATACATCTTCGGATGAAGCACTAGTGGTTTAGTTATGCTATTAGCCAATTGATTATGAAAATATTTTGTGATAATCTTTTATTGATTTTAATTATACAATTAATCAATCAATTAGTGTACACCTCTCCCTCCCAATGCAGCCTCAATGAGCTGCACTGCGGTATTGCCGGGCGCCGGAGGCGCCCCGGCAATGCCACGCTGCAGCATATTTAATTATTTGGCATGGGGCGGTGTACTTTGAATGTATCTGTACTTGTTTGTTTGTTTTCTTGTTTCTTGTTTTCTTGCTTTCTTGTTTGTTTGTTTGTCCGGATGATATCTCAGCCATCCTTTGAGCTAGGAAGCTGCAATTTCGGCACAATAGTGAGCAAGTCCTTTGTCAAAAACGGTATTATTATTTTTTGATTAATCAATAAATTGAGGAGTTATTTAATTATTAGCGATTAATTAAGTACTTATTTAATTAATCAAATTTCCTTTCTCTTCTGACCATTAACTCAGGCACCTTTTGAGTTAGGAAGCTGATATTTGGACATGCCAATGACCATGTGATTTGGCTGCAAAGGATATTTTTGATTTATTAATTAATCAATTAATCGATTAATTATTTAATTATTCGATTGATGACAAAAAATTTTTTTTTTTTAAAGTTACAGATTCTGATGAAATAGTGGTAGTTTATGTGTTCTCTGACCAAATTGATTAATAATTTAATTTTTTTATGATTATTATTTATTTATTTTCATTATTAATCATTTATTTATTTTCTTTCTCATTTGGCCAATATCTCAGGCACCTTTTGAGCTGGGAAGCTAATATTTGGACATGAGTGACCAAGTGATGTGGCTATCAAGGATATTTTTGATTTATTGATTAATCATTTCATCTATTAATTATTTATTGATTAATCGATTAATTATTTATTGAGTAATCAATTAATTATTTAATTTTTTATAAATGACTTATTTAATTAAATTTCTAAAAGATACATCTTCGGATGAAGCACTAGTGGTTTAGTTATGCGATTAGCCAATTGATTATGAAAATATTTTGTGATTAATCTTTTATTGATTTTAATTATACAATTAATCAATCAATTAGTGTACACCTCTCCCTCCCAATGCAGCCTCAATGAGCTGCACTGCGGTATTGCCGGGCGCCTGAGGCGCCCCGGCAATGCCGCGCTGCAGCATATTTAATTATTTGGCATGGGGCGGTGTACTTTGAATGTATCTGTACTTGTTTTGTTTTTTTTTCATCATAGTTGTAAAAAATAATGAAGGAATCGCGTTTGAGGGGAATCGTCTCACCTTTCCTCCATTCCCCAATAAAATAAATCGCCTGCGCTTTCAGCTGAGGTGGAGTTTTGTGATTCATTTCCTCAGTACGATACTCTTCCTCACACTTTCCTTCATGCCGTTTTAATTCCTTGTTTCCCTTTCTCGCCTCGAGACCATGGCTCCTCCCCCTCCTCCTTTCCCCGCCCAAAAGCCAAACGCGCTTCATGCCTGGGCACGGGCAGCCAGACTCAGGGCCGGAGATGGACATGGACGGGACGGAGACGGCGCTGTGTGACACGTCCTGCCGAGAGTTCGCGGCCGAAGAGCGACCTGAGGATCGGCGTGCGCCGGGACTGTCGGCGAGGGTGTCGGGCCTGGCGGAGGGCCTGTACGGGGAGCTCGAACGACTTGTGTCCCTGTATGGCGAGGAAGCACTGCGGGGTCTTATGCCGCTCGTCGTGAGCGTGCTCGAGAGTCTGGATTCGGCCTGCGAGACCCGACACGAACGCCAGGTAAAGCATTATTTACTTAAATCAAAGTAAACGAACAACTTTCTGTAACAATCAACAACAGTCAACACACAACAACGAAAAACAGCCATTAGGATTATTACCAATCAATCACAGTGCGCACTGGGCCTTGCCACCACCAACGCCAATAGCCGTGTGCCTGGGGTGCATAACACCACCACCCATACGGTGTGCCTGGGGTGCATAACACCACCACCCATACGGTGTGCCTGGGGTGCATAACACCACCACCCATACGGTGTGCCTGGGGTGCATAACACCACCACCCATACGGTGTGCCTGGGGTGCATAACACCACCACCCATACGGTGTGCCTGGGGTGCATAACACCACCACCCATACGGTGTGCCTGGGGTGCATAACACCACCACCCATACGGTGTGCCTGGGGTGCATAACACCACCACCCATACGGTGTGCCTGGGGTGCATAACACCACCACCCATACGGTGTGCCTGGGGTGCATAACACCACCACCCATACGGTGTGCCTGGGGTGCATAACACCACCACCCATACGGTGTGCCTGGGGTGCATAACACCACCACCCATACGGTGTGCCTGGGGTGCATAACACCACCACCCATACGGTGTGCCTGGGGTGCATAACACCACCACCCATACGGTGTGCCTGGGGTGCATAACACCACCACCCATACGGTGTGCCTGGGGTGCATAACACCACCACCCATACGGTGTGCCTGGGGTGCATAACACCACCACCCATACGGTGTGCCTGGGGTGCATAACACCACCACCCATACGGTGTGCCTGGGGTGCATAACACCACCACCCATACGGTGTGCCTGGGGTGCATAACACCACCACCCAAACGGTGTGCGTGGCATCCACCACCCCCACCCATACGGTGTGCTTGACCTCCACCACCGCCACCCATACGGTGTGCCTGGCCTCCACCATCGCCACCCATACGGTGTGCCTGGCCTCCACCACCGCCACCCATACGGTGTGCCTGGCGTCCACCACCGCCACCCATACGGTGTGCCTGGCGTCCACCACCGCCACCCAAACGGTGTGCCTGGCGTCCACCACCGCCACCCATACGGTGTGCCTGGCCTCCACCACCTCCACCCATACGGTGTGCCTGGCATCCACCACCACCACCCATACGGTGTGCCTGGGGTGCATAACACCACCCATACGCGTCCACCGCCACCCATACGGTGTGCCTGGGGCGCATAACACCTCCCATACGCCTACTGTGTGCGTGGGGTGCATAACACCACCCATACGGTGTGCCTGGGGTGCAAAACACCACCCATACGGTGTGCCTGGGGTGCATAACACCATTTATACGGTGTTCCTGGCATCCACCACCGCCACCCATAGGGTGTGCCTGGCATCCACCACCGCCACCCATACGGTGTGCCTGGCATCCACCACCGCCACCCATAGGGTGTGCCTGGCATCCACCACCGCCACCCATACGGTGTGCCTGGCATCCACCACCGCCACCCATACGGTGTGCCTGGCCTCCACCACCGCCACCCATACGGTGTGCTTGGCATCCACCACCACCACCCATACGGTGTGCCTGGGGTGCATAACACCACCCATACGCGTCCACCGCCACCCATACGGTGTGCCTGGGGCGCATAACACCATTTATACGGTGTTCCTGGCATCCACCACCGCCACCCATACGGTGTGCCTGGCATCCACCACCGCCACCCATACGGTGTGCCTGGCGTCCACCACCGCCACCCATACGGTATGCCTGGCGTCCACCACCGCCACCCATACGGTATGCCTGGCGTCCACCACCGCCACCCATACGGTATGCCTGGCGTCCACCACCGCCACCCATACGGTATGCCTGGCGTCCACCACCGCCACCCATACGGTATGCCTGGCGTCCACCACCGCCACCCATACGGTATGCCTGGCGTCCACCACCGCCACCCATACGGTATGCCTGGCGTCCACCACCGCCACCCATACGGTGTGCCCTGGCGTCCACCACCGCCACCCATGCGGTGTGCCTGGCGTCCACCACCGCCATCCATTCGGTGTGCCTGGCGTCCACCACCACCACCCATATGGTGTGCCTGGTGTCCACCACCACCAACACCCATACGGTGTGCTTGTCGTCCACCACCATCACCATCACCACCACCCATACAGTGTGCTTGTGGTCCACCACCACCACCCATATGGTGTGCCTGTCATAAACCACCACCATTCATACAGTGTGCCTAACATCATCACCTACCACTATAAACAATATCATGCTGTCTCCAACGCCTCTAATAAGTACTCCTACGAGACATCCACCACCACATATAATATGTTGTGGCTATAATTTGCCACCAGAGCCAATAACACAATGTTCATTGTATCCGTTACCACCCCCAATAATAGCATATATTTGGCATGCACCACAACCATTTATGTGCTGCTGTAGGCATCCATGACCACCACTAACAATGTGCTGGGTGTCTACGACAACTATAGCAGGGCACTGCCTACCACTCATCCTCACCCTAACTCCCTTATTGTTTGGTTTAAGTGGAAAGTTGTGAAATGCATTGATATTTAACTCAAGACAAGTTCACTCTGTTTTGTAGACATTGAGCAATTTACACCCTTGATAGCATGTTCAGACTTGGTGTTTTGGTACCACTAGAGGGTGAGCGCACGTTATTTGGTGTCAATCTTTCCCTGGTGCTATTTCATCCTGTAAAGCAACCAAATCTAGCATGGAAATATGAAGGTTACCCTTCTTTATAATGGCTTGTTCTTTGTACAAGAGGTCCCCAAAATAGTACCAAACTCATCCACCAGGTTTTGTCAGAATCTGTCCACATCTTTTTGAAATATCATGCTAAACTGTATATCGTTTTTGGCCCTATCTCGCAATGGTTAAGAATCATTTCTAAGTTTTAAAAATTCTCGCGTCCAGATCGGGATTCAAATCTCCACCAAAATCGAATTGATTAGTCCTTGTAATACACCCAACCTGTCCACCAAGTTTCGTCCGAATCGGTCAATAACTTTTTGAAATATCATGCTATGTATCGTTTTTGGCCAATCTCTCAATGGTGAAGAATCGCTCAAAAAAGTTATCGGATCCGAGTCCGGATCCAGAACTTTACCAAAATCTAAACATTTCGTCCTTGTCACATATCTACCTCTCCACCAAATTTCGTCTTAATCCGTCCACAACTTTTTGAGATATCCTGTTCACAGACATCTGTGAAACATGGATGAAACATGGGTGATTGGGTGAAACATGGGTGAAACATGGGTATACATGGGTGAAAACATAACGTCCACCCACTTTTGGTGGCAGAGGTAATAAAGGCAAATGCTTACTACAATATATGAAGTACAAGGATATTAGACAAGATCAAGAACATGAGCTCCAATTGAGCGGACATTGTGACAGTCACGAGAAGTCTTCAATGTTTCCATGGCTAAGAACAAAGCGAGACAAAATTTCCAACCATTTTATATCCAGATTTAGTGAATTATCTTGTCCAAAGTAGATATTTACAAAATTTAACCCCTGGAAGATGTGAAGGCGTGAAAAACTTTGGATGCTTCCAACTAGAAGCCTGTGAGCATCAGTGATGTGGCCGTTTATGTGAAGAATGGCTTATCATGTTGTATGAGCAAAGTTAGGCCAATAATACATCGATGACATAGACCCATGTTAGCAGAGCAGATTGTTATAACGTTATATATGTGAACATCATGCCTATCTGCTCTGCCGTCTCCCATCTCCTTCAATACTCTTGGATATTTATCCGGCTCCAAGTTTTATCTTCTTTCGTCAACTCCAACTAATGTGTAAGACAACAACTAAAGAACTAATACCGGCAGACGGGGCACCCAATTTAATGTCCATCTGAGGGACGATACGCACAATGATGAATCCACCTGCATGATGACGGTTTATAGCTGTGTCGGGATTCAAACCCAAGCTAGACAGCTTAGAGCCAAGTTTGCGTACCTCTAGGCCATCCTTCCAGCCCTTACTACATGAATATGAATGTGAATGAATGAATGATCGCTTTAAGGCCATTTTCCCCGCTAGGGCGGGGGTTAGCCTTGTGGGCCCAATGACGATCATGGTTCCCTTTTTGAGGCAGTTTTTATGGCCGGATGCCCTTCCTGGCGCAAACCCTTGGTCACGCTCTTACGATGCGCAGGGATACGGTGTACCTATTCTAAACCGGGGTAAACACCGTGATCATTCATCCCAGCAAGCTGGTACTCAATTTGCCGACCTTGGAAGGATGACAGGCTGAGTCAACCCCCCTGGCGTTAATTCAGCGATCGACCGGGATTCGAACCCAGGATCCTAGGATCCCAAGCCGGCACCCGAACCGCTAACCGCCAACACCAGGTGATACTACATGGTACAAAATTATTTCTTTTGTGTTCTCTTAATTTCTTAAAACACAGTTTTATTGAAAAAAATACTCCATGTCCTTTCCTCATGACAAGGTGGAAAAGTTTCTGTCAACCCTCAACTCTGATTCTGCAACTGGTCCTGACGGCATCAGCCCACGGGTCCTAAAATCATGTTCTTCCGCTCTTTCACTCCCTCTCTCTGTTCTCTTCAACCTCTCTTTTGCTCAAGGTCATCTGCCATCTGCTTGGAAATCAGCCAACATCACCGCTTTGCACAAAAAAGGTGCAAAAACAGATCCTAGCAACGACATACAATCAGCCTTCTCCCAATTATCAGCAAAGTCATGGAATCCATCATTGCTTCAGATATTAAATCTTTCCTCTTCTCCAATGGCTTGATCTCTGACCATCAATTTGGTTTCAGACCTGGTCACTCTACTCTGGACATGCTGCTTCTGCTTTCTCAACAATGGATGGAGGTCCTCAATGCCAAACAGGAAATTAGAGCTGTCTCCCTTGACGTATCACGTGCCTTCGATATGGTCTGGCACCCTGCTCTGCTCACCAAACTCTCCTCCTTTGGTATCCATGGAAATCTCCACACAAGGCTGGCGGACTTCCTCTCTAGTCGTAGTCAACGTGTGGCCCTGAATGGGTTTCTCTCATCTCCTCTTCCCGTTCAGGCTGGAGTTCCCCAAGGCAGTGTCCTGGGCCCTGTGCTTTTTCTCTGGTCTTCATCAATGATCTCTCTGACTCTCTTGAAAATCCTCTCTATCTCTTTGCTGATGACTCTACTCTCTGTCGCTCCATTCCTCATCCCTCAGATCGGCAGTCTGCAGCCTCCTCACTCTCTGCAGACCTAGTCAAAATCACAGACTGGGCAAACAAGTGGAACATGTCTTTCAATCCTGACAAATCTCACACTCTTACGATGTCTCTCCGAAAAGACCGACTGGACAACCCTTCCATCCATTTTCTGAATAATCCTCTCCAAGAAGTTCTGCCACTCAAGCTTTTGGGTCTCACTATCTGCCATGATCTTTCCTGGGAAAACCACATTTCAAATCTGGCCTCCAAAGCCAGTCGCCGACTGGGCATCCTCCGTCATGCGAAGTCCTTCCTTGGCACACCTGAGCTCCTCACCACATTCAAGGCTTTCATCCGCAGCTCAATGGAATACTGCTCTCCCCTCTGGGCTGGTGCTCCTGCCTCACACCTAGCTCGTCTTCACGCTGTTGAAACCAAAGCGTTCAGAATCATTGGAATCTCCCGCGATGAAGCTAACTCCAAGGGCCTTTCACTCACTCACCGCAGGCAGGTTGGTGGTCTTTCCGTCTTCTACCGACTCCTCTCTGGCCTTGCCCCCCCAGCTCTCTCTGGGCTCTGTCCCCCAAATATTCCTACAGGTCACACAAGATCTGCCTGCAACCCTCTTATGGTTAAACTGCCAAAATCAAGACTCTCTGCTCACCTTCACTCCTTCACTCCTTCATTCCTCTTTTCTCTTTTCTCCCGCCTCTGGAATAAACTCCTTCACTCTCTTCAATCCCACTCCACCCTCCAGGTCTTTAAAACAGCTGTTCACCACCATCTCTTATCTTCCCCCATTCAAAACCTTGATCTTTCTACCTCCGCTAATTTCACCCCAAATCCTACACTTTTTTGAAATACCAATTTTGTCCTGGAAGTCCTGGGTCTCCTTGTGTTTTATACCTCTTCCCACGCCTCCTCCCCCCAGGCCCTCTCCCTCCCGCGCTTCTCCCTGCTCTCAGGTGTTGTGTTTGTGTGCTTCCCCTTCTCTCCCCATCTTGTCTTCCGCTCCCTCTTTTTATATATTTTGTTTGTCTGGTTGATTTGTTTGTGAAATAAATGTTAGCTCTTTCACGAGCCTCGATTCAGTATACAAAAAAAAAGAAAAAAAAGCAGTGGTTAGATACTAACTGATCTGACTTTTTCTTAAAAGGGATTCTGAATTGTGAGATTGAATGGATGTGAGTGTTAGGCTTTACTTATCATCGTAAAATGTGCGTATTCCACTTATCACTTATTTTGGGAATCAAATAGTTAGTTTCATTTTAAAACTTGATGTAACGGTAGAATTGGCAATGATGTCACGGCCGATATTTTTGCAGGGCCTCAAAATGTGGTACTACACCACTGATTATTTGGCGCAGACCTACACCATTGAGGACAATATGGTGAGGGCTGTAAGCAAAATGATGGGGACAGAGTGGACAAAAGCACCAAACTTTGTGGAGATGTTTGTTAGGTCCTGTAGCACAATTTTTTGATATGTTCCACAAAATCAATCTCAGCTGATGTTCTTACGTGACATGTATCAAAAAATGATGACGCGACAAATGTAAAAAGTCAACAAAAAGTTTGTTCGGCTTGCTAATGGTTAATTTTTATTGATCAATTTGTCTAATTTTGACAAATTAAAGACACAGAAATCCAAACAGACTATCTACAAAGAATTTGTATGAAAGAAGAGAGAATGAAGAACATATTTATAAGTGAGCATGGTGTATGATGTAATGAAAATGAAAACGTTTGAGTTTAGCAAGTCAAATGTTTATATGAAATTGACATCTAATCCTTCATGCAGTTACACTTGCAAAGGTCTGTACATCTCCACTGGGCTTTTTTGCAAGAACATCTTCCAGTACAGCCAGCAGCAGCTTTGCAGCTACACTTGACAAGTTCACTACATACTTCTGAAGCAGTTGGTACAGTTGTCCACAGTGGAATCCAACAACAAGTGGTGGCGTCCATTTTCCAGCCCCATCTTTCTAGAGTTGGTATTTGCTGCTGAGATTGATCGCTTGTTGTCCAGATTCCAGCTTGGTAGACACAACGCTTTGTGTGTTGCAGGAGGGCACCTTGTGTGGGAGGAATAGTGTCCATGGTTTTGCTTTGTTGGCAAAACTTTTCCCTGCGAGCCTCATTCACAGTCTCAAGTCCGCTTGTCTTCTGTTACATGAGGACGGTGAAGCGCTCCAGAAGTTTGAAGTTCTTATCACTGATGTCCACTTCTTTGAAAGGGTGACTGGCGATGTCATTGAAGGCCTTGGGCTTGGTCACATCAGGGAAAGATTTCCAAGTCTCCCAGGCACACCTTTTTCCCTTTCCAAGAAAGGCTGATACTGTATCGCAGCCTGTGAAGCTGTGGAAAACTGGCAGGGCAGTTGACATTTCTTTGCCAAGAGTTAGGGCCAGAGCATTGATATGAATGTAGGAAAAGCTCCTTCCTGTGCCAAACCCAACCCAAATGTTCAGTGTCGGGCATATGTCTTGCAGGTGGTAAAACTTGCCAATCAATATGATAATAACATCGGTGTCCACGGTGCGAACAAAGCAAGTCTTTGATTCTTGCTGTAATGCATCTTGCACATGGAAGAGTATTCTGGTATCGGCCTCTTCATGGTTGCAGGCAGGTATGACGTGGTCGCTTCCTCTGATGGCAACATTTTCTCCTTGTGTCACCACCACTGTTTTGCCAGGAGGAAATTCACTGCTTTCAATCTTCTTGGACAGAAATTCAAAGAATTCCTCCTTGTTTTCTGCATCACGCAGGAAGTCCTGCCACTGTCCTGGGATTTTGTTCTTGCCGGACACCTTTCTTCTCGTGCCTTTTCCTCTCTTTTCTCTGGCAGAACCTTTGATGCTGTTTTTGAGATACCTGTCCCAAACAATGTCAACCCTGTCTGCAGTCTGAAGCTGATGCCGCACATGAGGCAAGAACACGTCGGCAGCGTAGTCCTCAAATGTCGTCACGCCAATAACAGGTAGAAGGTGCACCACAGCTGCGCCGTCAAGCACCTTCACATCAAAAGTATCAGGTAGATCTTTCTCACATGTTTTCTTCAAAGATGAGAGTAGCTCAGGAGGAGCGTCAAGGACTATCATTTCTGGATGTTGCTCCTCCAAGGCTTCTGCCAGTTCAGTTGTGTCATATGGCTGAACATCGTCCAGTAAGTGTGGAGCAGATGCCTCCACTGTCTTTGTTAAACATGTTATTAGATTAGATTTTTAAAACGTTTTTTAGACGTTTTTGAGACAACCCAATGACCATGCTCAACAAATTCTTCCAAGGTAGAAGGCGACAGATTTTCCATGTCTCGAATGTGAACAGGAACCCAGCGGGCATAATTCAGATGGTCCAGGGCAAAGAACCACTTGGCCAGAGCTTTCAGGGAACCCACATACAATGCAAAGTCAGCCTCACGATGTGCTTTGACAAACAGAAGAACAAGGAGTTCAAGTCTGAGTATGGTGTCCCAATACTGAAATGTGGGGCTCTTTCTCACCATTTCTTGTAGCCAAGCATCTTCTGACTCTTCTTCTGCTTCTGGCTGCAAGGTGAGAAATGCTTCTTTTTGGAGTTGTCTCAAAATGACAGCGTTAACTTGATGGGCATGGCGTGTTCTGGTTACGTGAGAACAGCTCAGAAACGACTCTGCTGTGCCTGATGAAGCAATCCCTGCCTGTGTCAGTGCATTGGTCCACCCAGAGCAATCTAGGTAATCACCGACAGTCTTCCACAGAGCCATTTCAATATGCAAGCCCCCAAACATGACTACAATCTTGTCCTCACCATGTGTTTCAGGCCATTTCCATTGGACGTACTTGGCAAGAGCAAACAGTGGAGCATCCATTGCAATCACCGGGATTTGTCCATTGTTGAGAAAATCTGTCGAACGACGCACAATGTCCATGCCGTGTTTGACCATTGCAGCTGTAGCTGCCTTTTCATAGAAGAAAGGCAACAGTTGGGACAAAGCAGGTGCTTTCTCCTTGAAAGATGACTCATCTTGCTGAGATGCATGATAAGCTGACCAAGCCACGCAGTCCCCCTTGTCCAGCTTGTCTTTCTCAATCAGATCCAGAGCTGTTTTAAGCCACAGTTTCTCCTTCTCCATGGCTGCCTCCATATTTGTCATGACAGTCTGACTGAGGTTCTTGTTTGGAATTTCGACTGCAGATGCTTTTAGGGATACAGCTGGCACAACACTGAAATTGTCGGGCAAGGAGAAATCATTTTCTTCACTCTGTGGAAGAAGAGTGATGGCCTCTCTTTCCTGTCCTTTGTTGGAGGAAGTGGGTGACTGAAAGAGGCTTATCCCAGTTCCGTGAAAGGAACCTTTGGCTGTGGTGCTTGAAGGATTGTGGTCCAGATTATCCATTGCACCTGCAGTGAACAGTCCAATACGAAGCTGAGACGGACAGACAACGCCTTCTCTTTGTGCTTTCTGGCAAACTGCAGAGGCTAGTCGATTCTCAAGCTGAAGAATCCGGGAATAGCTGACACTGAGGCCCAAGTCATGCAAACGAGTGATCCCTTTTTTGGACCGCGTCAGTGTGTGTTCATTCAACCCTATGTACAATGGCAATGGGGGCTCAGAGGACAAAGAATGTCGCTGCTTTGCCCCACTCTTAGCCGTTTTTGTGCGGTTGAAGATTACTGTCTGACATATTGTAAGTGTAGCCTGTGATTCTTGAGTTTCTTGATTTTTCAAAGTAGGTCCTTTCAACATCATTGAGACAAGCATTTTCAGTGTTGTTGGTATTGAGTCTTCTTGGCAATTTGGTGGAAAGGTTGCATCAAAATGAAATCCTTCAAACTTGAAAATGTCCTCTCTGGTGATTTTGGCAGCTTTTGCAAAATGGAAGCATCTCCTTCATAATCAGTGAAGGCTTGTTTCAGCATTTGCCTCATTCCTTGATCAAAAATAAGCACCACGTTTTTTCCATCATTTTGTTCTTGTGCTTTGGGAAAGAAGTGGAGAATTTGTTCTTTGAAGCGCACTTTGTTGACTTCTTTCTGAATTCCAAGTGCAGCTAGACGTGCTTCATACATGTGCCGCAACTCAGACAACTTGAAACAGAAAGTTCCATCTTCTACTGAAGTCTCTATGTAGCTTGTCAGCTCAATAAAAGCCCGAGCTTCTTTTTTCTTTTTTTCCATTTGACTCCCATCAGAATCTTTTTGTTTTCTTTGAACCCTCAAGAAAGTGCGATGGCGGTTCCGGAACTCAGCGAGACAGTTCAAATGGTACATGCCATCTACAGCTATTACATCTCCAGCAGCAATTCTTGAGAGTGCTGCTGTATCCTGTAGGTCAGTTGCCATTCATCTGATGTTCTGGTCAGCACCCATTGTCATAAATTCATGGAGCTGGCCGTCAGACTTTGAACAAAACATGCAATTGTTCTTTGTCACTGAATGACGAACCTTCTGTCGCTTTTCTTGCACACCTTCACCAGATGCTCCTGCTTCTTCAAACTCTCTTTTTCTTTTTGCTCGTTCTAACTTGCATTTGCTGAACTTGCCATAACAAGTTCTGTGCCACTGAGCCTGGTTATTGACCAGGTCGTCTGCTGTGATGCTTTCGTCAAAGGGAAGAGTCACAGGTAGCATGCGTAGTCCCCGAAATTCACTGACGATATTCAGAAAGTTTTTATATGGCTGCGACTTGTCTTGACTCCCATGGGCCTTCAAGGGGCAGTTCAACTTCTCACTAGTTGTTTGTTGGCAAATCAAACAAGCTTGCCAATCCATCCTTCATCTATATATATAAAGTAGAGTTGGCCTCTGTGTCTGTATCCTGATCTATGTATGATCTCTAAGATCTCGAGAACCCGTGGACGGATTTGCGAGCGGAAAGTACTGTTCGACTCGGGATGGTCCCAGGAATGTCACGGAGACATAAACATTTAAAAAATTTCGGGTTTTAAAATTAGCGTATTATTAGCACTAGCAGAAGAGAGAGGGATTCGAAGGGAGGGAGCGCAGCGCTTCTAGCGCTTCTGACTACAGCACACCTTAAAATTAAAAAAACTTCGGGTCTACAATCTCTAAGATCTCGAGAACCCGTGGACGGATTTGCGAGCGGAAAGTACTGTTCGACTCGGGATGGTCCCAGGAATGTCAAGGAGACATAAACATTTATAATCACTTGCTAGCGAATAAATAATAACGCATAAATACCTTTCAGCAGCGCGTAAAATAATCTTTCGTTTCAAGTCACTCTCACAAATAGCTTTCCGGAAATGACGGGTCGAAGTGGTCGAGCTGTTAGCATGACGCCTTATCTTTTCAGAGTCCGGGGTTCGAATCACCCCTCTGACATTTATTTTTCGCTTTTATCACGTCCTTTCCCGCACAATTTTTGGGACAGATCCCGTTGAGTGTTTTATTAAAGTTATTGTTTTGTCATTTTCTTATTGTTTTCATGTTTATTTGGCTTGAAACAAAAAAATTATGCCGCCGTTAGGCGTTATGACATCCGATCATAATGCAGCTAATTAGCTTCTAAAAACCAAGAGTCTGCCGTCTATCTCATATCAAGTTTTAAAGTGTGTCTTCTATATATATAAAGTAGAGTTGGCCTCTGTGTCTGTATCCTGATCTACGATCTCTAAGATCTCGAGAACCCGTGGACGGATTTGCGAGCGGAAAGTACTGTTCGACTCGGGATGGTCCCAGGAATGTCACGGAGACATAAACATTTAAAAAATTTCGGGTTTTAAAATTAGCGTATTATTAGCACTAGCAGAAGAGAGGGGGATTCGAAGGGAGGGAGCGCAGCGCTTCTAGCGCTTCTGACTACAGCACACCTTAAAATTAAAAAAACTTCGGGTTTTAAAATTAGTGTGTTACGCGTAATTAGCGCTAGCAGAAGAGGGAGGGAATCTAAGGGAGGGAGCGCAGTGCTCCCTCCAGCGCTTCTGTTAGCGTAATTAGCGTATTTCGGAACGTTAATTTTTCAACTTCATTATTCGGAATCAGTACGTCCCAGAGAACCTTCGTAACGTTACTTTTTCAACTTCATCCGATTGACATGGGACCAACGGCATGTGACAAAGAGTGAAACATACAGGCTGCATTTATTTGACGACAATGAGTTCCGACTTCCGACCTCGGTGGGATGACAGGCTGAGTCAACCCCCCTGGTGTGAAGGGGGAGGAGGAGGGGAGGGGGAAGAGAAGGGGAGGGGAACGAGGGGGAAGGGGATGGGACGGGGGAGGGGGAGGGGGAAGGGGGAGGGGGAGGGGGAAGGGGGAAGGGGGAGGGGAGGGGGGGAGGGGAAAGGGGGGGGAGGGGGAGGGGAGGGGCCCTTCTTCCCCTGGGCACCCCCGCACCCTTCCCTCCCCCCTTCCCCTCCCCCCTCCCCCCCTTCCCCCTCCCCCCCCATTCCCCTCCCCTCCTCTTCCCCCTCCCCTCCTCCTCCCCCGCTTCCCCCTCCCCCCTCCCCCCCGTTCCCCTCCCCTCCTCTTCCCCCTCCCCTCCTCCTCCCACTCCCGTGCAAAGCCGGGTACCTCTGCTAGTCCACTATAGGTCAACCCTGAAACAGAGTAAACTATAAAATTAACTTTTTTATAACACATAAACAATTACAAAATACAAAATACAAAATTACAAATACAAAATTAAAATTCTTAGTTTCTTTTAGTCCAGTGGCTTATTGGATGACTCATTTAAAATAATGAATCTATTCGAAGAGTGTTTTTTCATTTGATTAATGTCGGTTGTCAAAGACACGACCACAACCAATAATTTGTCCACGGTCACCACGCTTTGTGAATTAAATCGTCTGTTTCTCGGAAACTATTGCTGTGCTACCTTGGAACATATTAAAATCTGCAAGCATAAAGCATGTAGACCACCTAGAGAAAATATGGTACTTTTGTCCACTCTGTCCCCATCTCATCAAATAATGGGTCTTACATCCCTCACTAATATACTCAAACAGACAATGGAGAAAGTCACAATACAAGCAAAGTCCTCAAAATGTCATGCTCTGTTCGATATCGTTTGAATCTTCACCGCCTCATAGGAAACCTCTTGTTAACAATCTAACCGAGGATTAATGGCTCATGTGAGTTCTTTCTGTTAGTTGTTTCGAGCTTGTTTGATTTAATCGCTGACATGTGGATTTTGTCATCGCTTGTTTTTTTTTTTTATTATTTTATTTTATTTTTGTCTTTGTAATACTGTATTTATTAATTGGCAGCTATATTGTGGCTATTTGGTTGAGTGGTAAGATGATTCTTTCTTTCTCCACTGGCTCCTATGGTTTCAATTCCCACGGTTGCACACTCTTACGATTCCGCACTTTACAAGCATAGCGAACTTGTCAAAACCCCCTCAACATTATTTTAAGGGAGGCTTTCATCCTGCAGTGGGCTTACATGGGCTGGTCTGAAGTTTGAGATGGATCATATGAGTTTCAGAATAAGGAATTTTGATGCAGGAGGAGGCCATTCAGACCATCAAAGCCTGTGCTCTTATTACCAACTTGTGGTTGTATGTCCGTGCTCTGTCCTTTTTAAATGCTGAACGTCAAGCAAGTAAGCAGCACGTACCATTTTAAAGACTTTGGTATGACTCAGCCAGTGTTTGAACCACCACCGACCTCCCAGACTCAAAGCTGACACTCTCACCATTACACCACTTAGGCTGGTTCTCTTCTTCCCATGGCTGGTTCGTTTTTTCTCGCGTGTCCATTACATGGTCTGAAACATGGCTGGCTTATGAAAGCAACAACAACAGCAATGGTTAAATATTGTCACTGTAGTGACTGAAAGAAAGCAGTCCTGATGTCTTGCGATCTGGAGTTGTTATCAATCTGAATGGCAGGCAGTTTTGTTATTCATTATATATTGGTAGCTTATAGGTCTGCCATGATATTTGTTTAAGGAGGTGCTCCATATGAGAAGCTAGCCTGTTTTAAATTGTAGTATTTTTATTTATTTATCTTTATTACTGGGGCTAAGGCTTGTAATTGAGCTGACACACACACACACACACACACACACACACACACACACACACACACACACACACACACACACACACACACACACACACACACATGAGACAAACACTTAACAGCTCGAGCTTGGGGGAAGTGCCATCACTACCGTCACTTCCCGCGATATTCTGGGTAGCAGCGACGTCATAACAATGGTGCCGCTTTTCTCACCGAACTCAGGGCATTTCCTCAAAAGGAATTTCCTCCTCCCCATGGATGCCAACTGATGGGGATTGTCCGAACTCTATCCTTTTCAAGCAAAGAAGCAGCACGTACTTTTTTTTTTTTTTTTTTACTTTAAAAAAGTCTTTGGTATGACTTGAACCGGTCCAAACCAGAGGGGTGTTTTTTAGGAGACACCATCTCCTTACTGGATGGTTGTTGGCTCTCTACGGGAGCTCATCCGTCCTTTGCCAGGTGTTTTTTGGTCCTGGCAGGGTGTCATATGCACATTCCTCACTAGCTAAGCCAGTGAGGAGTGTTGGTTTAGTCGCCGCCAACCCGGCCATGCGGCAGGTAGCACTGCGTAACGTTACCAGTGGCAGTCCCAAAAGACTGACTTGCAACCAACAACAATTCAATAATTCAGACTGACCTGTTCAATAATTCAGAGCCATCATAATGTCATCATGGTTGTTGGAATCCCTTGGCCATTACTATCTTCGAGGTGCTAAATGAGACACCAACGATCAGCCATCTTTCTTGGTCTCCAGGTGTGGGAGACATTTAGGCAGCTTCTAGTTAACCCTGTCCTTTGTATTGTCGACCCATGATATACTCTGAGAATCTCCTTCACACTTTCCCGCAGCTGTTCCTTGCTAGATGGTACTTGTTATTATAGAAGGGTGGAATGTATGGTGAACCTTTTGCCATTTCTCCATTTTATTTGGGCTTGGAGATCTTCTGCCAATCTTTACCTGAAATGATGGCAATCAAACAAAATTGAAAATCATTCAAACAGGAAGCATAATGTTTTAGCGACATCATGAAGGACACAAACAACAGGAATGAAGAACTAATGTAACATGATAAATAAGGTGGTGTAAAAGGCACTTCATCAATGGCGGTAAACTTCAAAAAAAATTATACAACCTTCATGGTCTTTATTGTCCCCCGTCGCACAGCGGAGCGAAAGGGGGACTATGGCTTTTCCCTCCGTCCGTGTGTCCGTCCGTCTGTCCGTGCGGGCGTGCGTGTGTGCGGGCGTGCGTAAGCAAAGGACCGCATTCGAATTTGGTGTGTGGGTGCAACCCATGTCAAAATCCAAGATGGCCGCCGCCATGTATGTCTGATGCCATGTATGTCTGAACCTTGTAACCTGCATATCTTGAAAAATAAGCGAAGTACCAACTTCTAATCTGATGTGTGGGTCTATCTAGGCATAAGGAAGAACGCTATTGAAAATTGGGTTGCCACGTCAAAATCCAATATGGCCGCCACCATATATATGTCTGAAACTTGTGAGCGAAATATCTCGAAAAAGAAGCGAAGTACCAACTTCTAATTTGGTGTGTGGGTGTATCTAGGCACAAGGAAGAACGCTGTTTAAAATCGGGTCGCCACGTCAAAAGCCAAGATGGCCGCCGCCATGTATGTCTGAACCTTGTGAGATGAATATCTTGAAAAATAAGTGAAGTACCAACTTCTAATTTGGTGTGTGGGTGTATCTCGGCATAAGGAAGACCGCTATTGAAAATTGGGTCGCCATGTCAAAATCCAAGATGGCCGCCGCCATGTATGTCTGAACCTTGTGAGATGAATATCTTGAAAAATAAGCGAAGTACCAACTTCTAATTTGGTGTGTGGGTGTATCTCGGCATAAGGAAGACCGCTATTGTAAATTTGGTCGCCACGTCAAAATCCAAGATGGCCGCCACCATATATATGTCTGAACCTTGTGAGCGAAATATCATATCATAGCATGTTTTCTGCGTGTTCCACTTTGTCAACTCACATCACTTCCCCGACGGGGGACCGAGGCGTAACGCTTGTTTTATTTAAATTTAATTTGATAGTAGAACACTAGAATACAAATCATCTTTTTGGCACTTTCAAAAACTTTTAGTTCAGCAGTAATTTGACAAAATATTACATAATCTCAACCAATCAAATTTGCTACTCGCCCATGTCCTTTTTCCTTTTTTTTCCTTTTCCATGCCCATGTCCTTTTTTTTTTTCTCTCAAGACTGCGTCGGGGTAAGGTGTTCTCTGAACTCTCTAGTTCAACCTGGGATAGTACTTCATTTGTGCTTTTAATGTGCCATGTAGGAAATGCACAAAATCTCGCAGAAACATTATGTTTGGAGTGCCTATCTGTGTCTTTTCTTTGCACTGAGTGTCCAAAGATCTCTCATCAATATCGCAGAGTACAGATCACCACCCATTTATATATTTGTAGTCTTTGTTGACTGTTGTGATATCGTTTCTTCTCCAAAGCACATTAAGTTTGGACATGCAGGTCATCAGTAATACCAGCCTGGACTTTTTATGCACAAAAATCTCGGGAAATGGAAAAGTGAAGTGACCGAGGGTAAAAAGGTAATATACTAACAGTGAGGTCCCATTGATGGACGAAATAACAATGAACAAAAACCAGAATGGGACCGCGCATTGAAACCAGCACTTGGTGCAGCATTTCTCAATTTGCTTTTGTGGTGCAGAAACCAACACATGTATGGAATTGGCTCGTGCTGTAAAAGGGATTTAAAACTATTCATGTTGTTTTCTGATTGGTTCACCACAAACACCACCCAATTTTTATAAAGTGTTTAATGGATGTGAAACGATGGGTGTGCCATAATACTTTAGCTAAAACTACATTTTGTCATGGATATGACAGAAAAACTCTTGGGTGGTGTGTTTATAAATACAGCAAGACATACTTATAAACCAGGAAGTGCAAAACAACTAGATTTCGTCCTTTTCCTCCCTTTTAAGAAAGATATAACAGAAAAACTCTGATAAAATCAAAATTCTTAAAAAAACAAATTGAGATTGCCCAGAATCAAGTCACATCGTGGAGGTGAATAAAAACTAATGTTAAGGCCGAGAAAAATATATTTCCGGTCTCTGGTCAGCGTGCGCATCAATTTTGACCCTGCGCGTGAATATATATTTTTTTCCCCAACAGTACCTACAACAGCGCGCGCCTGTTGTTGCCGGACCGGCGCGCTATCTCGGGAAATACGGGTTTGTGAGGGTCGCCATTGGTATCGACGTTCGCGCACGGTTCTCCCCTACAAAAATACGTTTAGTTTCTCCAAATCCAAAGATATGAGTAGGTTTGTGTGCCGTGCCGTCATGAATCCAATCGGCTGGATATTGTCATTTATTGAAACGAAGACGTTCTTTGTCGGGTTCGTGTGAAGCAACCAGAAGGCCAAGAGAGCTCCGGGTGGTCTCGTTAATTAGGCCTGGATCCTATCTCGTTTGTCATGAAGTTGTAAGTGTCTGTGATAATCTGGTGGACTGGGAGAAGAGATCGTGGGAGACCATCGGCCTGTTAGACCACTTGCGCATGCACAGTGTTGACGCGATCGACGCATTGGAATGTTTGACGGTACGGCGAGGCGATCTCGAGAACGAAATGGCAGTCTATAAAATGCTTGAAGAACTTTATGATTTTCAGAATAAATACATTTTAAAATAACTTATTAAGCTTGTGTTCATTATTTACAAAAAGGCCAACCTGTCCCATTGGCTGTCTTTAATTTCTCTCTGGACGGCGTCACGGCAGATGAGGACCGCAAGGCATGAGGACACAAAAAATAACACCTTTATATGTGCAATCCATGCTTTTCAAAAAAACAAGAAAAAAAAAAACCGCATCGCCGCATCAAATCTGGAACTTTGGTCTGACCAGAGACCAGCAATATATTTTTTTCGGCCTAATCACTGATCATTTCGCTGCAATCACACTGCCCACTGTTTTGTGGGAATTTTTACCAAAAGATAAATTAATGTCAGTTGCTTGTTATGGAAGCTTACGAGCTTTGTGGTGGTGGTTATCATGCAGCCTATGGTTGCTTGGCTGCATCGTTTTCTGGGGGCGTGGCTGTGCCACTGATGCAGTGCCCCCCATTACCAGTCAATTGATGCTCATTTTGCCGACTTCGGAAGTATGACAGGCTCAGTAAACCCACCTGGTATTAATTCAACGGCATGACGGGGCTCAAACCCACGACCCTGAGATCTCAAGCCAGCCACCTTAACCGTTAATCCAACACCAGGCACGAGTTAATATTAGTCACTCGTTCGCTTAAAGTGGATCTTTCGACTCTTCTCTCATTAATCAGTGGCTTCAATTGTTTTTGCCCGATTCTTATGAATTAAAATTTAAACTAGGTCTCTGTGGTCACAAAGCAATCGCCATTGGTAAATCTCCACCAGCACCCGCGATCCAATGATTGCCATGTTTCTTTTTGGATCGCCATATGACCTTAACCTTCAACATTTAGGGATAGTTTGTAAATAAATGTAATGTGTCCCTATCGACAATCTATCTCTCTATAAAACTCAAAATCATGAAGATTGAAGGAAATTATTCATATTATGATAAAAAAACGGTGTCACAATCCGCCAAAAATAGTTCAAGGACACAAATCAGATGCACAACCTCAGTGCAGGGGTACTATTATGATGAAAGGACATATTGGAAGGCCAAGTGTCTGAGATTCAGCATTGACAAAATTGAGCGATGGCAAAAAAAAAAGTTTTTTTTTTTTTTCAGACCGCCATTTGACCATGACTTGGAGGGTTATGATGTGAATTGAGCGTAAATGCGGCTTGCTTTGGGCTATCTAGAGAGGACAATTTTGTTCTGATCAGACAAACCTCTGTTGAGTTATGGTGAAAATGTTGAAATGTCTATAATTTGGTCATAGCCTTAAAAAATAGGTTAAGGTGAAAACAAAATGATTTCAACCACACATACTTTCTATTTCCATTACTGATGCAAAATTTCATTTCAAAAGTCCTAGCTGGATCCAAGATACCTCTCGTACCCATGCCCGCAGCAACAAAAAAAGAAAAGGTAGAAAAAAACCTATATGGTGGTTTAGTATTCTTCGGAGTTTAAAAAACTCTGAGGTGACATTAAACATAGGGGCAATACCCCTGGCGCTCACCTGTTAGAATAAGAAATATACTACACTGACTAAAGGTATTTTAAACCAATTTCAATGGTTGCTAGAAGACAGGGCAGCATGTGGAATCATACAAGCATAATCATAAGACTTTAAACAAACAAAAAAGAAAATACCTATTTTGAGGGGCGACCCTCCCGCCCCCCCCCCCTCCCCACCCCCATCCCCCAGACTCCCAAAGGGATTTTTTTTTTAATGCCATTAACAAACTTTGGTACATCACGGGTGATTAAGGTTGTGGTCCAGTTTCATCTAAATCGTGTGCATAGTTTCTGAGAGAAAAAAGCAAATATCTATTTTGGTGGGTCAAACCTGAACCCACTTTGACCCCCTGTAGACCCTCTTAGACTTCGATTTTCTTAATGCCGTGACCAAACTTTTGTGCATTACGGGTGATGAAGGTTGTGGTCAAGTTTCATCTAAATCGTGTGCATAGTTTCTGAGAGAAAAAAAGCAAATATCTATTTTGGTGGGTCAAACCTGAACCCACTTTGACCCCCTGTAGACCCTCTTCGACTTCGATTTTCTTAGTGCCGTGACCAAACTTTTGTGCATTACGGGTGATGAAGGTTGTGGTTGTTTCATCGAAATCGTGTGTATAGTTTCTGAGAAAAAAGTAAAATCCTTTTTTGGGGGTCAAACCTGGACCCACTTTGACCCCCGGTAGACCCCCTTAGACTTTTAAATTTATTTATTTTTTCTTTTTTTAAAAAAATGCCGTGACCAAACTTTAGTCACAACACAACAAATATCACTTGTGACATGTTTGGTCACAATCTCTTCAGCGGTTTTGGAGAAGAAGTTGCTAGTGTTGACGGCCTGACAGACGGACAACGTCCCATCGCATAAGCTCCCCGGAACTTCGTTCCAGGTGAGCTAAAAATTGGGGGAAACAATTGTAAAGGGGGTGGGGGGGGGGGGGGCGGTATTAATTGGTGAAACACCAGCACAGTCATCTTCTGAACCTTTTATAGAACGTAATTCTATGGAAAACTGCTCTCCCCTCTGGTCTGGTGCTCCTGCCTCACACCTAGCTCGTCTTCAAGCTGTTGAAACCAAAGCGTTCAGAATCATTGGAATCTCCCGCGATGAAGCTAACTCCGAGGGCCTTTCACTTACTCACCGCAGGCAGGTTGGTGGTCTTTCCGTCTTCTACCGACTCCTCTCTGGCCTTGCCCCCCTAGCTCTCTCTGGGCTCTGTCCCCCAAATATTCCTACAGGTCGCACAAGATCTGCCTGCAACCCTCTTATGGTTAAACTGCCAAAATCAAGACTTTCTGCTCACCTTCACTCCTTCATTCCTCTTTTCTCCCGCCTCTGGAACAAACTCCCTCACTCTCTTCAATCCCACTCCACCCTCCAGGTCTTTAAAACAGCTGTTCGCCACCATCTCTTATCTTCCCCCATCCAAAACCTTGATCTTTTCTACCCCCGCTAATTTCACCCCAAATCGTACACTTTTTTGAAATACCAACTTCTGTCCTGGAAGTCCTTGGTCACCTTGTGTTTTATACCTCTCCCCCCCCCCCCCCCCTTCCCACGCCTCCTTCCCCTAAGCCCTCTCCCTCCCACACTTCTCCCTGCTCTCAAATGTTGTGTTTGTGTGCTTCCCCTTCTCTCCCCATCTTGTCTTCCGCTCCCTCTTTTTATATATTTTGTTTGTCTGGTTGATTTGTTTGTGAAATAAATGTTAGCTCTTTCACGAGCCTCGATTCAGTATCCAAAAAAACAAACAAAAAAACCTTCCAATCATCCCTTTTAGGATGACCACTCCTGAAATAATGAAGATGACTTTTGGAAAAAATCTTCACCTTGTTCTGTCTGTAACAATAATCTGAAACTATACTATACTCGAAACTATATTCTGAGGTTTCTGGACTTCAGACCAGACTTTGGTGGGTTAAACCGGTGTTATGAGCGCTCAACCACACCTCTTCCCTCAGAGCCCATTTCTGGTGTGGGCAGTAATTATATTTGTCTGAAGGCCTTTGAGCTTCTGCTTAGCCAGATGACATAGCTCACTCTGGAGGCCGTTTTGGATGCAGTGTCCATAATAATCTTCCTCTTTCCTTTTGGGATGCCTAAAAGGGCAAGGCATTTGCTGAAAGATGCATGAATGCATTGTAAAATCCTCTACTACCTCTAAAGCACCAATCCAACCATTTGTAATTGGGTCGAGAATCGAACCCAGACTGGATGGTTCACAGGCAAGTGCGCTACATCTGCGCCATTCTTGCAGACTATGTCTGTGTCTGTGTTTTGTTTTTAACTGCTGTTTCAAAGTGTGGTACAAGATTTGGTAACGTTAACTCTGCCATTGTGTGAATCTTGCATGGTTAAAATAACCAAAGCATTGATAATGAAAACAAACCAGGATTGAACTTGCTTTCTCTTTTGCTTTTCTACTGCTATTCTACATTTGTGAAGACATGCGATTTAAGTATGCTGCGCGTGTCAAGGAATAATGTGACACTCGTGCACTTGTTAAAGGCATATTTGTTTATTCATTCTGTTCAGAAAGAATATGGCAGTTGGTAAATTCTGGTATTGTTAATTGTGCATAATCCATTATTGTCTGGCAAATTGATTATTCTTCTTTCATTTGGCCTTCTCTTTTAATATTGTTACAGATACGACTTTGATGGTATGGTGGGCCGAGCGGGATGGCCGCCGTATCCGTACAAGTTACCCGATTGTGCCCGAATGTTAACTAATCGCGCTACGCTGGCTCAATCGGAAAGAGAAGACACCCGGCTGGGTTACAATCACACAATACGACACCAGGGGTTCAGTTCTCAAGACCTCCGGAGGAGGTTATATTAAGGCGGAAAAGGTTAGATTACAGGGACAAGAGGGAAACATAGGAAGGTGGGCACTTAGACACAACCTTATATTAACCCTAGACAGACCACAGATAAACGGGACAACGCTGACTCACACGGGGTTTGATGGCCAGGAAAGCGGGTAGCGATCGCTCCAGGTGCACCTGTGCTCAGGGCAGGATCACGTACGGTGGGGTCCAGAGATGCTGGTGTGGTCGCTCAGCGCTCGTGGGTCGCGACTTTGGTGGAGATGCCGGGGAGGTCGCTCAGCGCTCGGGAGGGTGGCGTCTTGTCTTTCCAAGCTCGGGGCGCATCTCTAACGTCACGTCCGGCGCGGGGCCGCGTATATCCGGCGGGGAGTCACGCCCTCGCTCGTTAGCTCCGCCCCATATGGCATCGGCCCATGGCTTCTCATTGGGTGCGGGGGTTACCGGCTCCGCCCTTGACGAGGGGCCGACAGGGAGCCCCCTTCTGGGTAACCCCGTCGAGCACATGTTCAATGGCGGCCAACCGAGCCGGAGTGAGGACGCAAAGCCGCTGTTGTTGTGGTTGTTGTTGTTGGAGCTTGAGATGATGGGAAGAGATGCGGGGAGGTATGGGAAGGTCCTAAACTCCTACTGGTGCCATATCATCACATTCTGGTGCAACGAAGAGTCATAATTAATGGAAACAAGTCCTTAACTGACATAGATTAAGAATAACTAGCAAGATGTCCTATAATTGTCTACGTGTGGTGCGGGGGACCTGGGCACGACATTTAATGGGGGAATGAAGGGGAAGATCGGCTCTAATGGGTGTTGTTTACAGACAATGGGACTAGGGAATGGGGTAAGGGGAGAGTTGGGGAGTATCGGAGAAGATAGGGGAATATTTACAAGCGGATATGGAGGTCAAATTCCATATTCGCAACATTGCACCCTTCTCTACCCTCGGGGCGTCCCGACCCGATAAATTTTTACCTACTTTAGTGTGGCACGCAATGTAGTTCCCTCTACTATTAACTCTACCCTGAGTGCGACAGTTTTACAGATATTCACAAATGAGTAAATATGTCCCCCTGCGACGTTGCACCCTTCTCCTCACAGAAACACACCCACAGGATAACCGAATCCGGAAAGAATTCGCAAACTAAACATACAGCCGGTAGGGAGCATTATTTACAAGACTACGCTGCTATTTACACTACGATCCAGGACCTGTCTTTGGAGGAACACATGCAGATGTTATGCATAGAGAGAGAGCGCGCTTGCCAACATCGATACACCAACCCACGAGTGCTCTGTGGCCGACGGCCTTTAATAACGTGCAGAGCACCCTTTCCCGAGCACCAACAGCACCACCCCACCACCAATCGGTGCAGTCACCATTGTTCAATGAAATAAAAATAACTTCAACAACCCCTAACCCTGCAGGTGTCTCTTGCTCTTCTTGTGGTGCACTTGGTGGTGTTAAAAGTGGTTCACCTGTATGGCATAGGTGCCACGTTGACCCATAGGTCCATCCCCGGGTGGTGCTTGGCCGCAACCGAACTGCGGTCCATTGTGGGTGGCCACAAACATTGCGGTCCATATGGTGTACCGATCCAGGCAGCGAACAGCGAAAGTGCAGGCCCACAACTGCGCAGCCAGCACCTCTCTCTCCTCTCTCTCTACCCCAAAGCCAGATCCTCGGAGGTGGGAGACAAAAGAAGAAACAAGTGAGTAAGGTGGTAAGGGCGCAAAAGTGCACGCAATGTTGGTGATGCACACTGGGGGCACATGGGAACCAGGTGAGACAGGTACGTTCCTATCGTACGCCCCCCCCCACCAGGTAACCTACATGGCCCCTCCCTTACCCCTTACTGCATCCACAAAACACAACCCTACTCATAAACATCTACTTTACAAATCAACAAACATCCCTACTGTCTTCCCCGTTCCTCCCATATACCAAATTCGTCTTCTCTCCCTCCTAACCAATCAAATTTGCCATTTTCAACTCTCATCAAAATTTGCCATCTCCAACTGCACATCAAAATTTGCCATCACCAATTCATCATCAGTCCCTCCTAGGGAGGGAGAGATGGAATCACCCCAATGTCTCATCCACGTCGTGATGCGTCTCACAAATCCTCACAGCAATCTCATTTCCTTCAACAAACAAAGAAAACACAGGTGTGGAGTCATCATCATCACCACAGGCAAGTGGCTGCGTATGGTGCGACAGGTTCATCAATCCTAACTATCTCCTAAATGACTTTAACAACTTTACACTACCCGGGGGCTTTCTCCGGCCAAACCATTGGCCCTCTTACACTATGGGTTCTAAAAACCAATTCCCATTGGCCAAACTGTGGTGCTTTTCAATTTGGGGTCTCACTCCCCCGATTCATCTCCCGGTGCCCTCGCACAATTTCTGGGCTGCGGCGTGTACCTCTCCCAGTGGGTCTACCCACCTGCACACCTCCACCACTGCAGTTGCCTCCGAGCTTACCTGCTCCTTGCCCTAACCTAACTACCTGGGGAAGGCCCTCTGGCACTCTCCCCACTCGGTGCCCTCTCTGGCACTGGGCTGCCCGATCCACACCCGGGATCCTCAGGCACCCACTCACAACTACCGGCTCCCAGAGCCCACCTGCGGCCTCACCTGGCCGACATCCTCACAGTGGTGGAGTGCCCAACCAACTACACACACTAACAGGCTACACGCCCAGCCATTTCCACAACACTAATGCACCCATTCACAACACCATTCTGCAACCGCACCACAAATGCCAATATCCAACCACAATTTACCTGCACCCTCTACCTAACACTTACACTACCCGCCCCGGGTGCTCGTGAAAGGGGTCCACTCTTCCCCCATCCACACCTTCGCACCATGCACACCACTCCGTACCACTCACTCCAACTCTCTCCACACACCTGTACCTGCACACCTGTGCTCTCACACCTGGTGCCACCTGCACCCTTCTCTCCCCAAGCGCATTCGCGCTGATCCACACACTCACTACTCATACACTGCTCCACACACCTGTCCAGTTGCACACCTGTGCAATCACACCTGTTCAATTCTCACAAACACGGCATCATCTCAGCTAACTACTCCCTTCTGAAACTTGCGCTTCCCAGTCGTCCCTTTAAACTATTGCGCTCCCACGTCATTATCATCCACACTAAACTACCTGCGTCCCCACTACAGGTATCAGTCACTAACTAACCTTAACGTCACCTAAGGTCATCTTCTCTAGATCCCTACACACAATATCCTAACCCACCCGGGCTAGTTTTCACTGCCATACACCCCATAAGCTATTGCTCCTTTGCCCCCCTCATGGGAAGGGTGGCAGGGATGCCATCCCACCACATCGGGGGTCTCTCACTACCAATTTTGCACATCAAATTGCAACAAATTAAAAATTTGCCAATCACTGCCCATCATCTGCCAATCCCTTGCCAATCATCAAATTTTGCTTTTCTCTAATTTTGGGTCCAAAACACTAACCTCATCACCCAGTCGACTCACTAATACCTCTCGGTGCGCCAATCCCTGTCCAAAGCCCGGCTTCGTAAAGCCAAGCAATGGGTGCTGGTTGTTTTGTGCCAGCGGCTGGATGCGTCCGGCACTCGGTGCAGGGACGGGGGCTTACCCGTGCCGAGATCCCACACACCACCTCGGCGTGGAGCCATCCAATGCCCCGATCTAGACCTGCCGGCACGTCTCACCAAAAAGTGGTCGCCATGACGACCCTTTCTATCGGGCTGCCAGCTCCGCCTAGTGGAGCACGGACGCG
This sequence comes from Myxine glutinosa, assembly GCF_964187855.1. Lineage (NCBI taxonomy): Eukaryota > Metazoa > Chordata > Myxini > Myxiniformes > Myxinidae > Myxine > Myxine glutinosa. Next base: position 120,075,296 of record NC_136261.1, on the reverse strand, counting down.
GCCGTCCCACGCGAGGCCCAGCGTGGATCGCGCACGGCGGTCCTTTCGAACCCGCCGTGGCTCGGATCCCCGCTGGTTCTCGCGGCACGCGAAGCCCGGCACGCACCGAGGGCCTGCTTCGGCTATAAGTCGTTCTAACCTCTATCCCGTCTAACGTCGATGCTTCACCTGCATGCTTACATCCCGCAGCCCGTTCCTTGCTCACACATCCAGCCGTGCCCATGCTCCTCGTCGTACCTTTCCTTACACACCCAGGTACACCCATTCCACTCACAGCTTTGGTCACACACCTGACCACCGAACACTTTGGCACACACTCGTTGGTCGCACACCTCACCAAAACACCTCTTCGCGCCCCCTCCTCAGTCACCTCCTCTGTGACAATCACAGGTGTGCTCTCATTCGCACACCCAATCACGTGCCTCACCACCAACTCCAGCGTGCATTCCCACTCACGCTCTACCATTCCAGGTGTGCATCCTTCCATCCCAGGTGTACATCCTCGCTCACCTGTCACAACTAACTCACGCTCCATGTCACTCTCACTACTTTCACCTCCACTCGTGACAACGCACTCACCCTTACTCTTGACAGCACACTCTTTCCCCATGCACCTGTCCGTCACACACCTTTCTCGCGCACACTCTCCCGTTACACCCTCTGTAACACTCACCACAGGTGGACACTCTTCCTTACTTCTGACAGCGCACTCTTTCCTCATGCACCTGTCCGTCACACACCTTTCTCGCGCACACTCTCCCGTTACACCCTCTGTAACACTCACCACAGGTGGACACTCTTCCTTACTTCTGACAGCGCACTCTTTCCTCATGCACCTGTCCGTCACACACCTTTCTCGCGCACACTCTTGCGCACACTCTCCCGTCACACCCTCTGTAACACTCACCACCCCGCGCTTCCACGTGCTCCCTCGCACACGCGCTACGATCGACTCATTCTCGCCAACACCCTCACTCCTGGGCACACACTTTTTCCTCACACACCCCAGAGTCGGACTTTCTCGCACACCTCCTCTTTCGCACACCAGACCTGTCACACACCTCACCAACGGCCTTTCACGAACACCCGGGTCTATCTCGACCCCCAAGCTTCTTAAATCCCCTGGCGCATCATACGCACGACCATATTGGTCACCACTTACACCGGGTCCTCTTCCTCTTCGCTTCTCCTCCATCACCTGCGAATCCCTCATCCGGTTAATGAGCACGTCATCACGATCCAAACACAGACTTTGGACCAATTCTTTTATCTCCTCTTTTATTTCTTTCTTATCCCCTCTCCGTCGCTTCTTAATTTCGCTCATCCCTTCTTCCACTTCTTCTAATTTGTGCTTCACCTCTTTTATTCCCCGGTACGTCTCCTCAAGCTCGTCCTCCAAGGCTACCTTGACCGTTTCCATGTGCGTCCTCACCTGCCGGTCCTTCGTCTCTATTACCTCTATCACCTCGTCCAACCTCGTTGTCAGTCCCTCACGTACCATCTGACATTCCCTCTTTGTCGCTATCAAGTCGTTTTTAATTTCTTTTTGTGTCGCCTTTAAACCTCCTAATACCGCAGTGTTCCTTTGAACCTGCTCCACTAACTCCGTCTGTCCCACCGTCAGCTGCTCCACCTCCTGCGTCAGGTCCTCTATGCCCCCTTGTAACTTTACAGTCCCCTTTCTCACCTCCTTCTCCATGTGCTCCTTACAGTGCCTCACCTCCTCGCGCACTCCTCCGACCTCCTCACTCACTCCTCTTCTGATCTCTTCTCCCATCACTTGCATCTCCTGCCCAGATGCCACCCTCATCTGCTCCATTTCCTCCCTGTGAGCATCCAGTTTGGTTTCTACCCCCATTCTGACCCCCTCTATCTGCTGCTCCATTTGTTTAACTTCCCTTTCCGCTTGGTCCCTCATGTCCCTCAATTTGCCTTCCATACTGTTTTCTAACCCCTCTAACCCTTTTTGCATCCCTTCCATTTGATTCTCTTGAGCGGCCATTCTGTTTTCTACCCCCATTAACCCATTTCTCACCTCTTTTATCCCGTTGTCTAACCCCTCAAAATTATTGTCTAACTTCCCAAATTTCTTGTCTAACTCCTCAAAATTATTGTCTAACTTCTCACTGGTACCCCTCGCTTCGTCCCTCATTACCCCCAATTGCTCACTCCGAGCCCTCGCTTCGTCCCTCATTACCCCCATTTGGTTTCCCATTACCCCCATTTGGCCCTCTATTCGTTCCATAAGGGCCCTCATTTGCAACATAAAAAGGTTCGGATCCACCAGGGGCGCTGCCACGGTCACGGGCGCGGTGACCAGCGAGGCGCCATTTTGCGCGTCTGCTACCCTCGCTGCTTCGCTCTCCTCACGTCCCTCAATTTGGTCCTGGACCGACCCTGCCTCACTCTCCCCTACCGGACCCCAGCTGTCTTGATCCGCCATAGCGCGACTTTCAAAATTCGGGTTTTTATTATTTTTTTTTTTTTTGTACAACACAATCAAATTTCGCTGTTATAATTTCGAGCGCGTAAACGCGCTCCGGGTCCAATCTCACTCCTCGACACCAATTGTTACAGATACGACTTTGATGGTATGGTGGGCCGAGCGGGATGGCCGCCGTATCCGTACAAGTTACCCGATTGTGCCCGAATGTTAACTAATCGCGCTACGCTGGCTCAATCGGAAAGAGAAGACACCCGGCTGGGTTACAATCACACAATACGACACCAGGGGTTCAGTTCTCAAGACCTCCGGAGGAGGTTATATTAAGGCGGAAAAGGTTAGATTACAGGGACAAGAGGGAAACATAGGAAGGTGGGCACTTAGACACAACCTTATATTAACCCTAGACAGACCACAGATAAACGGGACAACGCTGACTCACACGGGGTTTGATGGCCAGGAAAGCGGGTAGCGATCGCTCCAGGTGCACCTGTGCTCAGGGCAGGATCACGTACGGTGGGGTCCAGAGATGCTGGTGTGGTCGCTCAGCGCTCGTGGGTCGCGACTTTGGTGGAGATGCCGGGGAGGTCGCTCAGCGCTCGGGAGGGTGGCGTCTTGTCTTTCCAAGCTCGGGGCGCATCTCTAACGTCACGTCCGGCGCGGGGCCGCGTATATCCGGCGGGGAGTCACGCCCTCGCTCGTTAGCTCCGCCCCATATGGCATCGGCCCATGGCTTCTCATTGGGTGCGGGGGTTACCGGCTCCGCCCTTGACGAGGGGCCGACAGGGAGCCCCCTTCTGGGTAACCCCGTCGAGCACATGTTCAATGGCGGCCAACCGAGCCGGAGTGAGGACGCAAAGCCGCTGTTGTTGTGGTTGTTGTTGTTGGAGCTTGAGATGATGGGAAGAGATGCGGGGAGGTATGGGAAGGTCCTAAACTCCTACTGGTGCCATATCATCACATTCTGGTGCAACGAAGAGTCATAATTAATGGAAACAAGTCCTTAACTGACATAGATTAAGAATAACTAGCAAGATGTCCTATAATTGTCTACGTGTGGTGCGGGGGACCTGGGCACGACATTTAATGGGGGAATGAAGGGGAAGATCGGCTCTAATGGGTGTTGTTTACAGACAATGGGACTAGGGAATGGGGTAAGGGGAGAGTTGGGGAGTATCGGAGAAGATAGGGGAATATTTACAAGCGGATATGGAGGTCAAATTCCATATTCGCAACAATATTCTTCATTATTCCCTGGTGTTGGCTTAGCGGTTAGGGTGCCGGCTTGGGATCCTAGGATCCTGGGTTCGAATCCCGGTCGATCGCTGAATTAACGCCAGGGGGGTTGACTCAGCCTGTCATCCTTCCGAGGTCGGCAAATTGAGTACCAGCTTGCTGGGATGAATGATCCCGGTGTGTACCCCGGTTTAGAATAGGTACACCGTATCCCTGCGCATCGTAAGAGGCGACTAAGGGTTGGCATCAGGAAGGGCATCCGGCCATAAAAACATTGCCTCAAACAGGGAACCATGATTGTCATGGGCCCCGCAAGGCTAACCCCCGCTCTAGCGGGGAAAATGGCCTTAAAAAAAACCGATCATTCATATTATTCCCATGCTTTTTGAAAAAAAATAAAAAACGGGAGCTGGGGATATTGTAATCTGCTCTGTATGTCCGTCACACTATCTCCTTGTAAACTGTTGGTGCAGGAATTCATCAAACTCGGTGATTATGATCACCACATGGCAAGAAGGTGCCGATAAGTCATAAGTGATTCTGACTCTGTGTTCAAACTGCTGCAGGTGGAGCTTGAGCTGTTGAAGGAAGACAATGAACAACTGCTCACTCAGTATGAGAGGGAGCGGAATTTGCGCAAACAGGCTGAGGAGGTGGGCACTTTGAGCATGAGTATGTACATCTGTATGGATGTGCTCACCTTGTCAACCTTTTGTGTGCACGCCACACTTCCCCATAATGAAGAGTTTGTTCTCATCTCATGTGCTTGAGTTTTTAAAATCTCTTTTCTTGGTATTTTAATTTTCTTCATTGCTGTATACCCTCAATGAACTGCTCGTACTTTAATCTGAATTTAAATCCGAATGTGTTCTTATGAAGTCCTTTTGTAAATTAAAGCTGAAACAATGAAATTTTATTTTCATGTTACATTGGAATAAGAGTTGTCCCCTCATTAAACCAAGCCCTCCACCGAGAAGCTCCTATTTCACAGATGGCCTTGAGAGGAGTGAGGATACACAAAAAGGATGCTCAGGACAGAGGCGAAAAACCTGTGTGGCCGACCACACACGAAGTGGGATTAATTGGTTCCTTGAAAGTAGTAGTGGTACTAGTAGGGAGAACTCTGGTTTTGTATGAGGAGCATTATAAGTGAACACCTGTTTCGATGAATGGAGATGCACAATATTAGTCCTGCTTTTGGAAATGGAGGTTGAAGTAAATGTCAACAGAAGGGCTCACTGAAATGCAGATCATGTACCACGTCGGTTCTGCCGAAGCAGTTTCTTGGCTGAAGTTACTATCCTAGTCTGTTCACCACTCCGACACAAGAAGTCAGAGCAGGAATTTGGAATTTGTTCAGGGTGCCTTTGATAGCTCGCCTACTCTTCACGAAGGACGCTGTGGGGTCCTTAACATCCATCCACCAACTAAATGTCGGTTTAACGTCCACCCATGGGACGGCACACACATTAATGAATCATTTTGCCTGTGAAACACCACGATGACAGTTTATAGCTAGGCCGAGATTTAAACCCAGGCTGGACAGCTGAGGGGCGAGTGTACGTACTTCTAGGCCATCCTGCCTGGCAACTGAAATGAAATATGAGGTTTGAGGCTCCCAGTGCAGCTAAATGACAAAGGTAGCTGGTTTATTAATTAAGAAAGGGTACCGGGTGTGGCAGATGGTCAGACACGTGGAGGAAAGGAGAGGAGGATAACAAAAATGAGTACCAATGGCCCAGTGAGGAATTGAATATGGGCAGTCTTCTACTAGAAAGGGCAAAAAGCATTCATAAAGAATGTTTAGAGAGTTATTCAAAGGACTTTTGAGATGCATTTTAATGCCACAGCACAACCCACTTAAACATGCTTTTCACTTTTGTTTTACAGCGTGGTGTTGGCTTAACGATTAGGTTGCTGGCTTGGGATCCTAGGATCCTGAATTTGAATCCTGGTCGATCGTTGAATTAACGCCAGGGCGGTGACTCAGCCTGTCATCCTATTCCGATGTTGGCAAATTAAATACCAGCTCACTGGTAAATTGGTGCACTGCATCAGCGGCAGCGCTTCCAGAGAAATGATGCAAACCAGCAGCCATGAGCTGCATACGAAAAACAACAACAACAACAACAACTTTTGTTTTTACTCACTGTAATAATCCCACTTTCCTCCACCCTGTATACAAATACAGAATAAGCCGAACTTCACAACCTGGATTTGTGAAAATGTATTTGTGGTGACATCTGTGCTATACAATGGGAAAGTTAGTAAATTATATATATATATATATATATATATATATATATATATATATATATATATATATATATATATATATATATATATATATATATATACACACTCAACCCTCGGCTATCGCGCCTAATTGGTGCCGCTATCGGTGTGCGTTAGCCGAAATCGCGATAGCCGAACTGAAGAACGTATGGTAATAATTCTAATTGGTGCCAGGACCCCCAAGTTGACCACATATTTAACCTATTTTTGCCACTTTTTTACCAAGTGTTTCTACCATATAAAGAAACATTAACATATAAAGAAACATTAAAACAAGTATCACAACATGTAAATAAAAATAAAATGGTAAAAAAAGTACTTTTTACCATTGTACTTACCTTTTTGGCAACGATGAGGGGCTTAGGTGGTTGGGTACTGGGTAGGTTCCGAGGCTTGGGTGGAGTCTTATTGACCACCCCTACGTGCCTCTAACTCGTCCAGGATTGCGTCAGCTGAAGCACCAGAGAAGCGCTCAACGTCAAAGGGCTCGTCAAAGACAGAGGGCTGTGCCTCGTTGCGACGCCGTAAGCAGGGTCGGCGTCATGGGGGGGGGGGGGCATTCGCGGGCCATGCCCACCCAAATGAGTTATTGTGCCCCTCCCCCCGCCCGCAGGCCAAGCCTTTGGGCTTTGGCGCCAAACTTGCACGTCGGCTCTATTTTGTGGTGTGTGTGTGTGTGTGTGTGTGTGTGTGTGTGTGTTATAGATAGATACTCAGCAGCATGTTTTTAAATTGGAAATGGGTTGGTGTGTTGGTTGTTGATGGCAAACTCTTATTATCAAGCATTTACATCATAGATTGAGGTCTCGAACGGCAGTTTGTGCCCCCCCCCCCCACGGTTACCCTAATGTCCCGCGATTAGACTTGTTCTGACGCCGAATCTGGCCGTAATAATTCGGTGATCTGGCGTTGGCGGAGGGAGTTGACGTGAGCATGATACTGCTCCTCGTAACCTTCCAGTGCCGTATTAATAAAGGAGCACCTTGCTTCACTGTTGAATGTTAAATCTTATCTACGTTTCTACGATAATCACGGTTTTGGTAAATACCTCGCACTGTTGACTCATTTATCCCAAATTTCTTTCCAACACTTCGCTTTGTTTCACCATTGCCTATCAACTGCACAATTTCGAATTTCTGAGCGTAAGTTAAGTTCTTCCTCTTCTTGATTTCCCTTGATTTTTCTTTCCCCACGCTCGGTGATGACGTAGCACCCTTTCCACCATTTCCGGTGCGCTATAGCACGTATTTGGGGCGCGATAGTCGTGTGTTGTGCAGTTTTTTAGGTAGCCGCGATAGCAAAGAAACGCGATAGCCGAGTTCGCGATAGCCGAGGGTTGAGTATATATATATATATGTGTATATATATATATATGTGTATATATATATGTGTATGTATATATATATGTGTATATATATATATATGTGTATATATATGTGTATATATATATATTTGTATATATATATATATATATATATATATATATATATATATATATATATATATATATATATATATATATATATATATATATGTATATATTGTTACGGACACGGTTAAAGATGTTATTTTGACCGAGCGGTGGTATTACCGCGACCGAACAGTGCTTCCTTGATTAATACCCGATTTGCCCCAAACTTTGGCCGGATCGCGCCACCGCTATTCAATCGGGAAAACTCTAAAGCGACCGAATACAAAGAGGAAGAAGACGTACAGAAGAGTAATTGGATTTATTATTTACACATATAAGTAGGAAGAAAGCAGTCACGTTTATTTACAGGCACACGAGACGCAGGTGACACAGTGAAATCGTTAGCTTATACAGACTTAATGATCTACCCAGGACAGAACAAACAAAGACGACTCACACGGGGAATGATGATAGGGATGGCAGGTGGATGGCTGGTGGATGGCTGGCGGGATAGGGAGGTCCGACTGGTCCTGCAGCCGATCGACTCGTGGGCAGCCGCCGCTCCTTCGCGGCCCTGCTCCAAACTGCCGTCCAGGCCTCACGCTGCTGTGGCTGCAGTTTTGGTGGCTCCAGCTGCAGTGAATGCAGTTGCGGTGGCTCGATCTGCAGCTAGTGCAGTTTCGGTGGCTCGATCTGCAGCTCAACTCTGGACTTCTCTCGGACTCAACTCCTTGGACTCCCTCTCGTCTCTTTGTAAAAGCTCATCTCACGTCTGCCGCTTGGGAAACGCCCTGCCTGCGGGTTATATAGGCCCCGCTCCTCAACCTTCGCGAACCTCCTCGATCTTTCTTTCCACACCCTCTCCAAGTCCAACCCCTTGTTCGTGGTTGGTTGAGTGGGGCTGACTCACTCCTCCCCTCTATGACGAGGTGGGGACCCGCCTTTCTTCCCCAACCCTGCCTCGTGGTCAATGGCGGATGAAGAGAAAACCGCCCAAAATGCAGTTGGCAATGCGAATGGCAATTGACGAAAATGGGGAATGGAAGTTTTGGGAGTGGGAATGAAGGGAATCTATCTCTTTCACTGGTGCAATGGAGTATTTCAATTAATGGGAGACACAGCCTTACCCTAAAACACATAATAAGATATAACTATCGAACAGGGGTATTCTATGATTGGCTGTGGTGTGGATGCTCTATGGACTAATTATGGGACGCCCTTTGACCTTTACACAGCTCCGGAGGCAGGAGGCGCAGAATAAACAATCATAATAATACACACAATAAAAAAAATACAGTCCTCATATCCGCAACAATATATATATATTGTTGCGGACGCGGTTAAAGATGTTATTTTACCGAGCGGTTGGTATTGCTGCGACCGAACAGTTATTCCCCGATTGGAACCCGATTCCACCCAAACGTTGGCCGGATCGCACCGCGGCTGCTCAATGAGGGAAAAGACTAAAACGATGAATGCAAAGAGGAAGACGAAGGCAAAGAAAGGTTTGGAAATACTACTAAATTTATTTACTATTTACACACATAAGCAAAAAGAAAGCAGTCACGTTTATTTACAGCACATAAGACGCAGGTGACACAGTGAAAATACTAGCTTACCTACAGTCTTAATTAACCCAGGACAGAACACAAAAGACAGACTCACGCGGGGAATGCTGACAGGAATCGCAGGAGGTGGATGGCTGGAGGTGAACGCTTGGTGGAGCCAACGCGGAGCTTGGTGGAGCTTTGGTGGAGGTGAACGCTTGGTGGAGCCAACGCGGAGCTTGGTGGAGGTGAACGCTTGGTGGAGCCAACGCGGAGCTTGGTGGAGCTTTGGTGGAGGTGAACGCTTGGTGGAGCCAACGCAGAGCTTGGTGGAGCCTTGGTGGTGGTGAACGCTTGGTGGAGCCAACGCGGCTGGTGGGGGGTTGGTGTGACGGGTTCTCTCTCCTTCCCTCACAAGCTTCAGGACTCTTTCTCTCTCTTCCTTAGTCCCACCCAGTCCAACAACTTCCTCTCTTGCTTAGTCCAACTCAAGGCCTTTCTGTCTTCTGATCTCCTCCCTCCTCGACTCTCTCTGGGGGCCTCTGCCTCGGGTTATATAAGCCCCACCCTTGACCCTTTTGCGAACCTCCCCAAAACGTTCTCTCTCCGCCCTCTAAAGCCAACCCCTCGTTCTGGGTTGGTCGGCAAGGGCTGGTTCACTCCTCCCCTCTATGACAAGGTGGGGACCCGCCTTTCTTCCCCAACCCTGCCTCGTGGTCAATGGCGGCAATTGGAGCGGAGGTAATTGGCAATGGCACTCGAGGCCTGGCAAAGACGAAAGGGGAAATGGAAGTTTTGGGAGTGGGAATGAAGGGAATCTATCTCTTTCACTGGTGCAATGGAGTATTTCTATTAATGGGAGACACAGCCTTACCCTAAAACACAGAATAAGATATAACTATCGAACAGGGGTATTCTATGATTGGCTGACGTGTATGCTTGTGGACTAATTATGGGACGCCCTTTGACCTTTACACAGCTCCGGAGGCAGGAGGCGCAGAATAACAATAATAATAATAATAAAGCACACAATCAAAAAAAAAAATACAGTCCTCATATCCGCAACACTGCACCCTCCTCCTCTTAGGCACGTCCCGGGCCTACAACTTTTATTTAGTGTGACACGTAGGTGTAGTTCCCTCTACTTTTAACCTGACCCTGAGTGCGACAGTTTTTAAAACATAAATAAATGTGTCCCGCTGCTCCATTGCACCCTGCCTAACAGACTTACGCCCACAGTTAACCGAATTGCGGAATGGTCTTCAAACTACACACTGACGGTGTGGAGCATTATTTACAATGACTCTGCTTTTATTTACAACACTAACCCAGGACCTGTAATTTTTCTTTCTGGGGGGGGAGACAGTCTGCTCTGCATCAATGCACCATTAAAGCACCCAAAAACGCACCAATACACACCCAAGCACCAATCGGTGCAGTCACCATTGTTCAAGAAAATAAAACCAACAACCCCTAACCCTGCAGGTGATCTCTTGCTCTTCGGCTCCCTCTGCTGGCTATTATTATGTCTTCCAGTTGTTGTCATTCTCTCTCATTTTCTTACTGGCGGCCTATTTGCAATAAAGTGTGCCCAACGTGTCCATTTTATTTTCTTTATTTATGGCCCACAGGGCCGACTACGTGTGGTTCACCTGTGGGGCATCGGTGCCCTGTGGCCAAGGTCCGCCAGCAAGATTTCGGGCCCTCATGGCCGGTTCCAGCAGAGGGGCCATGCCCCAACCCATGGGGTCCATCAGTGGTGCTCGGCCACAGGCATGTGGTCCATAATGTGGTGCATCGATGCAGACAGCTGGTTCTGGGAATTCCGGGCGCACAATGGAGGACTCACGCACGCTCCCCTCGGCGCCCAATGGCGCACAGGTCATGTGGGAGACAAAAGAGACAAATGAGCGAGGGGTAAGGTCACAAGGGTACACATCAATAAGGCAATGCAAGGCGAAATGCGTACGGAGAGCGAAGTGAGAAAGCTCGTCCCTACCGTACGTCACCCCCCTGTCACCTACACTAGCCTTGCCCTTACCCCATATGTACAAAATCTACACATTACCAATCCGTCGCTACTGTCACGTCTCCCCATATTTCCTCTATACCAAATTCGTCACCACAATCCCTCTAACCAAAATTTGCCATCACCCAATTCATCATCAATCCTCATAAGGAGGAAGAGATGGAACATCAAGCACAATGTCACACCCACGTCATGATGCGTCTCACATTCCAAACATTTGCACAGTAGAAAATAATCAAAACATGGCATGGTGTGGAGTACCTGTCACCTCAGGTGAGTGGATGCAGATGGTGCGAGGAGACTTCCTAATCCTAACTATCCTCTAAATGACATTAACACACTTTACACTACCCGGGGTCTCTCCCTGCCAATCCATTGGCCAACTTGCACTATGGGTTCTAAAAACCAAATTCCCATTGACCAAACTGTGGTGCTTCTCAATTTGGGGTCTCACTCCCCCGATTCATCTCCCGGTGCCCTTGCACAATTTCTGGGCTGTGACGTGTAGCTCTCCCAGCAGGTCTACCCACCTGCACACCTCCACCACTGCAGTTGCCTCCCGAGCTTACCTGCTCCTCACCCTAACCTATCTAACTGGGGAAGGCCCCTCCTGGCTCTGTCACCCCTTGGTGCCCTCTGGCACTGGGCTACCCGGGTCCGTCCTCCGGATCCTCGGGCCCCATCCACAACTACCGGCTCCCAGAGCCCACCTGCGGCCTCACCTGGCCGACATCCTCACAGTGGTGGAGTGCCCAAACCAACTACACACACTAACAGGCTACACGCCCAGCCATTTCCACAACACTAATGCACCCATCCAAACATCATTCTTCCACTCGCACCACAGATGCCAATATCCAACCACAATTTACCTATACCCTCTACCTAACACTTACACTACCCGCCCCGGGTATCCGTGATGGGGGTCCACTCTTCCCCCATTCACACCTTCGCACCATCCACTCCACTCCATTGTTTCCACCATACTCACTCCACGACCATCCATTCCAATACTCCAGATATTCCACACTACCATTTATTCCACACTCCATGTATTCCACACAACCATTCTCCATTCACCTGTTGTTGCACGCCTGTGCAATCACACCTGGTGCCACCTGCACCCTCCTCCTCTTCCTGGACCATTTGGTCATCACAATACACATCACCATCACCATCACTCAAACACTGCTCCACACACCTGTTCAGTTGCACACCTGTGCAATCACACCTGTTCAATCACACCTGTTCAATCCTCACACACACGGCATCATCTCAGCTAACTACTCCCCTCTGAAACTTGCGCTTCCCAGTCGCCCCTTTAAACTATTGCGCTCCCACGTCATTATCATCCACTCTACTCTACCTGCGTCCCCACTACAGGTGTCATTGTCACTAACTAATCTTAACGTTACCTAATGTCATCTTCTAGATCCCTACACACAATATCCTAACCCTCCCGGGCTAGTTTTCACTGCCATCAACCCCATAAGCTAGTGCTCCTTTGCCCCCCCGTCTGTGAGGGATGGTGGATTGCCCATCCCACCACATCGGGGAGGTCCCACTATCAATTTTGCTCACCAAATCCAACCAATCCAAAATTTGCCAATTACTGCCAATTCTATTCCAATCATCAAATTTTTGCCTTTTTCTAATTTTGGGTCCAAAACACTAACCTCATCACCCGTCTACTTATTAGATCCTCTCGGTGCGCCAATTCACGTCTACAGCCCGGCTTCGTAAAGCCGAGCAATGAACGCGGGTTGTTTGGTGCCGGCGGCTGGATGCGTCCGGCACTCGGTGCAGGGACGGGGGCTTACCCGTGCCGAGATCCCACGCACTACCTCGGCGCGGAGCCATCCAATGTCCCGATCTCGACCTGCCGGAACGTCTCAATAAAAAGTGGTCGCCATGACGACCCTTCCTATCGGGCTGCCCGTTCCACCTAGCGGAGCACGGACGCGGCCGTTCCAAGCGAGGCCCAGCGTGGATCGCTTACGGCGGTCCTTTCGAACCCGCCGTGGCTCGGATCCCCGCTGGTTCTCGCGGCACGCGAAGCCCGGCACGCACCGAGGGCCCGATTCGGCTATAAGTCGCTCTAACCGCTAACCCGGTTACCGTCGATGCCTCACCTGCATGCTTACACGCATACGCTACCCCTTCCTTGCTCATACATCCAGCCGTTTCCATGCTCCTCGTCGTACCTTTCCTTAAACACCTCGGTACACTCATTCCGCTCACAGACTTGGTCACACACCTGACCACCGAACACCTTGGCACACACTCGTCGCTCGCACACCTCACCAACACACCTCTTCACGCCCCCTTCTCGGTCACCTCCTCTGTGACTATCACAGGTGTGCTCTCACTCGCACACCCAACCACGTGCCTCACGACCAATTCCAGCGTGCATTCCCATACACGCTCTACCATTCCAGGTGTGCATCCTTCCATTCCAGGTGTACATCCTCGCTCACCTGTCACAACCAACTCACGCTCCGTGTCACTCTCACTACTCTCACCTCCACTCTTGACAACGCACTCACCCTTACTCTCGACAGCACACTCTTTCCTCATGCACCCGTCCGTTACACACCTTTCTCGCGCACACTCTCGCGCACACTCTCCCGTTACATCCTCTGTAACACTCACCACAGGCGTACACTTTCTCGTTACATCCTCTGTAACACTCACCACAGGCATACACTTTCTCGTTACATCCTCTGTAACACTCAACACAGGCGTACACTTTCTCGTTACATCCTCTGTAACACTCACCACAGGCGTGCATTCCCCCTTACTCTTGACAGCGCACTCTTTCGCCATGCACCTGTCCGTTACACACCTTTCTCGCGCATCCTCTTGCGCACACTCTTTCGTTACTTCCTCCGTAACACTTATCACACCGCGCTTCCATGTACCCCCTCGCACACGCGCTTCGACCAACTCACTCTTGACGGCACACTCACTCCTTGGCGCGCACTTTTTCCTCACACACCCCATGGTCGGACATTCTCGCACACCTCTTCCTTCGCACACCAGACCTGTCGCACACTTCACCAACGGCCTCTCACGAACACCCGGGTCCACAACAACCCCCAAGCCGACTGAAGCTCCCCTCACATCATGTACATTTCCGATTATATCGCCACTCACCTTGGCACCTCGTCTCCGCACCTCCTTTGCCACCTGCAAACTCTTTATTTGGGTAGTGAGCATCACATTATGAGTTGAGCACCGATCTTGTACCAATTCCATCACCTCCTCCTGGATTTCTCTTTTAGTTTCTGTCCGTCTCTTCTTAATTTCACTCACCTCTTCTTCCACTTCCTCTAATTTTTGCTTCACCTCTTTTATTTCCCGGTGCGTCTCCTCAAGTTCGTCCTCTAAGGCTACTTTAACCGTTTCTATGTGCGTCCTCACCTCTCGGTCCTTTGTCTCCATTACTTCTGTCACCTCCTCCAACTTCTTCGTCAACCCCTCATGTACCATCTGACATTCCTTCTGTGTCGCTATTAATTCGTTCTTAATGTCTTTTTGTGTCGCTTTTAACCCCCCGATTATTGCCGTGTTCTTTTCCACTTGGTCCACTAGTTCCTTTTGTCCCACTGTCAGCTGTTCTACTCCCTTCGTCAGACCCTCTATTCCCCCTTGTAACCTCACCGTATAATTCCTCACCTCTTTCTCTATACGCTTTTCGCCTCGCTTTACCTCCTCGCGTACCCCCGAGACCTCCTCACTTACACCTCGTCGTATCTCCTCTTTTATCTCCTCCATCTGGTTCCCCATCTGTTCGATTTCCCGGGCGGATTGCTCCCCTATTTCCCGCAATTTGTCTTCCATCCTATTTTCTAACCCCATTAACCCATTTTTCACCCCCTCTAACTGATTCTCCTGGGCAGCCATTCTATTTTCCACCCCCGTTAACCCATTGTTTACCTCTTTTATCCCGTTGTCTAACCCCTCAAATTTAGCTTCTAGCCGTTCCCCCATTTCTCCCATTTTGCCCCCCATTTCGCCCCCCAATCGCTCACTATCAGCCCTTGCTTCGTCCCTCATTGCCCCCATTTGCTCACTCTGAGCCTTCATTTGCTCATTTTGAGCATCCATCCGGTTCCCCATTTGTCCCATTTGGCCTTCCATTCACTATTCTTGTCCATAAGGGCCTTCATTTGTATCATAAAAAGATTCAAATCCACCGGTGGCGCTGCTACGGTCGTGGGCGCGGCAAAATTTGGTGCCGCTACACCCACGTGCGCGAGGACGCCATTTTGTGCGTCTGATACTCCCTCAACCACATTGCCAATGTTCTCCTCTACTTCGTCCCTCTGATCCTGGGTTACTCCTAACCCCTCCTCTAGCTCACCCACCGGCATTCGATCGCCTTGACCAGCCATGGCGCGATTTCAAAATTCGGGTTTTTGTAAAACAACACAAATTTCCAGCAGCTTGTAATTTTGAGCGCGTTAAGCGCGCTTCGGGTCCGTATCTCACTCCCAGACACCAATTGTTGCGGACGCGGTTAAAGATGTTATTTTACCGAGCGGTTGGTATTGCCGCGACCGAACAGTTATTCCCCGATTAGAACCCGATTCCACCCAAACGTTGGCCGGATCGCACCGCGGCTGCTCAATGAGGGAAATGACTAAAACGACGAATGCAAAGAGGAAGACGAAGGCAAAGAAAGGTTTGGAAATACTACTAAATTTATTTACTATTTACACACATAAGCAAAAAGAAAGCAGTCACGTTTATTTACAGCACATAAGACGCAGGTGACACAGTGAAAATACTAGCTTACCTACAGTCTTAATTAACCCAGGACAGAACAAACAAAAGACAGACTCACGCGGGGAATGCTGACAGGAATCGCAGGAGGTGGATGGCTGGAGGTGAACGCTTGGTGGAGCCAACGCGGAGCTTGGTGGAGCTTTGGTGGAGGTGAACGCTTGGTGGAGCCAATGCGGAGCTAGGTGGAGGTGAACGCTTGGTGGAGCCAACGCAGAGCTTGGTGGAGCTTTGGTGGAGGTGAACGCTTGGTGGAGCCAACGCAGAGCTTGGTGGAGCTTTGGTGGAGGTGAACGCTTGGTGGAGCCAACGCGGAGCTTGGTGGAGCCTTGGTGGAGGTGAACGCTTGGTGGAGCCAACGCGGAGCTTGGTGGAGCCTTGGTGGAGGTGAACGCTTGGTGGAGCCAACGCGGCTGGTGGGGGGTTGGTGTGACGGGTTCTCTCTCCTTCCCTCACAAGCTTCAGGACTCTTTCTCTCTCTTCCTTAGTCCCACCCAGTCCAACAACTTCCTCTCTTGCTTAGTCCAACTCAAGGCCTTTCTGTCTTCTGATCTCCTCCCTCCTCGACTCTCTCTGGGGGCCTCTGCCTCGGGTTATATAAGCCCCACCCTTGACCCTTTTGCGAACTTCCCCAAAACGTTCTCTCTCCGCCCTCTAAAGCCAACCCCTCGTTCTGGGTTGGTCGGCAAGGGCTGTTCACTCCTCCCCTCTATGACGAGGTGGGGACCCGCCTTTCTTCCCCAACCCTGCCTCGTGGTCAATGGCGGCAATTGGAGCGGAGGTAATTGGCAATGGCACTCGAGGCCTGGCAAAGACGAAAGGGGAAATGGAAGTTTTGGGAGTGGGAATGAAGGGAATCTATCTCTTTCACTGGTGCAATGGAGTATTTCTATTAATGGGAGACACAGCCTTACCCTAAAACACAGAATAAGATATAACTATCGAACAGGGGTATTCTAAGATTGGCTGACGTGTATGCTTGTGGACTAATTATGGGACGCCCTTTGACCTTTACACAGCTCCGGAGGCAGGAGGCGCAGAATAACAATAATAATAATAATAAAGCACACAATCAAAAAAAAAATACAGTCCTCATATCCGCAACAATATGTATATATATATATATATATATATATATATATATATATATATATATGTATATATATATATATATATATATATATGTATATATACGTATATATGTATATATATATATGTATATGTATATATATATATGTATATATATATATGTATATGTATATATATATATGTATATATATATGTATATATGTATATATATATATATGTGTGTATATATATATGTATATATATATGTATATATATATGTATATATATATATGTATATATATATGTATATATATATGTATATATATTGTTACGGAACCCAACGTCGGCCTATGGTTCCCTTTTGAGGGGGGATTAGTCCCCTCGTTTGTTACTGACCGACGTGGTCCCTGAAGCTGCACCGCGACCTCCGGAAAGGCCGGTGCACAGCCTCGTTCGGACCGCGGATAAGATGGTAATTTGCTGAGCGGATGGCAGCCACGGCACGAACTGTTAACAATGACTAGACCCGATTCTCAAACGTTGGCCAAATCGTGCCACAGGTATTCAATGGGGAAAAGACAAAGACGACGGATGTGAAGAAGAAGAAGACGAAGGCAAAAGGTTGGAAATACGACTATTATTTATTATTACTATTTACACAATGAAAGAAACAAAGGAAGAAGGAAGGATAATAAAATAATGTAGAAAGGGGGATGGACCAGAAGGACACAGTGCAATTTCTAGCTTATACAGACTTACTTATTACCCAGGACAGAACACACAAAACAAACTCACGTACACAAAAGGATGGAAGGACAGGAATCGTTTGGAGGGATGAGCAGGTGGAATCACAGGGCACAGCGAGCAGGTCCACTCCGGGCGGGAAGTGAGGAGCCGGCAGCTCCTTGTATTCGGCTTTACACCGCACACCGGCAGGGTCACTCGCTGCCCCGTCAGGGCTTCACGAGGCTGGTTGAAACGGGGCTGGTTGAAGCGGCTCTTTGTCAAAGGCTTTTCGTATCTCTCACGCAACTCTTTCTTGTCAAAGGCTTTTCGTATCTCTCACGCAACCCTTTCTTGTCAAAGGCTTTTCGTATCTCTCACGCAACCACCTTTCTTGTCAAAGGCTTTTCGTATCTCTCACGCAACCACTTCTTGTCGCCCCTCCTCGGCCACCTCCTCTGTGACAACCACGGGTGTGCACTCACTTGCACACCCAATCATGTGCCTCACTACCAACTCCAGTGTGCATTCCCATACGCGCTCTACCATTCCAGGTGTGCATCCTTCCATTCCAGGTGTACATCCTCTCTCACCTGCCACAACCAACTCACGCTCCGTGTCACTCTTACTACTTTCACCACCACTCTCGGTCGCGCATTCACTCTCACTCTTGACAGCGTACTCTGTACTCATGCACTCGTCCGTTACACACCTTTCTCGCGCATCCTCTTGCGCACACTCTCCCGTTACACCCTCCGTAACACTCACCACAGGTGTGCATTCTCCCGTTACATCCCCTGTAACACTCCCCACTACGCGCTTCCATGTGCCCCCCCCGCACACGCGCTACGACCAACTCACTCTCGACAGCACACTCACTCCTCGGCGCGCACCTTTTCCTCACACACCCCAGAGTCGGACATTCTCGCACACCTCCTCTTTCGCACTCCGTACCTGTCGCACACTTCACCAGCGGCCTCTCACGAACACCCGGGTCCAAACCAACCCCCAAGCCGACTGAAGCTTCCCTCACACCATGTACATTTCCGCGTATATCGTCACTCACCTCGGTACCTCGTCTCCGCACCTCCTTCGCCACCTGCAAACACTTTATCTGGTTAGCGAGCACACCATCACGATTTGAGCACCGACCTTGTACATATTCCATCACCTCCTCCTTTATCTCCCTCTTAGTTTCCCTCCGTCTCTTCTTAATTTCACTCACCCCCTCTTCCACTTCCTCTAATTTTTGCTTCACCTCTTTTATTTCCCGGTGCGTCTCCTCAATTTCGTCCTCTAATGCCACCTTGACCGTTTCTATGTGCTTCTCACCTCCCGGTCCTTTGTCTCCATTGCCTCCGTCACCTCGTCCAACCTCGTTGTCAGTCCCTCACGTACCATCTGACATTCCCTCTTTGTCGCTATTAAGTCGTTTTTTATGTCGTTTTGTGTCGCTTTTAAACCTCCTAATACTGCAGTGTTCCTTTGAACCTGCTCCGTTAGTCCTTTTTGTCCCTCCGTCAGCTGTTCCACCTCTGCGTCAGGTCCTCTATGCCCCCTTGTAACTTTACAGTCCCCTTTCTCACCTCCTTCTCCATGTGCTCCTTACAGTGCCTCACCTCCTCGCGCACTCCTCCGACCTCCTCACTCACACCTCTTCTGATCTCTTCTCCCATCACTTGCATCTCCTGCCCAGATGCCACCCTCATCTGCTCCATTTCCTCCCTGTGAGCATCCAGTTTGGTTTCTACCCCCATTCTGACCCCCTCTATCTCTGCTGCCCCATTTGGTTAACTTCCCTTTCCGCTTGGTCCCTCATGTCCCTCAATTTGCCTTCCATGGTGTTTTCTAACCCCTCTAACCCTTTTTGCATCCTTCCATTTGATTCTCTTGAGCGCCATTCTGTTTTCTACCCCCGTTAACCCCTCCTGTATTTCCCCTAATCTATCGTCTAATTTCCCAAATTTCATGTCTAATCCCTTAAAATTATTGTCTAATCCCTCACTGGTACCCCTCGCTTCGTCCCTCATTACCCCCATTTGGCCCTCCAATCGCTCACCCAATCGCTCAATTTGGCTCCCCATACTCATCTGTACAGCTGCCTGTAGCTGCGCAATGAGGGCCTGTATGTCAATCGGCTGCATGTTAAAGCCCGTTGATACAGCGGGCTCGGCTACCGCGCGCTCTTGCGAGGCGCCATTTTGCGTGCCTGCTACCCTCGCTGTTTCGCTCTCCTCATGTCCCTCAATTTGGTCCTGGACCGACCCTGCTTCACTCTCCCCTACCGGACCCCAGCCGTCTTGATCCGCCATAGCGCGACTTGCAAAATTCGAGTTTCGTAAAACAAATCCAAATTTTTTTTTTTTTTTTTTTCGTTATAATTTCGGCGAGCGCAGTAACCGCGCTCCGGATCGATTTCGTCGAGCGCAGTACGCGCTCCGAATCGATTTTCCCTCCCAAAATTTGGGCCTAACTAATTTAGTCCCGGGTCCGAATCTCACTCCTCGACACCAATTGTTACTCTAATAGTACAATTGGTGTTCCAAAATTTGGGCTAAATAAATTTAGTCCCAGGTTCGAATCCCACTCCTGACACCAATTGTTACAGACACGACTTTGATGTTAAAGTGGGCCGAGCGGAATGGCCGTCGTGTCCGCACAAATTACCCGACTATACTCGACGTTGACGAAGTCGCGTTACGCTGGCTCAATAAGAAAAAGAAGACACCCGGCTGGGTTATAAAATGACGACACCAGGGATACGGTTCTCAAGACCTCCGGAGGAGATTATATTCGTTACGGAAGGTCAGATTACAGGGACGAGAGGTACAACATAGAAAGACAAGCACTTAGACACAATCTTATATTATTCCCAACAGACGACAGATAAACGGGACAAAGCTGACTCACACGGGGATTGATGGCTAGGAAAGGCAAGGTAGCGATGGCTCCAGGTGCACCTGGGCTCGGGGCAGGATCAACACGGTTCGGTCCAGAGATGCGGGAGGTCTCGTCGCAGCGCTCAGAGGTGACGTTCTTTCTCAGGCGGGTCTTTCTCAGGCCTCTCCAAACTCAGGCGCATCTGTTTCAGCGCTCGCAGGTCCGTCTTTCTCCAGCTGGGGGCGAATCTCACGTCACGTCCGCTACGTGGCCGCGTATATCCGGCGGGGAGTGACACGCCCTCGGCTCGCTAGCGCCGCCCCAGATGGAATCGGTCCGCCCTTCTGATTGGGTGCGGGGGGTTACCAGGCTCCGCCCTTGAGGAGGAGCTGACAGCCAGCCCCTCCGTGGTAACCCCGTGGAGCGCGTGGTCAATGGCGCTAATCGAGCCGGTGTGAGGACGCATCCTCCCCCGCGCCGCCGCCATCTCCTCTGTTGTTGTTGTAATTGTTGGGGAAGAAGATGGAAGGAGGTATGGGAAAGGTCCTAAACTCACTACTGATGCCATATAATCACATTCTGGTGCAACGAAGAGTCATAATTAATGGAGACGAGGCCTTAACTGACATAGACTAAGAATAACTAGGAAGATGTCCGAAAGTTGTCTACGTGTGGTGCGGTGGACCTGGCACGACATTTAATGGGGGAATAAGGGGAAGGTCGGCTCTACTGATTGTTATTTACATGCAATGGGACTAGGGAATGGGGGATTGGGGAAAGTTGGGGAGTATTGGAGAAAATAGGGGAATATTTACAAGCGGATATGGAGGCCAAATTCCATATTCGCAACAATATATATATATATATATATATATATATATATATATATATATATATATATATATATATATATATATATATATGTATGTATATATATGTATATATATGTATATGTATGTATATATATGTATATATATGTATATATATGTATATATATGTATATATATGTATATATATGTACATATATGTATATATATGTATATATATGTATATATATGTATATATATATATATATGTGTATATATGTATGTATGTGTATATATATATATATATATATTGTTGCTAACCCCCGCTCTAGCAGGGAAAATGGCCTTAAAATGCATGTTGTGTGTTGTTGTGTATATATATATTGTTGTGGTTTTTAGAACCCTCCACTTTGTAAATATTTGTAATAACCCCTTATAAATAATCCCCTGTAAAAATTCCCACTTTTGTGTAAAGGTCAAAGGTCTCACCCTAGTTAGGTCATATTGCAACACGTAGAACACCATAGGATCTTCTTTAGTTATTTCATTAGTATGTGTTTCAGGTAAGGATCTGCCCCTAATAGTTTGACTCTGCGTTGCATTAATCAAATAACCTAGGCCCCTTCTCAAATTCCCATCCTAATCATTTTGCGGCTTTACCTTCTCCAAATTGTATTACGCGCCTCTGCCAGCCGCAGCCGCATCAGCGTTCGCTGCCTTTTGGTTGTTCGCTGCCAGCCGCCATAAGCCACGCGGCGGAGTTGGAGAAGAAGGGGGAGGAGCACCAGGAATGAGGCGTGGCCCACCAACGCACCATCAAGGGGCAGACCAGTGAGCCCTCACGACCAATCAGGGCCGAGGCAGCTCACCGATAGGCGTATCCAAAAAGGCAAGCGGCTTAATACGCGATCGGCCAATATAAGTGGCCGCGTCGGACTACTTGGGGAGATGAGCCAGGGAGAGAGAAGGAGTCGAAGATAAAAGAGGTGTGCCTGGGAGAACGACTTCAGCAGATGAGAGACGAGTCGTGCGACAGAGAGTGGTGAAGGAGTCCTTGCTTGCCGTTTTCACGAACTGTTGAAGGCGTGCACACTGGTTGAAGGCGAAGGAGTCGATCAATTACGTATGCAGCATCCCAGTCTCCTCCCCCCCGCGATATAATTGTCCGGTCGTGTTCAACGACACGCGGAGCTGTTTGCCGGGTTTCGCCTCGAACCCGGAGCGTGGACCGGAGCGCGAGGTCGGAGCCGGACCTCGACGCCTAACATCTGCATGAACCTTCTCTTCCTTCCCACCACCACCACCTTTTCGTGGAAGTGTGTTTGTTCTGTCCTGGAGTGATATATGAGACTGTCTAAGCTTGCCCTATGTCCTTTTATTTCCTTCTTTTGTATATTCTTGCCTTTCGTTTCCTCTTGAGTGTTGTATAATAAATTCTGTGTTCCTTCTTATTCTTTGGGTTTTCCTCTCATCCGGTCGCTTTAGTCTTTTCCCAATTGAATACCAGTGGCACGATATAGGAACCGCTTAGAATCGGGTTTAGACTGCAGCTAAACAGCTCGAGCTTCGGATTGCTAAATCGCTCGGCAATATTCCATCTTGTCCGCGGCTCGGGCAGGAGTATCGCCCTGCTTCCGAACGGAAGGAGCGCGATATCTTCTAAGGACTCGGACGGCCAGCTTAATAGACGAGGGGATTAACCCCCCCCCCCCCTCGGTAAGGGGAGCGCCGTAACCCGAGATCCGCAACAATTGGTGTCTGGGTATGGGAAAGGACCCGAACCAAATTTCTTATAACATCTAAAAAATTTGGTCAAAATTAGGGGCGGCCGAAATTTATTATTAACAAGCAAATTTATATCGTGCCATGGATGGTCAAGGCGATCGGATGCCGGTTGGGGAGATAGAAGAGGAAGAGTTACAGTTGACCTAGGACCCCAGGGAACAATTGGGGGTAATGGAAGAGGGGGTTGTAGACTTCACAGCAAGAAGTCAATAACAGGATTATATCACAGGTGGCATGACAAAATGTAAGGACAGGTACATTTGACGATTGGCTTCACAATCGGGTATATAAGGGTTGTTGCGTTCTGTATTAGTGGAAAACAACTGCTGCACGTCCACAAAAGTTATTGCCGCTTCCTCTGGAGGTGGTCCGTCAACTTGACAATGCTGTTTGTCATGGAGTGGTGGCTTTACGAAATTCTGGCATGAAACAGCATGCTATTGCTCGGCAGTATGGCATCACTCAAAGTCAGGTGTCAAAGATCCTGAAACGAAATGCTCAGAGGGGTGTCCCTACTCCAATACCGAGGCCAGGACGTCCACGCAGAACCACAAGGAGAGATGATCGCCAGCTGCACCGGTTAGTCTGCAATAGCCGTACCAAGTCAGCTAATCAGCTTAGGGCTGAGTGGCAGCAACTGACAAATGTGCCTGTATCCAGAAGGCGAGGCAACCAACGACTGGTTCAAGCAGGCTATCGTGCCAGGCGTCCCCTGAGAAAGCCACGCCTGACCAGACAACACAGCCAGCGCCGATTGCAGTTGGCCAGAGAGCACCGTCAATGGCAGCCAGGACACTGGGATCACGTGACCTTCAGTGACGAGTCTAGATTTCTGGTCTATCGTCAAGATGGCCGCGTCCGAGTGCGCAGACAAGTGCATGAAGCCCACAACAAAGATTGTATAGTGCCAAGAGTCCAAGCTGGAGGTGGTGGGGTGACCGTTTGGGCTGCTTTTCATGCAGGGGGCAAAACTGACCTGGTTGTTCTGAATGGAAACCTGAACCAGTTCAAGTACAGGGTCATTCTGGAAGAAACATTGCGTCCATTTTCTCGTGCAGCCTTTCGAGGAAAGTTTGTGTTCCAAGATGACAATGCACGGCCTCATCGTGCTCGCATGATCCAACACTTTCTTGCTGACTGTGGTGTAGAGCATATGGAGTGGCTTGCCAAGTCCCCGGATATGAATCCGATGGAGAACTTGTGGGCAGAATTAACGCGTCAAATCGACAACTTGGTCCAGCAGCCTACCTCTCTGCGTGAATTGCAGCAGACTATTGTCACTGCAAGGCAAGCGATTCCTGTCCAAACCTTGGCAAATCTCGTGAACAGCATGCCTCAACGTATACGTGCTCTCCTGAATGCTCGTGGGGGTTACACGAAGTACTGAACTGTAATTTTACTGTCCATAATCCCAGTCATAATTTAGCTTTTGTTTTTGTTGAAAATTTTTTTTGGCTAATGTGCAAAATAAAGAGATACTTCTGGAAAACGTACAGAAGTTTAACACAGTACTGTCCATGAATTGAGTTTATATCAGTTTACATCACTTTCAAGGATCAATTTATTTGCTTCGAAATGTCAAATCTGGTTTTTGTTTCTTTTAAAGGTCACATGAACAAAATCTAGAATAATTTCAACATAATTCCAATGAACTTTTGGTTCCAAGTCATCTTGAAAAGTAAGTTCACCCCCACAAAAAAATATTCCATATTAAATGCCAAGTCTGTATTTACAACTATAACCCAGGACCTGTCTTTTGTGGGAAAAATAAAAAGGAATTTTGAAAAGAGGAAATACCATTGCCATGCACTGCACTAATACACCATACCCATATGTACCAATAGATGCACCATAATAAAAAATGCACAAAAAGCACTATCACCAACAACAACAAAAACAACAGGCATTTTAAGGCCATTTTCCCTGCAAGAGCGGGGGTTAGCCTTGCGGTCCCCATGACAATCTTCTCCATTTTGCCCTATTTTCTGCATCTCCCCTTGTTAACGCCCTTGCCCGCATTTCTTCATCGACCATCTTTAGCCAAGTCTTTCTCGGTCTTCCCCGTCCTCTACTTCCTTCTACATTCGACGTCCTCTACTTATGTCCTCCACTTCCTTGCATGCGCAAGATTGGAGGTCTCGTCTCTTCAAAGCTGTCCATGCGCGCTCGCTTTCGAAGTTAAGTAACTTTTCACAATTGTGTTTTTGTCGAAACTGTATCTTTCTCTTGGTGTATGTACCTATTGGGGTGTCTTTAATAGTATTCTTGGCGTTGGTTTTTCATACCTGTGTACAGAATCGTCGGTCTTTCTTATCGCGTATTCTGAGGCTTAAGTGTAGTACTAGGCTACCGTGTCCGACCTTGGCTTGAGGCTTTGTTTTTGTCTCAGCGGTTCTCCGATTGCGCTGCAATTAATTTCCGGTCTCTGCTTTTCACGGTCTTTTCATCCCATACTTCCTTGTTTTAAAATCTCAAAAAACAAACAAACAAAAAAAAAACATTTCCTTCTGCTCTTATTCGTTTATTCGTTCTTATTTGTTCGTTCGTTCTTCGACCACGTTGTTTGTGATCACGTGATCACGTTGTTAAAAAATGTCTCATCTGACCCCTGAAGACCTGTATTCTGTCATATTCTATAACACCTTTTTCTACTTCTTCTATAAAAGGATGCTTTCGACTTGCTCACCAAATCTATTCATTCCAAAAAAAAATTCCATCTCTTATAGTGCATCTTTCATTCATTCCCTAAACTCTCCAGCACTCCATCCTCCCTCCAGCGTCCTCAAACGTATTTTTGACTCGAATGTCTCAAGAAACTCATTTTGCAATAAATGTTCGTTTCCCATTAATCGTACATTTTTCAAAATCCCATCACCCCAAAATCCCATTTCCCATCACCCCTCCCCTCTAAATCTACTCCCTTGCTCCTCCCCTCCAAATCATCCCCATCACCCATCTCTTTCAAATCTTCCCCCTTGCCCCTCCCCTCCAAATCTTCCCAATCACCCATTCCTTTCAAATCTCCCCCCACACCCCTCCCCTCCGAGACTCTCCCTCGCTCCTCCCCTCCTAGACTCCCCTCTCACCCCTCCTCCTCAAAGCGTCCTCCCCGCTTCTTCCCCCTTCCAACTTTCACCTTCATCTCCCTCAACGTTATGCCTCGCTCTTCCCCCTCGTCAAATAACACCTCACTGCGCCTCTCCCAATCACCATCAAACCTTTTGTCTGCCCCATTCTTCCCTTTCTCCAAGCTATTCTGTAATGTCCGACACACCTTCAACAGCTCTCCCTACCTCTTCCTCCTCTTCCAGATCTTACTCTACCGCTCCCCCCCCCCCCCCCTGTTCTGTATCCGATGCTACCCCTTCCTCTTCCTTAACAGTATGGACCTCAAACATCCGGGGCCTTCGCTCAAACTTGTTTGATCTCTCCATACAGGTTGCTTCTGACAAACCAGACGTGATCTGCTTAACAGAAACTTTCCTCCTTCATGATGTCTCTGATTCCTTGGTATCTCTCCCAGGTTACTCCCTCCTCCGGTATGATAGACCTGAGCCTCGTCCTGGAGGTGGGGTTGCTATGTTTATAAAAAACTCTCTTCCTCACTCGCCCTGCACTGCCCTCTCTCCACCTCACCCCCAGGAATACCTTTGGCTACAGCTTCCCCTTCGCTCCCACCTTTTGTTCATATGTGTGTTGTACCGTCCACCAAACAGTGATGACTCCATCTACATCTCGCTGTCTGAGAATATGGACCAACTTCTATATACCCATCCCAACTCTCTCTTCCTCATATGTGGTGATTTCAACTGTCACCATGCCAGTTGGCTGGGTGTGGGTACCTCTCTCACCAGCCATGGCTCTTCAGCAAAGGACTTCTGTGACTCACTGGGACTGACACAATCTGTCAATTTCCCGACCCGGATTTCAGTCAACGGAGCATCTTCTCTTCTGGACTTGGTTATGACTAACTTCCCTGAAAATATTTGCTGCTCTTCTTCTGCTCCAATCGGCTCTTCTGATCATGTGCTTGTTAAAGTGGACATCTCTCTGACCATTCTCATAGAGCCTCCTCAGCGTCGACGAGTCTGGCATTTCACTCAGGCCAACTGGCACGGTCTTCAAGCAGCTATCAATCATCTGGACTGGTCTCCCATCTCTACTGCCTCTGACATAAATTCTTCCTGGGAATTCTTCCAAAGCAAACTGCTCTCTCTCATGCACAGATTTATCCCATCTCGTCTTCTGTTGTCATACCCTTCCTCCCGTCCATGGTACACGGAATCTTGTGGTGAGGCTATTGCCCAGAAACAACTTGCTTTCGTCTCCTGGAAAGCAAATCCAACGGAAGGAAATCTCATTTCCTTTCACAAAGCCTGAAACAAGTGTGTGTCCACCCTCAGGAGAGCCAGGAAACAATATCTCTCCGTTCTCAGGACCGAACTCTCTTATCTGTCTCCCTCTTCCAAATCCTGGTGGTGTCTGGTCAAATCTGTTTCTGGTGTTTGTTCCCCCTCCATCGCCTCCCTCACCTCAAATGGCCACACGGCTGACTCCGCACGTGAAAAAGCTGAATGCCTCAACTCTGTGTTTGCCTCTAAATCTTGTGTCCCAAACCCATCCCTCTCTGTACCCACCGTACCCAGTCGTACCCAGCTGCTCCTGGACACTGTGTCCTTTCCTCCTGACAAGGTGGAAAAGTTTCTGTCAACCCTCGACTCTGATTCTGCAACTGGACCTGACGGCATCAGCCCACGGGTCCTAAAATCCTGTTCTTCCGCTCTTTCACTCCCTCTCTCTGTTCTCTTCACCCTCTCTTTTGCTCAAGGTCATCTTCCATCTGCTTGGAAATCTGCCAACATCACCGCTTTGCGCAAAAAAAGGTGCAAAAACAGATCCCAGCAACTACAGACCAATCAGCCTTCTCCCAATTATCAGCAAAGTCATGGAATCCATCATTGCTTCAGATATGAAATCTTTCCTCTCCTCCAATGGCTTGATCTCTGATCATCAATTTGGTTTCAGACCTGGACACTCTACTCTGGACATGCTGCTTCTGCTTTCTCAACAATGGATGGAGGTCCTCAATGCCAAACAGGAAATTAGAGCAGTCTCCCTTGACATATCACGTGCCTTCGATACGGTCTGGCACCCCGCTCTGCTCACCAAACTCTCCTCTTTTGGTATCCATGGAAATCTCCACGCATGGCTGGCGGACTTCCTCTCTAGTCGTAGTCAACGTGTGGCCCTGAATGGGTTTCTCTCATCTCCTCTTCCTGTTCAGGCTGGAGTTCCACAAGGCAGTGTTCTGGGCCCTGTGCTTTTTCTGGTCTTTATCAATGATCTCTCTGACTCTCTTGAAAATCCTCTATCTCTTTGCTGATGACTCTACTCTCTGTCGCTCCATTCTTCATCCCTCAGATCGGCAGTCTGCAGCCTCCTCACTCTCTGCAGACCTGGACAAAATCACAGACTGGGCAAGCAAGTGGAACATGTCTTTCAATCTTGACAAATCTCACACTCTTACGATGTCTCTCCGAAAAGACCGACTGGACTACCCTCCCATCCACTTTCTGAATAATCCTCTCCAAGAAGTTCTGTCACTCAAGCTTTTGGGTCTCACTATCTGCCATGATCTTTCCTGGGAAAACCACATTTCAAATCTGGCCTCCAAAGCCAGTCGCCGACTGGGCATCCTCCGTCGTGCGAAGTCCTTCCTTGGCACACCTGAGCTCCTCAAAACATACAAGGCTTTCATCCGCAGCTCAATGGAATACTGCTCTCCCCTCTGGGCTGGTGCTCCTGCCTCACACCCAGCTTGTCTTCACGCTGTTGAAACCAAAGCATTCAGAATCATTGGAATCTCCCGCGATGAAGCTAACTCCAAGGGCCTCTCACTCACTCACCGCAGGCAGGTTGGTGGTCTTTCCGTCTTCTACCGACTCCTCTCTGGCCTTGCCCCCCCAGCTCTCTCTGGGCTCTGTCCCGCAAATATTCCTACAGGTCGCACAAGATCTGCCTGCAACCCTCTTATGGTCAAACTGCCAAAATCAAGACTCTCTGCTCACCTTCACTCCTTCATTCCTCTTTTCTCCCGCCTCTGGAACAAACTCCCTCACTCTCTTCAATCCCACTCCACCCTCCAGGTCTTTAAAACAGCTGTTCACCACCATCTCTTATCTTCCCCCATCCAAAACCTTGATCTTTTCTACCCCCGCTAATTTCACCCCAATTCCACTTTTTTGAAATACCAACTTCTGTCCTGGAAGTCCTTGGTGTCCTTGTGTTTTATACTTCTCCCTCCACCCCCCCCCCTTCCCACGCCTCCTCCCCCCAAGCCCTCTCCCTTCCACACATCTCCCTGCTCTCAAATGTTGTGTTTGTGTGCTTCCCCTTCTCTCCCCATCTTGTTTTCCGCTCCCTCTTTTTATATATTTTGTTTGTCTGGTTGATTTGTTTGTGAAGTATATGTTAGCTCTTTCACGAGCCTCGATTCAGTATACAAAAAAAAATAAAAATAAATTCATTTCCATCACTCTTCTCAACCAGCCACTTTCATCCTTCCTCAACACATGACCAAACCATCTCAACCTGTTTCTCTTCACAGCATCCATCACAGGCTCTATTCCCATCATCTTTCGCAATTCATCATTTGTCTTCCTCTCTCTCAACGATACTCCACACATCCACCGAACCATTCACATTTCCACCCTTTTCAGCCTTCGTTGCTGCACTACGTTCATTACCCATGTCTCACTCCCATAAATCATAACACTTCTCACACATGCAGCACACACCTTTCCCTTCAGCTTCAACAACACTCCCCTCCTCGTCAGCACGCCACTCAGTTCCCGAAACTTCTTCCATGCACATCTCACTCGAGCAAACGTGGCCGAGTCTGATCCACCTTCTCCATTCAGCATGTCTCCTAGGTAACAAAATGTTTTCACACCTTCCAGCTTCACGCCATCTCCAACATCCAACTCAACATTTACTCCATCTGCAGCTCCCTCTGTGCACACCTTACACTTGAATGTAGCTGCCACACTGGTTAATGACCCTCTCAAACCACTACATTTTTGATGAACCCACTCAGCGCACATTGTACATTGAATGGAATTCACTCCGACACCCTTCCTGCACACAGCACACGGCCACTTCCCAGTTCTTTCCACCTCACCACATGCTTTACCACTTGCCATCACCTTCGTTTTTCCGATATTCACCTTCAGACCTGTTGTCTCCATACAATCCTTCCTCCTGTTCATCTTCTCCTTCAGTCCATCCATACTTTCTGCAATCAACACCAGATCATCTGCATACAACAACTCCCACGGTAAACCCTCCTTTATGTTCTGAGCCAGCACCTCCATCACAGCTACAAATAGTAGTGGACTTCGTACCGACCCCTGATGCACTCCCACCTTCACCTCAAACTCACCACTCTTCCTGTCCTTCATCCTTACAGCTGTGCGTGCTCTTTTGTACATTGCCATCACTACTCTGATAAACCATTCCTCCACTCCTAACTCCACTCCTAAAAAGCACTATCACCAATGCACCAAAAACATTTCAAAGTTATACATGATGACTTTTGCTTGTCTTGACCGCTGGGCCGATGGATCCTGGCTTGATCTTCTTACTTGATGGATTAATTAATAAAAAGGGCACGAACCGCGTCCGCTTTTTTATTTGGCCAGCAGGGCCAGCGTAGGTGGTCCGCCTGCATGGCATTGATGCCACTTAAAACACAGTGGTCCACAAA
This sequence comes from Myxine glutinosa, assembly GCF_964187855.1. Taxonomy (NCBI): domain Eukaryota; kingdom Metazoa; phylum Chordata; class Myxini; order Myxiniformes; family Myxinidae; genus Myxine; species Myxine glutinosa. The sequence continues at coordinate 120,044,520 of NC_136261.1, read as the reverse complement.
CAAGATGCTGCTGGCAGCAATGGTCTGTCCCAGCAAAGGTGCCAGGCCACAGAACGTGTGGTCCAAAGGTGCCAGGCCACAGAACGTGTGGTCCATATGGTGTATCAGTGTAGGCAGGCAGCAGGGTGCAGGCAGCAAGAGTGCAGCCGCACCGCTCAGGGCACCTGCACACTCCCCTCGCACAAAAGACCAAAGGTCCATGAGTGGGGAAGGAAGACAAAGCAGAGGTTAGCGAGGTGCAAGGGCACAAGTGTTCACATCAAAACAAGGCAATGCGACATGAAGGGCGCGGGAAAGCGAGCTGAGAAGGCTCGTCCCTACTCGTACGTCACCCCCCATGTCAGCCGACACGACCCTTGCCCTTCCCCGTATTTACACAAATGACAAATTCGTCGCTACGTTTTATCTTTCCCATTCCCTCCTAATTCCAAATTCGTTCCCAATCCCTCCCAAGAAGGAAGGGATGGAATATAACATACAATGTCTCACCCACGTCAAGATGCGTCTTACATTCCAAAATACTTGCAAAAACCTGGTGTGGAGTCATGTCACCTCGGTGAGTGGATGCGGATGGTGCAAAGAGATGTTCATCCTATCTATCCTTCTAATTGACATTAACTCTTTAAACTACCCGGGGTCTTGCCCTGCCAATCCAATTGGCCATCTTACACTATTAGGTAGGGTTTTGGTTTTGAACCACGTATATGTGGTTCTAAAAACCAATTCCCATTGCCCATACTGTGGTGCTCTCCCAATTTTGGGGTCTCACTCCCCCCATTTTTCCATCTGTGCCCTCGCACAATTTCGGGGCTGGGTCGTGTGGCTCTCCCAGCAGGTCTACTTACCTGCGCACCTACGCCACTGAAGTCGCCACCCGAGCTTGCCTAGCTCCTCACTACCCTAACCTGGGGAAGGCCCTCCCTGGCACTTACCCCCTCTATGCCCCCTCTGGCATTGGGCTACCCGGTCCTCTGTTTAGGATCCTCGGGCCCTGCTGAACTCTACACAGCTCTACCTGGCTCTCAAAGCCTACCTGCGGCCTCACCTGGCCGACAGACTACCAGTGGCGAAGTGCTCAATAACCACACGCACTAACAGGCTCACACGCCCAGCCATTCCACTTCACCTATGCACCCTCTAAGCACTTCATTGCCACCGCACGCACCACAGATGTCAATATCCACCAAATCTACCTACTCCCTCTACCTAACTTTAAACTACCCTCCCTGGGTATTCGTGAAGGGGTCCATCTTCCCCCATCCACTCCTTCACACCATGCACTCCACACCACTCATACCACACACCATTTGCTCCACACCATCTTTTCCATATCACCAAGCTCTCTTGCACACTCTTGTGCTCTCATTCCTGTTTCCCACTTGCACCCTATGCAAGTCAGTCACACAACACAATTACACACATCCTCAATACTCCATTCATACACTTTCACACACACACACACACACACATCCCTCTCGAGCATTGCCTCATTTGCTCACCAGCACTACAAGGACTTCCATTCACAATGCCTCATTTACACCTAAACCTCAAGCTCATACACACACACCATCTAGCTATCTACTCCCTTCTAATACTAGTGCTTCCCGTCATCCCTTGTACCAAGCACTCCCTCGTCATTATCATCCATCTAATCTCTCTACGTCCCCACTACCTGTCCACATGTCACTATTGAAATCTTGGTCTCCTAACGTCATCTTTCTAAATTCCTAACATCCTAGCCCTCCCTGGCTAGTTTTCACTGCCAAACCCCATAAGTCTATCGCTCCTTTGCCCCAATAAATGATGTGAGGAATGGTAGAGCTACCATCCCTCTACATCACTATCGCCATTTGTCCACTATCCTTGCGCCTCCCGGTGCAGCAATACATTTTTTACTGCTCGGCTTCGAAAAGCCGGCAATGCATGCGGATGGTCGGTCTCCTGTTGGTTGGGTCCATCTGGCATTTTCGATTCTGCGGAGGAGGCATACTTGGACCGCGGTTCCAGGGTCCATCTCGGCGCTTAGCCTTTCGGTCTCCGTCCCGATGACCCAACCTCCCCCGGTCGGAACAACTCGCCCACCAGGGGGCGAAGGTCCGAGCTGGCCTTTCTCCCCTCAAACCGTGCTGATCGCCTTGCCCGCGAAAGCGCGGCACCGACCATACAAGGCGGGGCCCGGCCCGAATCGTGCACGGCGCTCCTTGCGAGAGCGCCGCGGAAATGATCCCCGCCGGCCCCTGCAGCACACAAAGAACACCACACCCCGAGAGCTCGCGTCGGCTATACGCCGGCCTAAGCGCTGCCCCGGTCAGCGTCGATGCTCGAGTCGCATGCTCACATCCACACCTCGTGACTCTTTCTGCACTTAACAAACGCGGCGCTCCAGCGCCGCCCATACATCCCACACATTCTTCTACTGAACTCTCTCTCTGTGCATACCACCCAGGCGCACTCATGCCGTTCAGACACTTCAGTACGCACTCCCTTACCGCACAACCAGGCGCACACACGCTTCCCACACACTCTGTTGTGCACTCTTCTTGCGCACATTCTTGCGCACACTCTCTCATTACGTACTCCGTAACACTCACGGGTGTGCACTCTTGCACATACCCACTCGCCCGCTCCGGTGTGCATCCCCGCACACTCTCCTCATCCATCTCCGGTGTGCATCCTCGCACACTCTCTCCATCCATCTCACTCTCTGTATCACACTCACTCTCACACATACACTCCATTGTGCATTCTCCCTCGCTCTCGGTTTCATACTCTCGCTCCGACGCCGTTCGCACACGCGCACCATTTCCTCTCACACAGCGCACCACGGACCTCCCACAAGCGCCCGGGTGACGCCGGGATCCCAAGCGCGCGAAAAATCCTTTCGCGCCAAACCTTTTCACGCCATATACAACCTGACTCACCTTTGGGATTCTTCTCTCTTCACGCACCTGCAAATCTTTATTGGGATTAGCAAGTACGGCATCATGAGGTGAACACAGACTTTGTACAATTTCCATCTCTTCCTCCCACGATTGCTCTTCTAAGTCCGCCATCTCTCCAATCCCAATTTCCACCATAATTATTTCATTTTCCTTATTCAGCTTGACGACCGCTGGCGCTGATAAAATTCTCCCTTCTACTTCGGCGGTCGTCGGCTTTCCCATACCCTGCGTCACGATTTCTATCCCGGTCCACCCGGCTGTGCTTTGCTCAACCTCGCTTAACCCGCGCTCCTCAAGTCGTGCTACCCCGTCGCATACCCGTGTGCCTTTCCCGCTTGACCTGCAGTCAATGTCCTTCCCCAATGCTTTTCTTTCACACCTGGCTGCCTCCCTCGCTAACCCCTCGTTTATTTCTCTGGCTTGGCCATTCACGGCCTTCAACTGGCCCCCCAATTTGCTTCCGAATCCCCCAAATTTGCTTTCTAATCCCCCCAATTTGCTTTCTAGCCCCCCAATTTGACTTTCCAATTGCTCCCCCATTCTGTTTTCTAACCCTTTTATTTCCCGAGTGGAGTTGTCCCCCAACTCTTTTATTTCCTCCCCTCGGGTGTCCAGTTGCCCACTCATTTTTTTCAGACTATCCTCCGTTTTGACCATAAAGGCCATCATGTGGGTCATAAATAAGCCCATATCTATTGGCGCTGCGGGCTCGATTCTCGCCGCCACGTGCGAGGCGCCGCCATCTTGCTCGCCTGCAACCCCTACTGCTGCATCCTCATAAATTTTCTCCTACATCTCTCCCTATTGTCCCACTTCTTCCCGGGGGTCCTGGTTTAATTCTAACCCCTCTTCATCTACCCTCACCGGCATCCGATCGCCTTGGCTATCCATGGCACGATTCAAATTTGGGTGTTAATAAAATTTCGGCCGCTCGTAATTTTGACCAAATTTTGTCCAAAAGATAAGAAATTTGGTTCGGGTCCCAAATCCCACCCCCAGACACCAATTGTTGCGGATCTCCGACGTCGGCTCTCCCCTTATCAAGAGGGGGTTAATCCCCTTGTCTCTTATCTGGCCGACGCGATCCTGGGGGTTATAACGTCCTTCCCGGGCAGCGTTAGGTAGGGTTTTTAGGCCTAGGGATTCGCTACTACCTAAGTACTAACGCTGACCGGAAACGAGGGAATAACTCCCGCCCGAATCATGGATATCAGGTGGAAACGCCGAGCGGATAGCGATCCGCAATCCGAGCTGTTAACAATGGCTAACCCGATTATAGCGGTTCCGAATCGTGCCGCGTTTACCCAATGGAGAAAAGACTAGAACGATTGGATTGAGGAGAAACCAGAAAGAACAGGGCAATTTATTACAAATGTACAAAGAAGAAGAGGAAACGAAAGAATGTACAAGAAAGAAAGAGGAAGGAAAAGTACACAGGGCAGTCTTAACTACAGTCTTAACTTATTCCCTGGACTCGGGCCCGATCGCTCTCAGATATCGGTCTCAGACTCCAGACTCACACGGGGATGCAGATGGTAGGGTGGAAGGTCCGGCGATGGTGTCCAGGCTCCAGTCCGGCTCCGGTCCAGCAGACGAAACTCGGCAATCAGCTCTTCACGTAGTGTAACGCGAGCGGACAATTATAATGACGGGGGGGGGGGAGGTAAGCTTGGGCTATCGGCGTACGTACTTTGTGTACCGGCGCTTCTGTACTGGTGCTACCAGTCTTACTCGCCCCAAGCGCCCCCTCCCCAATGTCCTGCACGCTGCAGTTCTTAGTAATGCGTGCCGCGCGCTCGCCCAGTCAGCCCTCTCGCAAAGGGCAATTCCTTCCAATACCAATCGTTGGCTTCAGTTCTCTCGTAATCACGACAAGTCCCAGGTCAAGCGCCTCCTTCTCCCCGCTCAGAGCTGAAGGTCAACCTCCTTCCACGGGTGCAGTTGCGTCAGTCCTATTGAGGGCTTTTCGTGCGCGCTTTTATAATCAAGCCAGCGAACGCTCTCAAAGCCCATATCATGCCCTGTCAGGCGACCTCACCTCAGCCCTGGTTGGCTGGTGTTGGCTTACTGGCCCCGCCTTGATGGCTGGTTGACGTGGCCGCACCTCCATCCTGGCTCTCCGCCCCCTTTTTGGGCCTTACCTCGTGGGTTTCTGAGCTGGTTTGAGCGGAAGCTGCTGATAAAGGCGCGTAACAAATTGGGAGGGCCGTGGGGCACAGACTGGGGAGCGCGTAATGGCGTCGCTTCGAAGGGGAGGCTGCCAAAATGAACGGAAGGGCCTACTCTTATTTGATTGACACAACGCAGATGCAATTATTGGGAATGGCCTTATCTAAACACAGACTATGAAATAACTGACGTCCTATGGTGACCTACGTGTTGCTTGTGGCCTACCTATGGGGTGCTACCTTTAACCTTGGACCGCATCAGGCACCTGGTACAGAGCATGCGTCGGAGGTGTACAGCCTGCATCACAGCTCAGGGAGGACACACATGATGTTAAGGACTGCTGTCATTCTGTCCTTGACTGTTAGGAAACCCTTTATTAAACAAACAAACACCCTTTATTTTCACCTTTATTGTACACCGCACCTTTCCTATGCCATCTCCAGGCATTGCAAATCGTCATTGCTGGGCACTGAAGGGGGCTCGGCAGTGACGCACGCTGAAAGGGAGTACTCAGTTTTCACTCTGGTTGTTGTACACCGCACCTTTCCTATGCCATCTCCAGGCATTGCAAATCGTCATTGCTGGGCACCGAAGGGGGCTCGGAAGTGACGCACGCTGAAAGGGAGTACTCAGTTTTCACTCTGGTTGTTTGTTTGTTTGTTTGTTTGTCCGGACGATATCTCAGCCATCCTTTGAGCTAGGAAGCTGAAATTTCGGCACAATAGTGAGCAAGGCCTTCATCAAAAACAGTATTTTTTGTTTTTTGATTAATCAATTAATTGAGGAGTTATTTAATTATTAGCGATTAATTAAGTCCTTATTTAATTAATCAAATTTCCTTTCTCTTCTGACCATTAACTCAGGCACCTTTTGAGTTAGGAAGCTGATATTTGGACATGCCAATGACCAGGTGATTTGGCTGCAAAGGCTATTTTTGATTTATTAATTAATCAATGAATCGATTAATTATTTCATTATTCGATTAATGACGATTTTTTTTTTTTTTTCTTTTTAGTCACAGATTCTGTTGAAATGGTGGTGGTTTATGTGTTCTCTGACCGAATTGATTAATAATTTAATTTTTTAATGATTATTATTTATTTATTTTCATTATTAATCATTTATTTATTTTCTTTCTCATTTGGCCAATAGCTCAGGCATCTTTTGAGCTCGGAAGCTAATATTTGGACATGAGTGACCAAGTGATGTGGCTATCAAGGATATTTTTGATTTATTGATTAATCATTTAATCGATTTATTATTTATTGATTAATTTATTAATTTATTTATTGATTAATCAATTAATTATTTATTTTTTTATTAATGACTTATTTAATTAAATTTCTAAAAAATTCATCTTTGGATGAAGCACTAGTGGTTTAGTTATGCCATGAGCCAATTGATTAAGAAAATATTTTGTGATGATCTTTTATTGATTTTAATTATACAATTAATCCATCAATTAGCGTACACCTCTCCTTCCCAATGCAGCCTCTATGAGGTCTTGCTAGGTCTTGCTCCTCCTTGCTATGAGGTCTTGCTCCTCCACCAGAGGCGCCCCGGCAATGCCGCGCTGTAGGATATTTAATTATTTGGCATGGGGGCGGTGTACTTTGAATGTATCTGTACTTGTTTTTCCCTTTGTGTGTATACGGGTCCATGTGGGAGCGCTCCATTTAGGAATCTTATTTTATTGTGCATTCCTTGTTCGCCGGCATTTCTTCAATAAAGCCGGTATTTTTGTACATTTTAAATCTGTGTCGGATGGCATTAATTATATCACAGGTTTGAAGACATCCGGTGGGACCCGTGAAGGTAAGAGCTTCGCCCTCCCCCACGTGTGTATTAACTCCGCTATATTTGGACTGAACGTCTTGGAGTGTTAAGCTCGATCGGCAATCCGTCCGAGACCGGTCTTTATCGGTACGGACAGGACAATATCTATATATATATATATATATATATATATATATATATATATATATATATATATATATATATATATAATAAATATATATATATATTTATATTTGTAATTGGTTCCATTTTCCTTTTTTTAATGCATCGCTTGCATGAAGAGGTGACATTTGCACTTGAAAAGGTTGCACATTTATTATTCATCAAGTAGCTCTCATGTATTATGCAGCACTTTAACAAGGCAGTGCATTTTTCTTGATCAATACGGTTTTGCCTACAAGCATACATTAATTTCTCATTGCATGTAAGAAAACGAGCAGCATTGCATAGAAACAGAGTGCGGAGTTACACCTGCACACATGAGTATCGGAGTTTTGATTTATTTTGGAAGTTAGCACTTCTTGAACTCAGAAACCTTCAGTCTCAGGTTTGGGTCATAGCATGGCCTATTATTGGCCTTGCTGTGACCCAAACCTGAGACTGAGGATTTGAAATTGAGACTGAGACCGAGACTGAGGACCACCAATGATTATTAGTGGTTCCTATGTATATAAAGGTCAGACGAGAACACAACATGCACTGTGTATCCTTGCAGAAGTATATCGAGTATGAAGATGCACTTGAGCAGGAGCGCCATGATTTGCTTTCCCGTTTGGAGACGTCACAACTACAGCTTCGACAGTTTGAACTTCGTGGCAAAAATGCTGCAGATCAGAGTGAGATGTTGATAAATAGTATATTAATGAGTAGTTTGTGGATGGAGTAGGTTCAACCTCAGGTGGAATCATTTAATCGAAAGCTCATGATTATTTGATGCCTTGACTCTTTCTTTTGTGCCAAGGACATTAATGAGCACTCAAATGCTTATTTCTGATGAAGCAATCAGTAATAATAATTGACATGTGGAAAAAAAAACAGTCAGTTTGTTAACCTTCCAAAGATATTGTCTCTAAAAAGAGCCAAGTTCATTATTCCTGTCACCGAAGTTGGATGGAGATTGTTTGTTCACTCCTGTTTGTTTTGTGTCTGTTTGTGAGCATGATACAGTATTTCAAACAGATATGGATGGATTCGGACAAATCTTGGTGGATGAGTTGGGTAGGTGACGATAACAAGCTGGTTAGAGTTTGGTTCAGGTCTGGATCCAGATCCAGCCCATCAGTGGGATACAAAATTTAAACTGTTCAGCCTGGAGGAGGTATGTGCTCTACCGAGTGCCATTCTGGTTTTCCTTTTAATTTCCCCACGCATGTGAAGCACAAAGCGGGGGTTGGCAATTAGTTCACAGTCTGTCCGTCCGTATGATTGAGGAACGACTTGACAACTTGACTTGTCAAACCTAATTTTGCCTGTTCGAAATCGCTTGCTCCGGTTGCCCAGGAACTAGAGGATCAGTTTGCAAAGCAGTTGATAAGCTAGGGAACGTCTGGCTTGGCAAGCGATACAAGCTGCTTGCTTTTCGAATACACTAAGCAAAGCTGCTTGCCATCGGAACACACCAAGCAAGCTGCTTGCTACTTGGGACATTTGTGAAGAACATTTAAAATAACGCCTTTGATGGGGATCTTCACGAATAATAAATGCCAAGCAATCCCATGTGACAAAAATGGGATAAACAAATAAATAAATGAAACACGACATCGTGTTGCCCGCTCCGTTCGGTCCACCAAGGACGGTGAAAGGAGTGAAGAACAAGGTGACCTGGTTGGCATTGTCCTTTCTGTGGCAAAACACTGAGGATACTTCTCTTCTCAATCTTTGACATGATGTTGCCTTGAATGCTTAACTTCGTGCACAGACAAAGTTCAATCCATTGGATCGCCAGTTTTGGCGCCTTGAGTAGTTCGTTGTTTGTTTTGATGTTTATTGCTTATTAATGAAATACTATTTAAATTACATATTAGAGAATATGCATTTCATATTGTATCACCCACTTTATTTTATATCCCCACATTTAATACGGGTATATCTTTTGAGAGAAACTAAACGCTAAAAGCAGCCAATACACAGTCGATATCCAGGTTCAAGGTGCGATTTACCTCCTGTGCAGTGTGCATGCACAGCAGTTATTGCCAGAATCAATTTCCATTATCATTATCCTGATAGCAAATCTTTTATTGGCCCATCGCAGTTATCACCCAGCACTTTTGTATATGTGTGTATGTGTATTTATATATATATATATATATATATATATATATATATATATATATATATATATATATATATATATATATATATATATATATATATATATATATATATATATATATACAGTGGTACCTCGGCTTACGAGTGCCCCAACGTACGAGTTTTTCGGGATACGAGCCGTCGCTCGGGCGGTTTGTTGCTTTGGGATACGAGCCGAGATCCGATGTACGAGCTCAAAAATTTTATTTTTTTGAATTTTCCGGTCGTCCCCTTAGTTCCGGTCACGGTCGGTTCCGGTCCGGTCACGTGGTTATCTTGCCGTGAAAGCATCTCTGCTTGGATATAAAACACGCAATCGTCGAAATACATTAGCGAGGAATCTCCTTGCTCCAGCCGGTGACGTCATCGGCGGGGATCCCCGCCTCCAGAGTGGCTGGTCACGTGACCGCCAAAGCGTGTCGCGCGTGCGGGTATAATGAGCTACACCTGTGGATCACGTGACCACGGAAGCACGCCTCGCTTGAGAGGCATGGCTTTCGGTTTGCGTTTTGCTTTATAAGGCGCGATAAATGGGCTTTTGAGTGTTAGCGGTTCATGGCGTTGACGGTTCATGACGGTTCATGGTCAAAAACCCATTACATCAATTTTACCAGGCACTGTACAGTAAGTACAGTGGACACCAAATGCACGGTGGAAGGCTAGAAGTAGAAGATCGTCCAAGACAAGTGAGAATAAGCCATACTTTGGAGATGACGTCATTCGCTGGTCCGATAACCAAAGATGTGGTATAAAAAACCAGGTGAGCTAACAATGCAGCAATGAAGGAATTCGGCCAAGGCACCGGCACACAACGACCTACCTACATCGAAAGACTCAATGCCAATGGTGACAGAAGCCAAGACGGCCGGCTTAAACACCGCCGAAAGACCACGGTGTACCAACTTACGATGCAGAACATCTTGCACTTAATATGATGACAACAGGTGCCATCCTCTGATGCTTTGACTTACGAGCGATTTGGCTTACGAGCTCCGTCACGGAACGGATTAAACTCGTAAGCCGAGGTACCACTGTATATATATATATATATATATAATCGTTAGATTAAATAAGACACGGACGTAGCTTCAGGACGTCGATCTTTAATTATATATATATATATATATATATATATATATATATACAGACTTGGCATTTAATATGGAATATTTTTTAGCCGCGTCGCAGACGCTGCTCATAGAGTGAACTCTGCTGTTGTTGTTGTTCTTCTTGTTCTTCTTCTTGTTCTTCTTGTTCTTGCAGAGAAGACAAAACCTCAAAGCTCCACCCATTCTGGGAACCATAGCTCCACCCATTCTGGAAGAGGCTTCATATAAACAAATATCCACCATTTTATTAACTCGCATAGCTTTGAGGCCTGTTTTGTAGGCCCGTGGTGTCTTCCTCTCTCACACAGTTTTATTTCGAATCAAATTCGATATATCATTTCATTTTTCACAGTCGCTAACATAGTTTTAGACTCGGTTGAAAAAAAACGGGAAGAAAATCCGAATGAAAGTTGCCCTTTATAGACCGAAATGAATTCTCAAAGGCCTGTAACTTCAAGTCCATTGATATATATATTTTTTAAATCGCGGCATGGTCAGTCATACACCGCCCGAAATAACAGACAGGAAAATGCCGAGATATATATATATTTTGCTTAAATCGCGGCATGGTCAGTCATACACCGCCTGAAATAACAGACGGGAAAATGCCGAGATATATAAAAAATTCGTCCATTTGATGACAATCGTCACGATGAAATATTTAATTTATACGTCGTCACAATAATGTGGAGAGAGGAGCATAGCTTTGTTCACGTGTCGCCACACACGGGAAATTGCCGAGATATATATTTTTTAAATCGTGGCATGGTCAGTCATACACCGCCTGAAATAACAGACGGGAAAATGCCGAGATATATTAAAAAATTCGTTGCCACACACGGGAAATTGCCGAGATATATTTTCACTTTGCACAAAAATAACATCAAGTAATCGAATCAATAGGAATGTCCTGTGCCTATAACATCGACGTTATAGGCAACGCTGCATCTAGGCATTGTGTAACATCGACGCGGCTTTTGTTTTAATTAAAACTTTTTGTACTTGTTTTTTCTTGACTTGGGGTTACTTTCTTAACTCAGTATATCAATCTGGTGAGTTTCTTTTACACTTTGGTGATTTATTTGTTAAAAGAACCATGTCACTGATTGTCTGTCGCAGCAAGAAGTCAACAACAGGATTATATCACAGGTGGCGTGGCAAAATGTACGGACAGGTGCATTTGATGATTGGCTTCACAGTCGGGTATACAAGGGTTGTTGCGTTCTGTATTAGTGGTAAAGAACTGCTGCACGTCTCCAAAAGTTATAGCCGCTTCCTCTGGAGATGGTCCGTCAACTCGACAATGCTGTTTGTCATGGAGTGGTGGCTTTACGAAATTACGGCATGAAACAGCGTGCTATTGCTCAGCAGTATGGCATCACTCAAGGTCAGGTGTCAAAGATCCTGAAGCAAAATGCTCAGAGGGGTGTCCCTACTCCAATACCGAGGCCAGGACGTCCCCGCAGAACCACAAGGAGGGATGATTGCCAGCTGCACCGGTTAGTCCGCAATGGCCGTACCAAGTCAGCTAATCGGCTTAGGGCTGAGTGGCAGCAACTGATAAATGTGCCTGTATCCAGAAGGCTAGTCAACCAACGACTGGTTCAAGCAGACTATCGTGCCAGGCGTCCCCTGCGAAAGCCATGCCTGACCAGACAACACCGCCAGCGCCGATTGCAGTGGGCCAGAGCGCACCGTCAATGGCAGCCAGGACACTGGAATCATGTGATCTTCAGTGACGAGTCCAGATTTCTGGTCTATCGTCAAGATGGCCGCGTCCGAGTGCGCAGACAAGTGCATGAAGCCTACAACAAAGATGGTATGGTGCCAAGAGTCCAAGCTGGAGGTGGTGGGGTGACCGTTTAGGCTGCTTTTCATGCAGGGGGCAAAACTGACCTGGTTGTTCTGAATGGAAACCTGAACCAGTTCAAGTACAGGGCAATTCTGGAAGAAACATTGCTTCCATTTGCTAGTGCAGCCTTTCGAGGAAACTTTGCCTTCCAAGATGACAATGCACGGCCTCATCGTGCTCGCATGATCCAACACTTTCTTGCTGACCGTGGTGTAGAGCATATGGAGTGGCCTGCCATGTCCCCGGATATGAATCCGATAGAGAACTTGTGGGCAGAATTAACGTGTCAAATCGACCACTTGGACCAGCAGCCGACCTCTGTGCGTGAATTGCAGCAGGCTATTGTCACTGCATGGCAAGCGATTCCTGTCCAAACCTTGGCAAATCTCGTGAACAGCATGCCTCAACGTGTACGTGCTCTCCTGAATGCTCGTGGGGGTTACACGAAGTACTGAACTGTAATTCTACTGTCCATAATCCCAGTCGTAATTTAACTTTTGTTTTTGTAAAAAAAAAAATTGGCTAATGTGCAAAATAAAGAGATACTTCTGGAAAACGTACAGAAGTTTAACACAGTACTGTCCATGAATTGAGTTCGATATCAGTTTACATCACTTTCAAGGATCAATTTATTTGTCCAGAAATGTCAAATGTGGTTTTTTTCTTTTGAAGGTCACATTAACAAAATCTAGAATAATTTCAACATAATTCCAATGAACTTTTGGTTCGAAGACATCTTGAAAAGTAAGTTCACCCCCACAAAAAAAATATTCCGACGCGAACCGGAGCTATTGCGTTTCTTCCGGTCAGCGCTGAATAGGGTGGTAGGCTGAATTAGTCCTATTACCTAATTACCAGTGCCTCCCGGGAAGCTAGGAAATAACCCCACCCGAACCACGGTTTTAGTGGACACGCCGAGCGATAGCGAGCCGCGATTCGGGCCATTAACAGGAACTAACCCGATTGGAGCGGTTCCTAATCGTGCCACGTTTACCCAATGGAGAAATCACTAAAACGGTCGAATCAAGAGGAAAAAAGGAAGAACAATTGATTTATTAATTATTTACACAGGAAGAAGGAGAAGTACAGAATACACAGGGCAGCCTTAATAACAGTCTTATACTTATCCCCAGACAAACGGGCCCGCACACACACACACTCACACGAGGATGTATACACAAAGAATTAAGTTAAGCACCCCCCCCCCCCCCCGTTTTTTTACAACCTCGCACATTACAAGTTTGTTGTCGTCAAAACAGTGTAATATACCCATGATATTGCTATATTTTCTGGAGAAGTGATATTATGGTCACATAAAAACATAACAATCATGCCGTTTTCAATATTTTATTCTGAATAATTTAAGGTGAAATTTTTTGGGAATTTTAGGCATATTTTCACCTCAATTTAAGTATGGAGCTATAGGTCCATCACGGACAGTGTGGATGACGTTTATGTTTTCTAACGTACAGTCATTGTTCTGAGAAGACCTCTAGCGATCTTTGCGTCAATAACGTGTGTAGGACCCACGTGATCGGATCACTGACTCAACCAATCACTTTTTTTCACTTTGATCACTCAATTTCATCAATGGATAATTGCTAATGTCATACCAATCATTATTTGATCTCACATACCTTAGAATATATGCCAATGTATACATATACACAAAGAATATATATTAGGGGGTGCTTACCTTAATTCGTTGTGTAGGGGTGCTTAACTTAATTCTTTGTGTATAGATGGTCGGGGTTGAAGGTCCAGGAATGCCGTCCACGGCTCACTCTGGTCCCTGACTCGTACCACGAAGAAGATGGTAGACGGCAGGAAAGCTCTCCGCGTGTCGTTGGCGCGAATCAGACAATTATATGGGGGGAATCGGTAGGCTGGGCTAGCGATTACTTCGCGGCTCACGGCCACGTGCGTAATAGGAATACCGGCGCTTTATATGCGCTCCCAGCAAGCCCAAAGCCAAACCCCCCAACGAGTTCTTGCAATCAATGCCAAACGTGACAGTCCTCTTGATCAAAGTGCAATCGTGCAAGTCTTTTGTAAAGCGCAAATATCCTCAAGTGCTCATAAACCACAATAGTCCTCTTACAAAGCCTCTCGCTCATCAGTCCTCTCCGCACAGTCCTCTCCAACCGCATAAGTCCTGTGGAAGGGCTTTGTGAGCGCAGTTATATAGCGCCGCCCAGCGAACCCTCTGGAATTTGCCAGACGCGCTCTCACCACGCCCTTTAGGCCATGCCCACTGAGCCCTGGTTGGTTGTTGGGGTCTTACCGGCTCTGCCCTTAATGTCTGCTTGAGGTGGCCACACCCCCGACCTCGCGCTCCGCCCCTTTTCCAGGCCTTACCTCGTGGCATTTGGGCTGGTTTGAGCATCGTAATGCGAGGGGCAATGGGGTGCAGACTGGATGGGCGCAATGGGGAATGGGGCGCAGACTGGATGGTGCGCACTGAGGTTTATTGGAGGGTGGGCTGTAAAATGAACGGGGCCTACTCTTATTTTATTTCTTTTACACAACGCAGGTATCACTATTGGAAATGGCCTTATCTCACATATACTAAGAAATAACTAATGTTCTAAGGTGACCTACGTGTTGCTTGTGGACTAACTATGGGGGCAAACCTTTAACCTTTATTAATCAAATATGTACATTTTCTCAGAACCGTAACACTGCACCCCTCCTTCGCCAGGCTCGTTCCCGAGCCGAACCCACACACCAGTGAGCCCGACCGGTTCTGATACAAGGGTCAGGATTACTTTTTAACAATTAGTGTGACACTTAGGTGTAGTTTCCCTCTACTTTTAACCTAATACCCTGTGTGTGACAGTTTTAAACACTAGATATGTCCCACCTACTGCGTTGTGTACGAACTAAATGACTCACACCTACAATTGACCGAATTACGGAAAGAATTCGCAAACTATACATAAAGCCGGTGGGGAGCATGTTATTTACAAGACTACTACTTATTTACGATACTACAACCCAGGACCTGTCTTTTGTGGGAGAGAGAAGAAATTTTGAGCAGAGGAAACACCGAATGCAATGCACTGCACCAATACACCATACACCCATATGCACAAAAATTTAAAAAAATGCACAAAAAGCACAAAAATGCACAATCATCAAAATGCACAAAAAACATTTCAAATTAATCAATGATGCCTTGTGCTTGGCTGGCTGCTGGGCTGCGACGTCTTCTTACTTCATCTTCGGTGTGCCATCATCAAACTTAACGTCTTCTTTTCCTGACACACCAAAGGAATTTAATAAAAAGTGCACAAACCGTGTCTGCTTTTTATTTCGGCCAGCAGGGCCAACTTAGGTGGTCCGACTGCATGGCATCAAGGCCACTTAAAAACACAGTGGTCCGCAGGGCAAGATAACGTTTGCCGCGATTGTCTGCCCAAGCAAAGGTGCCAGGCCACAGAACGTGTGGTCCATATGGTGTACCGGTGCAGGCAACAGGCAGCAGGGTGCAGTGCAAAGGTGCAGCCGCACAGCTCAGGGTACCTGCACACTCCCCTCAACAAAAGGTAATGGGTCCATGGGTGGGGAGGAAAGACAAAACAGAGGTTAGCGGGGGAAAGGGCGCAAGGGTACACGTCAAAACAAGGTAATGCGACGGGAGGGGCGCGGGAGAGCGAGCGGAGAAAGCTTGTCCCAAGCCGTTCGTCACCCCCAATGGCAACCTACACTACCCTTGCCCCTCCCCGTATTTACACAATTTACAAATTCCATCTCTACCGTTTTGTCTCCCATATCTCCACCTAATTCCGAATTCGTTAGCCAATCCCTCCCAAGAAGGAAGGGATGGAATACACACAATGTCTCACCCACGTCATGATGCGTCTTTCATTCCAAATCATCTGCAAAACCTGGTGTGGAGTTCTGTCACCTTGGTGAGTGGATGCGGATGGTGCGAAGAGATTCTGATCCGAGCTATCCTCTAATTGACATTAACTCACTTACACTACCCGGGGTCATGCCCTGCCAATTGGCATCTTAAACTATGTGGTTCTAAAAACCAATTCCCATTGACCATCCTGTGGTGCTCTTCCAACTTGGGGTCTCACTCCCCCAATTTTTCCTACTGTGCCTTCGCACAATTTCGGGGCTGGGTCGTGTGGCTCTACCAGCAGGTCCTACTTACCTGTGCACCTCCGCCACTGAAGTCACCACCCGAGCTTGCCTAGCTCCTCACAACTACCCTAAACTGAGGAAGGCCCTCCTGGCTCTCTCACCCCGTGATGCCCTCTCTGGCATTGGGCTACCCGGGTCCTTCTCTCGGATCCTCGGGCCCCGCTGAACTCTACTTGAACGCTACCTGGCTCCCAGAGCCTACCTGCGGCCTCACCTGGCCGACAGACTACCAGTGGCGGAGTGCTCATTTAACCATACTTACCAATTAAGCCCACAAGCCCAGCCATTCCACTCACTTATGCACCCCTCGAAGCAACAACTTGCTACTGCCTGCACCACAGATGTCAATATCCAAACAATTTACCTACTCCCTCTACCTAACTTTAAACTACCCTCCCCGCGTATTCGTGAAGGGGTCCATCTTCCCCCATCCACTCCTTTGCACCATGCACTCCACACCACTCATTCCACACACCATTTACTCCACACCATTTATTCCACACAACTCACTCCACACCATTTATTCCATACACTTGCACACCACGCAAGCCCATCACTCAACACACTTACACCTGTCTTCAATACTCCATCCATACACTTCCTTCGGTCATCCCAGACCATTGCCTCATTTCACCAAGTTCCATTGCCTCATTTCACCAAGTTCCATTCCATACTCACACACACAACCATTCTCGAGCAATGCCTCATTTGCTCACTCTCACCACAAAGATTCTCATTCTCAATTCCTCATTTGCGCCTAAAGCGCATCCTCATACTCACACACACAGCATCATTTAACTAACTATTTCCCCCTAATACTCGTGCTTCCCGTCTTCCCTTACACTAACTAAGCATTTCCCTTACACTAAGCACTCCCTCGTCATTAACATCCACCTAATCTCTCTACGTCCCCACTACTTGGATAATGTCTCTACTTACATCTCAATCTCCTATGGTCATCTTTCTAGATCCCTAACATTTATCCTAGCCCGCCCTGGCTAGTTGTCCCCCGTCGCACAGCGTAGCGAAAGGGGGACTATGGCTTTCCCCTCCGTCCGTGTGTCCGTGCGTGCATGTGTGCATGCGGGCGTGCGTGTTTGCGTGCGTGCGTAAGCGAAGGACTGCATTCGAATTTGGTGTGTGGGTGCAACCCACGTCAAAATCCAAGATGGCCGCCACCATGTATGTCTGATGCCATGTATGTCTTAACCTTGTGAGATGAATATCTTGAAAAATAAGCGAAGTACCAACTTCTAATCTGGTGTGTGGGTGTATCTAGGTCGGGGGAGTGATGTGAGTTGACAAAGTGGAAGACGCAGAAAACATGCTATGATATGATATTTGGCTCACAAGGTTCAGACATACATGGAGGCGGCCATCTTGGATTTTGATGTGGCGACCCAATTTACAATAGCGTTCTTCCTTATGCCGAGATACACCCACACACCAAATTAGAAGTTGGTACTTCGCTTATTTTTCAAGATATTCATCTCACAAGGTTCAGACATACATGGTGGCGGCCATCTTGGATTTTGACGTGGCGACCCAATTTTAAACAGCGTTCTTGCTTGTGCCTAGATACACCCACACACCAGATTAGAAGTTGGTACTTCGCTTATTTTTCGAGATGTTTCGCTCACAAGTTTCAGACATATATGTGGTGGCGGCCATCTTGGATTTTGACGTGGCGACCCAATTTTCAATAGCGTTCTTCCTTATGCCGAGATACACCCACACACCAAATTAGAAGTTGGTACGCCAAACCTTTTCAAGCCATACACAGTCCGACTTACCTTCAGGATTCTCTTCTCCTCTAACCGCATCTGCAAGCTTTCATTTTGGTTAAGAAGCACGACGTCACAATGCGAATGCAGACTTTGTACATATTCCATTTCTTCCTCCCGCGATTGCTTTTCTAAGTCTGCCGTCTCCTCAACCCCAATTTCCATTACACACATGTCTTTTTCTTTATTAAGCTCGACGGCCGCTGGCACACATAAAATAAAATTTTCCAATTCAGCGGCCGTCGGCTTTTCTATACCCCGTGTCGCTATTTCTACCCCGGTCCACCCGGCTGTGCTTGGCTCAACCTCGCTTTCTCCGCGTTCCTCGAGTCGCGCTACCTCGTCGCGTACCAATGCGACCTTCCCGCTTGACCTGCGCTCTATTTCTTTCCCCATTTTTTTTATTTGGCCACCTATTCTGTTACCACACCCTTTTAACCCGTCTTTCATCCCTTTCATTCGATTCTCTTGGGAGCCCATCCTGTTTTCCAACCCCGTTAACCCCTTGTTCATTTCTCCCATTTGGCCACCCATGTCCTTCAATTGGTCCCCCATTTCCTTCATTTGGCCCCCCATTTTGCTTTCTAATCCCCCAATTTGATTTCCCATATTACTCATCCCGTCTTTCATTTCTTTCATTTGTCTTTCTAATTTGCCCCCCCCCCCCATTTTTATGGCTGCCTGTATCTGCACCATGAAGGCCTGCACATCTACTACCCCCCCCCCCCCCCCTTTGCGCAGCGGGCACGGCCCTCGTCGCCATGTGCGAGGCGCCGCCATTTTCTTCGCCTGCTACTTCTACTGCTGCACCCTCATTAATTGCATCCTCCATTTCCTCTACTTCTTCCCGGTGGTCCTGGGTCGACTCTACCTCCTCATCTTCCTCATTTACCCCCACCGGCATCCGACCGCCTTGGTTATCCATGGCACGATTCAATTTTGGTTTCTAATAAAATTTCGGCCGCTCGTAATTTTGAGTGCGTTTGGCGCACTTCGGGTCCAATCCCACTCTTGACACCAATTGTTGCGGATCTCAAACGTCGGCCTTCCCCTTACCAAGGGGGGATTAATCCCCTTGTCTTTTATCTAGCCGACGCGATCCGGGGCTATGATGTTCCTTCCGGACGGCGTTAAATAGGGTTGTAAGCCGAATTCTTATTACCTAATTACTAACACCGGCCATGAAGCAAGGAAATAACCCCACCCGAACCACGGTTTTAGTGGACACGCCGAGCGATAGCGAGCCGCGATTCGGGCCGTTAACAGGAACTAACCCGATTGGAGAGGTTCCTAATCGTGCCACGTTTACCCAATGGGGAAATCACTAAAACGGTCGAATCAAGAGGAAAAAAGGAAGAACAATTGATTTATTAATTATTTACACAGGACGAAGGAGAAGTACAGAATACACAGGGCAGCCTTAATAACAGTCTTATACTTATCCCCAGACAAACGGGCCCGCACACACACTCACACGGGGATGCAGATGGTCGGGGTTGAAGGTCCAGGGATGGCGTCCACGGCTCGCTCCGGTCCCCGACTCGTACCACGAAGAAGATGGTAGACGGCAGGCAAGCTCTCCGCGTGTCGTTGGCGCGAATCGGACAATTATATGGGGGGAATCGGTAGGCTGTGCTAGCAGTTACTTCGCGGCTCACGGCCACGTGCGTAATAGGAATACCGGCGCCGCTTTATATGCGCTCCCAGCAAGCCCAAAGCCAAACCCCCAACGAGTTCTTGCAATCAATGCCAAACATGACAGTCCCCTTGATCAAAGCGCAATCGTGCAAGTCCTTTGTAAAGCGCAAATATCCTCAAGTGCTCATAAACCGCAATAGTCCTCTTACAAAGCCCCTTGCTCATCAGTCCTCTCCGCACGGTCCTCTCCAACCGCATAAGTCCTCTGGAAGGGCTTTGTGAGCGCAGTTATTTTGCCCCACCCAGCGAACCCTGTGGAATTTGCCAGACGCGCTCTCACCACGCCCCTTAGGCCATGCCCACGGAGCCCTGGTTGGTTGTTGGGGTCTTACCGGCTCCGCCCTTGATGTGTGCTTCACGTGGCCACACCCCCAACCTCACGCTCCGCCCCTTTTTCAGGCCTTACCTCGTGGCATTGGCTGGTTTCAGCCTCCTAAGGCGAGGGGCAATGGGGTGCAGACTGGATGGGCGCAATGGGGAATGCGGTGCAGAATGGGGCCTGCAAAATGAACGGGGCCTACTCTTATTTATTTATTTTACACAACGCAGGTATCACTATTGGGAATGTCCTTATCTCACATATACTATGAAATAACTAACGTTCTAAGGTGGCCTACTTGTTGCATGTGGACTAACTATGGGGGCAAAACCTTTAACCTTTATTAATCAAATATGTACATTTCAGAACCGCAACAATATATACATATACATACATATATATATATATATACATATATGTGACTTTTCATGCACATCCCGGGTGATTATTCTCAGATGATTAAGTTTCAAAGTTTTAATATATCAAATTAAATTTACCTGCACCATGTCTGCTCCTTTTTAATGGTTCAGAAGCAGATTCAACAAATTGTCTGTCTTGATTTGATGCGGTTTCAGTTGTGCTTATTATGGGAAACTTGGATGGAAAAGTGTCCCCTTGCTTCATTGTTATGAATATTCTGCCCTTCCATTCTTGAATTAGAGCAGGTGGAACATGTTTCCTCCCATTCGACATTTTGATGAGGTTATTCACCTCTAGCTACTTTTAAAAAGCATTCCATTGACACTACCTTATATTGGCTATTCGTCAAAATGGTGCAGAAATTTTCCTGGTGGTTTTTGTACCTTTTGGAATTATATCTCCATTGCCAGTGTTGTGTGAAAAGCGATTCTTGTATAAAACGACATAAAACTAATTATTTACTAAATAGCAACAGTAAAAGAATAATGGGATCACTTCCAGCTCTATCTCCCTCAAGGTTTGCTTCTGGTCCGCCTCCCCTCCCCCCTTCTTCCACTCCCTTCTTGTCAGTTGACTGCTTTTAACACCATATAAACTCTATTTCTATAATCCAGCTTTCATTGCTTTAACAAATGCAACAAAAGGATTCTTGTAAATTGGGGGTTTCCAGACTTCCATGTCCCGTACTTGCTCTTACTCATCTACATTTATCTTCCATCATTGACGTCACTTGGGAGCAGCAAAGCAAAGAAGCAAAGTGACATGTTTGCTGGAGGGCAGTTATAGCATACAAATGATTGGTTATCAATGTTTCTCTTGACCATGTTAGTTGTTGTGCTCAAAGTTATAGTTGGTACTATGTTGTGCATAAATTATGTGAAAACTCTTAGTTGGCCTTTAATTCTTAATTTACTTTAAAAACATATGTTATTGTTTCAAGCAAATGTCTTTTGGTTAGTAGTTCTTGCCTATCATCTTCCAGGAAGGTTATTCAAAGCATCTTTATCCACCTTGGTACTTTATATATCCTTTTACAATGCTCGAGGAACAAGATAGTGTGACAACAAAACCATTTGAATTGATAAAAAACACGAATGTTGTACCACCTTCCTTGTTCACAATCCTTGCCATTTTCTATTTGGAACAGTAATTCGACTCGAAGAACGAGAGGCTGAATTGAAGAAAGATTACAGTTCTCTTTACCTGCGGCACACGGAGGTGAGTGCATGGTTTGGACATGATTTGATCTGCTCCAGGCATAATTATATTTTTCATTTGGTCCTTTTTGAGTTGTATTCTTTGTAGCCTACCCACTGCTCCGTAGGTATGCATGTTTTTTGTGTTCATGCATCTTTGGGTGGACATCCTACTATCACTATAATACCCTCCTCCAGTGTGTCTGTCCGATGTCTGTCCGTTCATCACTATAATACTCTCCTCCAGTGTGTCTGTCCGTTCATGGGTCTGGCTACCCCCATTGAGGGATTGGCTACACCTGTTCTGGTAGGGGCTTCAAAAACAAATCTCCACCATTTTGTTCGAACCGCATACAGTCGTGGCCAAAAATATCGGCACACTTGCACTTTCCTCAAACAATGCACCATATCTTCCATAAAATTGTTGAAATGAAAAAAATGTTTTGCTATCCACATAGTCACGTGAAAAAGTAAGTACACCCCATGTAAAGTTTTGACTTTTTCAACATATTTCAACATACAGCTATTTGATCTTCATTTCAAAAATATTGATAGATAAAGGTGATATAATATAACAAATATCATGAAACATTTTGTAGTCCATTGTATAATTTAAATAAACATAAATGCAAATTTCGCATGTGGAAAAAGTAAATACACCCTTGGCTCGAATAGGTGGTATTGCCCCCTTTGGCAGAAACAACCTCAAGTAGGCGTTTCTTATAACTGTCCACCAGTCTCTGACCGACTGGGAGAAATGTTTGGCCACTCCTCAATGCAGAATTCTTTCAGCTGTGCGATGTTTGAGGGGTTTCTTGCATGCACAGCTCGTTTCAAATCCCCCCACAACATCTCGATGGGATTTAGATCCGGGCTTTGACTTGGCCATTCCAGAACCCTCCATTTCTTTATTTTCAGCCATTCCTTGGTGGATTTACTGGTATGTTTAGGGTCATTGTCATGTTGCAAGGTCCACCTTCGGTTGAGCTTCAACTTTCCGACAGATGGCCTCACATTATCCTCAAGCACCCTCTGGTACAATGAAGAATTCATCGTGGATTCTATAATGGTGATCTGCCCAGGCCCTGATGCAGCAAAGCCGCCCCAAACCATAATATTTCCACCGCCATGCTTTCCAGTTGGTATCAGGTTCTTGTGGTCAAATGCTGTCTTTGGTTTTCACCAAACATCAAATGATGTTTCACCAAACATGAAAACAGCCTGGTGTTGGGCTAGCGGCTAGGGTGCCAGCTTAGGATCCTAGGATCCTGGGTTTGAATCCCGATCGATCGCTGAATTAACGCCAGGGGGGTTGACTCAGCCTGTCATCCTTCCGAGGTCGGCTAATTGAGTACCAGTTCACTGGTAATTCCCTGCTTGTCGTAAAAAGGCGACAAAAAGGGTTGGCGGCAGGAAGGGCATCCGGCCGAAAAACATTGCTTCAAAAAAAGGGGGCCCAAAAAAAACAACAACAACCAAGGCCAACCAAGGCTCGACCAAGGCCAACCCCCGCTTCGCGGGGAAAAATGGCCTCTAAAGGTTTTTTTTTTTTTTTTATCACCAAACACGTCTTCTGGTACTGTGGCGAAATAGCTCTACCTTTCACTCATCTGTCCAGAGCACATTGTTCCAGAAGTGCTGGTCTTTGCCTAGGTGTTTATTGGCAAACTTTAGTCTTGCCCTGATGTTCTTTCTGGACAGCAAAGGTTTCCTCCTGGCACACCTCCAATGTAGATCAAATTTGTGCAGCCTCTTTCTAATGGTGGACTCATGCACTTTGACATCAACAGTGGCAAGAGCTACCTGTAGGTCCCGTGATGACATTCTGGTGTTCTTCGAGACTTCCTTCAACATCTTGCGGTCTGCTCTTGGGCTGAACTTGCTGGGGCGGCCTGGCTTGAACAAGTTGGCAGTTGTTTGGAATCTTCTCCACTTGTAGATGATCTTCCGGACAGTCGAATGATTGATTTCAAATTCTTTGGAGATCTTTCTAAATCCCTTCCCATACTCGTAGGCATCTCTATAACCTTCTTTCTGAAGGCCTCAGAGCTCTTTTGATCTGGGCATGGTGACGCCACACACTTCAACAACAAAGAGCAAACCAAACGAAATGTCTGAGGTTTAAATAAGACAGGTTCCTCCAAGATCCTCTCTAACGATGTTCTAATCATTTGCACCTGAGCTGGTGCACCTGATTTTAATTTTAGGTATTTGAAGAAGTGATAAATGTAGGGGTGTACTTACTTTTTCCACAGGCAAAATTTTCATTTATGTTTATTTAAATTATACAATGGACTACAAAATGTAAATGTTTCATGATATTTGTTGTATTATATCACCTTTATCTATCAATATTGTTGAAATGAAGATCAAATAGCTGTATGTTGAAATATGTTTTAAAAAGTCAAAACTTTACATGGGGTGTACTTACTTTTTCACCTGACTATGTATTTCTTTGGATTGCAGTGGAACAAAACCAAAAAAGCTGAAAATTTACTAAATCTTAGCTTATTCCACACAGAAATCCTAAAATGGACCAGACAATATTATTGGCACCTTTTAGAAGTTGTTAGAAATAATTAGATTTCAAGCAGGTGATTCTCCTTTACTTTGGAATTGAACTCACCTATGGTGAGTTGCAGGTGCCTGCAATATTAAAATCACTCATTCATCCAGTTTGAACAGAGAAAAGGAGTCATTCTGCTGTTTTGTGTCACTGTGTACCACAATGAGCATGGAGAAAAGAAAGAAAACCAAAGAATTGGCTGAGGAGGTCAGACACAAGATTGTAGCCAGGCATGGACAATCTCAAGGCTACACGTCCATCTGCAGAGACCTTGATGTTCCTGTATCCATCGTACGAATGTTAACAGGAAGTTTAAGGCCCATGGCACTGCAGCCAACCTCCATGGACGTGGCCGCAAGAGTAAACTTGATTGTAGATTGCAGCGAAGGATTGTTCAAATGGTGGAGAAAGCACCTCGATCAACTGCCAAACAGATTCAAGCTGAACTTCAGACACGAGGTACGACAGTTTCAACTCACACCATCCATCTCCAACTCAATGAAAGGGGATTCTATGGGAGGAGACCTACTGCTGAGGGAGAGACATAAGAAAGCCCAACTGGAGTTTGCCAAAACAAACCTGAACAAGCCAAAATCCTTCTGGGAGAATGTCTTGTGGGGAGATTAGACCAAATTAGAGCTTTTTGGTAAAGGACATCATCTCTATGTTTGCAGAAAACAAAATGAAGCCTTCAAAGAAAAGAACACCTTCCCCCTTCTTCCAAACAGTCAAACATGGAGGAGGTTCAGTGATGTTTTGGGGTTGCTGTGCTGCCTCTGGCACTGGGTGCCTTGAATGTGTGCATGGCATCATGAAATCAGGAGATTACCAAGGCTGAGGTTTAAATAAGACAGGAGCACAATGTTCAACCTAATGTCAGAAAGCTGGGTCTCCGTTGAAGGTCATGGGTCTTGCAGCAGGACAATGACCCCGAACACACTTCAAAATCACCCAGGAATGGTTGAAGACAAAACGCTGGACTGTTCTGAAGTGGCTATCAATGAGTCCAGATCTAAATTCAATTGAACACCTGTGGGCAGATCTGAAAACAGCAGTTGGGAGAAGGCACCCATCAAATCTGGGAGAACTGGAGCAGTATGCACAAGAAGAGTGGGCAAAACTGTCAGTAGAGTTGTGTAGGAAGCTCATTCATGACTATAGGAAGCGCTTGACTGCAGTTATTTTGTCCAAAGGTTGTGCCACCAAATATTACGTCTCGGGTGTCAATAATTGTGTCAATGCCATTTCTTTGTATTTTCTTATTTAAAAGGACATATTAAGTTCTGAATCAAAAACAAAGGTTCTGTAATATTAACAGTGAAATAAATAATTGTGGAGACCACAAACTTTTGTCAATTTCAACCTATTTTTAGACAAAATTGTGAGTTATTTGAAAAAGGTGCAAGGGTGCCAATATTTTTGGCCATGACTGCATCTCTGAGGCCTCTTTTGTTTGGCCCACACTTTCTGACTCTCACTGTTTTATCTCGATTCTAATTCAATATCAGATTTCATTTTCATAGTCCCTAATTGTTCCTGTTCCTGTATTTCATAGTCCCTGTATATTTTCATAGTCCCTAAGATGGTTTTGGACTCGTTTCCAAAAAAACGGGAAGAAAATTTGATGAAAGTTACTGCCTCCCCCATGTTTAACAGTAGGCTACAAGCATTGCATGTTATAATGACCCCCAAGTTCTCTGGATCCAAAAAGTTCAAACTTCGATTCGTCAGACCCGAGGACTTGATACCATTGTTCAGTCACCCAATCTTTGTGTTACCTTGCAAATTTCAGTCTTTTCACCTTGTTCTGTTGTCTCAGCAGTGGTATATTTGCTGCACCTCTGCCAAGGAGAACTTCTGCAATCAGCTTTCTGTGTGCAGAGCTGGATGAGTTGCTAATGTTCAGGCCTGCTCTCATTTCACTTGTCAGCTTCTGACTTGATTTTCTTATGTCGCGTAAACTGAGCAACTTCAAGTGCTTGTCTTGCCTTTGGGAGGTTCTTCAGGGTTCTTCTTCCTGGCCTTTTGTCTTGTACTGGTCCAGTTTATTACAGGTGTTGCAAAGTGTACCTCACACTATTGTAGGAGATCAGCTTTTCTGCTATTTCCTTCATAGTGTGCTCATCTTTTCACATAGTTTGGATCTTCACACACTGTTCTGTTTAAGTTTGTTCCTTGTTGCCATTCTGAACCCACTGATAGACTTTCAATGAAGTGAGCAAGCTGATGAAAACCAATTTCAAATATTCACTGATTTGCAACTTTTTAATGGGGAATAGCAGCAAAAAAGTGAAAATAACCCAAATTTTTCACAGTATAGTACTGTATACTGTATTATATACATAAAATGTTGGAATATTGCCCATCCCTGCTCCCTTACCCATTTGCTCTTCACATCCCATTCCCCTTTCTTTATATACAGGGCCTGTTGTTAACAGCATGTTGCTAACACTTGCTAATACTCAAATTTTAATTTTCACATATAGGTTGCTGAAAAGGCATTTGGCATCTCGTTGCTGGCTACTGCTGGCGATAACATTGTGTGACTGGTATAAGCTGCCTTATGTGTGATTGTCCACAATTTTTATTGATGAAGATCTCTTCACACCCTCTCCTTCTTTCTTAATACAGATGCTGCAGGCCTACTCTGATCATCTTGAAAGATTCAAGATACTGCAGACATCTTACCCAGCTGAGGCACTTCTCAAGCCCCGCATACGGTGAGCAAATTAATTGATACTCCAAAGCAAATAGGTATTCACAACTTTTGAAAACTTGTAATGTTCTCAAAAATAATCGGTTTCTTTTACATCCACCATACCTACACTACCGGTCAAAAGTTTTAGAACACCTCAATTTTTCCAGTTTTTATTGAAATTTATGCAATTCAAGTCCAGTGAATAACCTGAAATGGTGCAAAGAATGAAAATGAATGAATGATTGTCTTAAGGCCATTTTCCCCGCCAGAGCGGGGGTTAGCCTTGCGGGCCCCATGACAATCATGGTTCCCTGTTTGAGGCAATGTTTTTATGGCCGGATGCCCTTCCTGACGCCAACCCTTGGTCGCCTCTTACGATGCGCAGGGATACGGTGTACCTATTCTAAACCAGGGTACACACCGGGATCATTCATCCCAGCAAGCTGGTACTCAATTTGCCGACCTCGGAAGGATGACAGGCTGAGTCAACCCCCCTGGCGTTAATTCAGCGATCGATCGGGATTCGAACCCAGGATCCGAGGATCCCAAGCCGGCACCCTAACTGCTAAGCCAACACCAGGTGCAAAGGTAAGCAGTAAACTCCTCGCAGTTTAAAAAAAAGTTTAGGTCAGCACAAATGGGAAAATAATGTAAATTGCACAGTTATATTGTAAAAAAAAGGCCTTCTTCAGGGAACGAGTAATGGGTTAACAACTTACAGCTGTTCTGCAGCAATGCAAGTAAATTAAGCCTTGAAAATTGATGCAAACAATTCCTACAGGTGTACCAACCTCTGCTAATTACTTGATTACAAACCCCCTGTCTGTATAACAGCAGTATTGGAACAGACTGTTATTACACCCTCTGAAGCATTATTTGGACAATATTGCACTGCAGGAAGTAGTATATTGGTGTCATAATGCCAAGAAAGGCAATTAACAAAGGAAGACAGACAGACCATTATAACCCTTAAAAGTGTAGGTCTTTCCTTTAGAGAAATTGCAAAGAAAGCCAAGGCATCAGTGAGTACAGTTTCCTACACCATCAAAAGGCACTTGGAAACTGGAGGAAACTCTGACAGGAAGAGGTCTGGCAGAAGCCACAACAGAATCAGAAGACAAGTTTCTGAGAGTCAACAGCTTGCATGATGGGCACACTACCTGTCAAAAGTTTTAGAACACCTCAATTTTTCCAGTTTTTATTGAAATTTATGCAGTTTAATGTCTCAATGTACTCTGAAATTAAGCATAGAACAAATAAACAATTGGAGATAAAAAAGAAATCACAGAATCATTTTGTTTAACAAAATTTAATTTAAATTTTTGACTCAGCAAAGTAGCCACCTTTTGCAGATATAACCGCCGAACACACTCGTGGCATTCTTTCTACAATGGAAATCAAATATTGTTCGGGAAGTTCTTCCCAACACTGTTGCAGAAGTTCCCACAATTGTATTGCACTTGTAGGTTGCTTTGCTTTCACCCTTCTGTCCAGTTCATCCCAAACCAGCTCGATGGGGTTTAAATCTGGAGACTGTGCTGGCCATTCCATGATTTGAAGCCTATCGTCTTGTTCTTTTCCTCGAAGGTAGTTTTAACATAGCCTGGAGGTGTATTTAGGGTCATTATCTTGCTGTAGGATGAACCCCTGACCAAAAAGGCATATACCAGAGGGTATTGCATGGTGCTGCAAAATGCTGTGGTAGCCCTTTTGGTTCAGGGTGCCAGTCACTCTGCAAGTCGCAGACTCTGGATCCAGCAAAAGAGGCCCAGACCATCACGCTTCCTCCTCCATGTTCGAGAGTTGATGTTACACACTGAGGAACCATCCTTTCGCCTTCTCGACGGTGTACAAAAAAAACCCTGCGTGATGAACCAAAGATTTCAAATTTTGATTCACCGGTCCATAAGATCTTCTTCCAGTCTTCAGTAGTCCACTGGGGGTGCTTCATGGCCCAGGCAAGCCTCTTTTTCTTATTTTGCCATCGTAGCAATGGTTTTCTTACTGCTACTCGACCTGTCAAACCTGCAGCTCTATGTCTACTCTTCACAGTTTAAACTGAGACTTGCTTACTTCGACCAGTGTTAAGCTGTGCTTGAAGCTGTTGTCCTGTGAGCCGCGTATCACGCAAGCTGTTGACCCTCAGAAACTTGTCTTCTGATTCTGTTGTGGCTTTGGGTCTGCCAGACCTCTTCCTGTCAGAGTTTCCTCCAGTTTTCAATATACTACTTCCTGCAGTGCAATATTGTCCAAATAATGCTTCAGATGGTGTAATAACAGTCTGTTCCAATACTGCTTTTATACAGACAGGGGGTTTGTAATCGAGTAATCAGCAGAGGTTGGGACACCTGTAGGAATTGTTTGCATCAACTTTCAAGGCTTAATTTACTTACGTTGCTGCAGAACAGCTGTAAGTTGTTAACCCATTACTTGTTCCCTGAAGAAGGCCTTTTTTTACAATATAACTTTCCAATTTGCATTATTTTCCCGTGTTTGCTAACCTAAACTTTTTTTTTAACCTCGAGCACTTTACTCTTTACCTTTGTACCATTTCAGGTTATTCACTGGACATTAAACTGCGTAAATTTCAATAAAAACTGGAAAAATTGAGGTGTTCTAAAACTTTTGACCGGTAGTGTACATTGAGATATTAAACTGCGTAAATTTCAATAAAAACTGGAAAAATTGATGTGTTCTAAAACTTTTGACCGGTAGTGTATTTGCAAGTTGTTTGATCACTGTATGCGAGTAGGATCGTCAAACCACCCCTGTACTGGGGAAAGGAATGAATCCACGGATGTGTTTCTGGCTCCCTGGTCTCTGTGGAGAGGATTTTTTTTATTTAAATGGAAAAAAAATCAAACATTTAAAGAAAGCTGGGATGTGTATTTCAGTCCTAAAAAACTAAGCAACTAAAAAAAATTAAACTTTTCAAGCTAATATACATGCCGACTGTCAAGCTCGTACAAAAATCCATACATCCTAGCCAAAATCCTAGCCCCCTCAAGGCCAAAATCATACCACAACTGTTTGGATCTGTTGACGCCATCTTTTTACTTGCAAAAAGGTTTTTTTGTTTTTTTTAAATCAGACATTGTAACAAAACTCAGGATGTGTACTTTGGCCCTGAGGGCACTCTGCGTTGTGTGTCTCGCTGTGTGTCGCACTGTGAGCACTTTTGTCGCGCTTTGGACATTGGGTCATGGTTTTTTTTTTGGGGTTTTTTTTTTGAATACAAGATCGAGGCTCGTGAAGGAGCGGACATTAATCACACAGAAAGACAAACCGACACATAAAACATATAACATGGGGAGCGGTAGACAAGATGGGGAGAGAGAGGGAAGGACACAAACACAACATTTGAGAGCAGGGACATCGAGAGATCTGTGGGAGGGAGAGGGCTTTGGGGGAGGGGAGGCATGGGAAGGGGGGGGGGGGGGATGGGAGAGGTATAAAACATATGGACACTGCCAGGACTTCCAGGAAAGAAGTTGGAATTTCAAACAAGGTGGATCTGGGGTGAATTAGCGGGGGTAGAAAAGATCAAGGTTTTGGATGGGGGAAGATAAGAGATGGTGGTGAACAGCTGTTTTAAAGACTTGGAGGGAGTTTGTTCCGGAGGCGGGAGAAAAGAGGAATGAAAGAGTGAAGGTGAGCAGAGAGCCGAGATTTCGGCAGTTTAACCATCAGAGGGTTGCTGGCATATCTTGTGCGACCTGTAGGAATATTTGGGGGACAAAGCACAGAGAGCTGGGGGAGCAAGGCCAGAGAGGAGTCGGTAGAAGACAGAAAGACCACCTACCTGCCTGCGGTGAGTGAGTGAAAGGCCCTCGGAGATAGCTTCGTCACGGGAGATTCCAATGATTCTGAAAGCTTTGGTTTCAACAGCGTGAAGCCGAGCTAGGTGTGAGGCAGGAGCACCGGCCCATAGGGGAGAACAGTATTCCATTGAGCTGCGGATGAAAGCCTTGTATGTGGTGAGGAGCTCAGGTGTGCCTAGGAAGGACTTCGTACGACGGAGGATGCCCAGTCGGCGACTGGCTTCTAAGGCCAGCTTGGAAATATGGTTTTCCCAAGAAAGATCATGGCAGATAGTGAGACCCAAAAGCTTGAGCGACAGAACTTCTTGGAGAGGATTGTTGAGAAAGTAGATGGGAGGGTTGTCCAGTCGATCTTTTCGGAGAGACATAGTAAGAGTGTGAGATTTGTCAGGATTGAAAGACATGGTCCACTTGTTTGACCAGTCTGTGATTTTGTCCAGGTCTTCAGATAGTGAGGAGGCTGCAGACTGCCGATCTGAGGGAAGAGGAATGGAGTGGCAGAGAGTGGAGTCGTCAGCAAAGAGATAGAGAGGATTTTCCAGAGAGTCGGAGAGATCATTGATAAAGACCAGAAAAAGCACAGGGCCCAGAACACTGCCTTGGGTAACTTCAGCCTGAACAGGAAGGGGACATGAGAGAAATCCATTCAGGGCCACACGTTGACTACGACCAGAGAGGAAGTCCGCAAGCCATGCATGGAGATTTCCATGGATACCATAGGAGGAGATTTTGGTGAGCAGAGCTTGGTGCCGGACCGTATCGAAGGCACGTGATATGTGAAGGGAGACAGCTCTGATTTCCTGTTTGGCATTGAGGACCTCCATCCATTGTTGAGACAGCAGAAGCAGCATGTCCAGAGTAGAATGACCTGGTCTGAATCCAAATTGATGATCGGAGATCAAGCCATTGGAGAAGAGGAAGGATTTGATATCCGAAGCAATGATGGATTCCATGACTTTGCTGATAATTGGGAGCAGGCTGATTGGTCTGTACTTGCAAGGATCTGTTTTTGCACCTTTTTTGTGTAAAGCAGTGATGTTTGCTGATTTCCAGGATGCTGGCAGATGACCTTGAGCAAAAGAGACGGTGAAAAGAACAGAGAGAGGGTGAGATAGAGCGGCAGAGCAGTATTTTAGGACCCGTGGGCTGATGCCGTCTGGTCCAGTTGCAGAGTCAGAGTCTAGGTTTGACAAAAACTCCTCCACCTGTCAGGAGAGAAGGACACAGAGTGTAGGAGCAGTTGTGTTCGACTGGGTAAGGTGGGAACAGAGAGAGATGGGTTTGGGACACAAGATTTTGAGGCAAACACAGAGTTGAGGCATTCGGCTTTGTCACGTGCGGTGTCAACTGTGTAGCCATTTGAGGTAAGGGAGGGGATGGAGGGGGAACAAACACCAGAAACGGATTTGACCAGACGCCACCAGGATTTGGAAGAAGGAGACAGGTTTGAGAGTTCATTCTCGAGTGTGGAGAGATAGTGCTTCCTGGCACTCCTGAGGGTAGACACACTCTTGTTCCGAGCTTGGTGGAAGGAACTGAGATTGCCTTCATTTGGATTAGCCTTCCAAGAGGCAAAGGCAAGTTGTTTCAGGGCAACTGCCTCACCACAAGATTCAGTGTACCATGGACGGGAGGAAGGGGAAGACAACTGAAGACGAGATGGGATAAATCTGTGCATGAGAGAGAGCAGTTTGCTTTGGAAGAATTCCCAGGAAGAATTGATGTCAGAGGCAGTGGAGATGGGAGACCAGTCCAGATGATTGATGGTTGCTTGAAGACCGTGCCAGTCGGCCTGAGTGAAATGCCAGACTCGTCGACGCTGAGGAGGCTCTCTGAGAATGGCCAGAGAGATGTCCACTTTAACAAGCACATGATCAGAAGAACCGATTGGAGCAGAAGAAGAGCAGCAGACATTAGCAGGGAAGTTTGTCATAACCAAGTCTAGAAGAGAAGATACACCATTGGCTGAGATCCGGGTCAGGAAATTGACAGATTGTGTCAATCCCAGTGAGTCGCAGAAGTCCTTTGCTGAGGTGTCATGGCTGGTGAGAGATGAACCCACACCCAGCCAGCTGGCATGATAACAGTTGAAGTCGCCACATATGAGGAAGAGAGAGTTGGGATGAGTGGATAGAAGTTGGTCCATGTTGTCAGACAGTGAAATGTAAATGGAGTCATCACTGTTTGGAGGACGGTACAGAACACATATGAACAAAAGGTGGGAGCGGAGAGGAAGCCGTAGCCAGTGGTACTCCTGGGGGTGAGGTGGAGAGAGGGCAGTGCAAGGAGAGTGAGGAAGAGAGTTTTTGATAAAGATAGCCACCCCACCACCAGGACGAGGCTCAGGTCTGTCATATCGGAGGAGGGAGTAACCAGGAAGAGATATTAAGGAATCAGTGACATCTTGAAGGAGGAAAGTTTATCTTAAGCAGATCAAGTCTGGATTGTCAGAAGCAACCTGTATGGAGAGATCAGTCAGGTTTGAGCGAAGGCCCCGGATGTTTGAGGTCCATACCGTTAATGAAGAGAGAGGGGGAGCATCAGGTACAGGACAGGGGAGGGGTAGGGTAAGATGGAGGATGAGAGGGGGAGGTAGGGAGAGCAGTTGATAGTGTGTCAGAGATTACAGAAGAGTTACAAGAAAGGGAAGGATGAGGAGAACGAATGTTTGATGGTGAAGGGATGAGGCACAGTGAGGGGTTGTTTGAGGGGGGGGCAGAGGAAAGTAGAAGGTTGGGGGAGGTGGAGGTATGAGATAGAAGGGAGACGAAGTGGGGAGGAGGCAGCTTTGAGGAGGAGGGGGGAGGACGGAGAATTGGAGAGGAATGGTATGGGGGGAGATTTGAATGGGAGGGGTTGGGGGGGAGTTTTGAAGGGGAGGAGTGAGGGGGGAGTTTAGGAGGGGAGGGGCAAGGGGGAAGTTTAGGAGTGGAGGGGCAAGGGGGGAGTTTAGGAGTGTAGGGGCAAGGGGGTGGATTTGGAGGGGAGGTGCGAGGGGGGAGTTTAGGAGGGGAAGGGCAAGGGGGGAGTTTAGTAGTGGAGGGGCAAGGGGGGAGTTTTGGAGTGGATGGGCAAGGGGGGTGGGGATTTGGAGGGGAGGGGCAAGAGGGGAGTTTAGAAAGTGGATGATTAATGAAAGACGAACATTGATAACAAATTGGGTTTATTGTGATTTTCAAGTTAGCAATCCGATTAAGAACGATGGAAGAGGGATGGAATGAATGTGAATTTAGAACATGTATTGAGGGAGACGTATAAGAGATTGATTTTTTTTTTTTTTTTGAAGTGGAATGAGTTGGAGAGGAAATTGAAAAAAGCCTTTTAAATGGGAAGAAAAACAGCGTGTTGTAATATACCACTGAATAAAACAATGAAGGGGAAAGTTTAAACATATTTAAATAATATTTAAACAGAACCGTGAACAATCTTATATGCACAAAATACCAACGGGGGAGGGCCGAGAGGGACAACCACGAGTCACGTGAACAGGGCAAAGGTGGATGGCAAGGAGATAATGGGGGCGGGGCATACAGCACACCTGGACAGAACTACAAGATGAGACAACAGCACATGTGGAGAAAGGAAAATAAATGTTTTTTTTGTTTTTGGGGGTGGGGATTTAAAACGTGTTGTGTCGCATTGTGTGCATTGTGTCATGCTGTTGCATTGCATTGGTCATTAAGTAGGGCATTGTGCATTGAGTCGCGCGTTGACCATAGAGTCACGTGTTGAGCATTGAGTCACGTGTTGAGCATTAAGTCGCGCATTGAGCATTGATTGGCGCGTTGAGCATCTAGTCGCACATTGAACATCGAGTCGTGCGTTGAGAATCAAGTTGAGCATTGAGTTGCACGTGGAGCATTGAGTTGCACGTGGAGCATTGAGTTGCACGTGGAGCATTGAGTTGCACGTGGAGCATTGAGTTGCACGTGGAGCATTGAGTTGCACGTGGAGCATTGAGTTGCACGTGGAGCATTGAGTTGCACGTGGAGCATTGAGTTGCACGTGGAGCATTGAGTTGCACGTGGTGCATTGAGTTGCACGTGGAGCATTGAGTTGCACGTGGAGCATTGAGTTGCACGTGGAGCATTGAGTTGCACGTGGAGCATTGAGTTGCACGTGGAGCATTGAGTTGCACGTGGAGCATTGAGTTGCACGTGGAGCATTGAGTTGCACGTGGAGCATTGAGTTGCACGTGGAGCATTGAGTTGCACGTGGTGCATTGAGTTGCACGTGGAGCATTACATTGAGCGCTATGTTGTGTTGAGCATTTGTGTTGTGGCTCCTCTTCTCCTAATGAGTTTATAGTTGGGTCCAGATTCAAACCCAGGCTGCAGAGCTCAATGGCAAGTGTGCATGCCTCTTAGATACCCTGCCAGCTGTGGAACCTCTTTCTTTTGTTGTTGGTAGTCTTTCTTTTGCTGGCACAGTTATGATAATAATCCAGCTGCAAATACTCTTTTCACTATACTTTTTGTCTATACATGTTGGCACTTGATAATAATGTATATGTGGTTTTTCCCTTCAGACATGTGCTTTTTTGTCACCTCTGTCCAATTGTTTTATTTTACCATTTGTGCTCATGTCTGCTGTCTTTTCATCTTTGGCCTGAACCTTTCATCGTTTGCTGAGCATCATCTTGTGTCAAAGGCTCGCATCGATAGCCGCTCTTGTATTCTGTGAGTGGCTATTGATACGTAGCTGTATTTTTTGTGAATTTGATTTTGATTATTTGTGAATCGAATTCATCACCTATTGCCTTTGCTCTTTTGTTTGTGTTTCTTTGTATTAATCAGACCGTTTTGTCAATGGCATGATTTGTTTCCCCAATTCTTCCATTTTACTACAGTACATGGTATATTATGTGATGTGGTATTTGTGTTCTTTGCTTTATTACTTTCACCCGATTTTAAAATGTAGGTACGCAATTTTCCATCACCCTGCAGTGGATCGAATGGGTTAATTGTGTTCCTAGGAAGCTTCTGTGATTTGACACCCAGTGGGGAATAATGACGTCACTCCACTGCAGTGCATTACTGAACCAGCAGCTCGTGATTTGATCGTGTGCTTGCAATTGTGATATATTGGATCGTTTTGGTGTGATAAAGTGCTTTTCTGATATGATTTGGTGAAAAACCCTATAACAATTAAATTGGTGATTGTAACCTTTTGTTGTTGCCTGGTATTGTTGAAATTATCAATTGTGCAGTTGGAAATCCCAGAGCCATCTTGTGTAAAGGATGGGTTAATGCACTGCCCAGGATATTTGTAGGGGGGAGGAGTGGCAGTGCAGGATGTGCTTTCGAGCGGAGCGGGGCTTTGTGGCACGGTCATTGAAGTCAAAGAAATTTGAATCGTATCGGGCCTTGGATTGATGCACAAATTGTGATGTGTTCAGCATTTCTGATTTGATGGATGATGCCAAAGATGGGCTAAGGAACATCATGGGTACTCCAAGGTAGAAGTCGTTTTTAAGAGGCACACTGCGATGTTTGTGGTTGACGATGCTGTGAAGGTGGCCTGTCAGAGGAGCTGGGAACCACGACGACAAGCGGGGACAGGCTGTCTGCAGCTTTTTTTCCGTCCTTGTGGTGAGGGGGCATTTGCAGACAGGCCCGACATGGGCGTGCTGTGCATTGTGCTGGCTGTGTTTAGCTTTGTCGGTGGCGTAGTAGTCGTCAACTCTGTGGTGGTGTCATCCCTCATCGCCCTCACTGTGCTGCATTTTTCCAACGTTACGAACACTCAGATCCCTTCCCAGGCTATAGTCAAGCATCGTCTCTCCAGGTAACTTGTATCACTTTTATCCTTGAACCCTTTCCTTCATCCTCTTGGTTTCATTTTTATATGCAATTTTTTTTGTTTTCACATTCACTCCTATCAAATAGTCGATACGTTGAATTGAGGTGAATTTAAGGGAGTGAGACTATAAGCAGGTGAGGTTGTTGGTATTTTGGGACTTTTCTTATTTTGGCGGTGCTGTACCTTTTACAACCCCATTGGTGAATTTAAAACGGTGATATTTATTCATCCTGATATAGGTAGGGTTCACTGCTGCTGCTGCTGCTGCTGATGCCATTGTTGCAAATCTAATGATTTACTTATGATATATTGCAGGCAGCTGTGAATGTGTTTTCAGAATTGCGTTGAGTGCTATAATTGTTATGGATTTTTCCAGTGCTTGCAAAAGCTTCTCTCTCCAATGACCCATTACCGAGAACATTTACCTGGATTCACATTCGATCAGTGCCCTTCACAGATCGTTCTTGTCCTTCATGCATTGTATTTCTTTGTGCTTCCTGGATGTAATAACATGTTTAACATGCTTCAGCTAGCGTATTTAGTTGCTTTAACTGAAGATCTGTTATTACCTCCATCAACTGAAGATTTGTTATTCTATTGTTTTCGCTATTGCTGTAACGATCGAATGTCCAAAGCAAGGGACAAAGGAGTTGAGGTGTGTAGTAAGTCAGGATTTTATAAGTTTAACTCAGATTAGTGCCCCATTGGAAGTTTTTGAGGTTCCTCATGCTGCCGTCGTCCACCCGCATTAATTTTTGACATTTCTTTTTTTTTCTGTGATCTCTTAATTTTTATTTACGTGTAATCACCATTATAATACCTTCGTTATAAATTTTGTCATTCAATATTAAGATTATATTTACCCTCCTATAAATATTTTCGCAGAATGCGTATAAAATGCTGAATTGGATACTGCTGTTGCTGCTGTGATTTCAAGAACAATTTGGAAAAGTGTGTGTGTGTGTGTGTGTGTGTGTGTGTGTGTGTGTGTGTGTGTGTGTGTGTGTGTGTGTGTGTGTGTGTGTGTGTGTGTGTGTGTGTGTGTGTGCGTGCGTGCGCGCGCTGTATACAAGTAGAGATATAGTCACACACGGGTTCATCAATAAGTCTATGGCCTAATGTACAAGTTCATTTGAAATTGTTGTAAATTGCAAAGGAGAGTAATTCAACAATAACCTTTCATTCATAACCATCACCCCTTGCATGTTTGTGTGCAATGTGCATATTGTTGTTATATTATTAAATAACAAGCAAAAGTATCCATCCCCAGTGACAGGAAAAGTTTAAGTTCACCGATCAATTTAAATCGCAAAATTGTGTGTGTGTGTGTGTGTGTGTGTGTGTGTGTGTGTGTGTGTGTGTGTGTGTGTGTGTGTGTGTGTGTGTGTGTGTGTGTGTGTGTGTGTGTGTGTGTGTGTGTGTGTGTGTGTGTGTGTGTGTGTGTGTGTGTGTGTGTGTGTACGTACACTGTATACAAGTAGAGATATAGTCACACACGGGTTCATCAATAAGTCTATGGCCTAATGTACAAGTACAAGTTCACCTATCAATTTAAACCTAACCCGAACGTCGGGCGGCGGAGGTTGGATTTGTCTAAAACGATGGCAACGTATAACCCCTGCTCTAGCAGGGAAAATGGCCTTAAAATGCCTGTTGTTGTTGTTGTTGTTGTTGTTGTTGTTGTTGTGTTGATGGCAACATATAGCTATTTTAAATTGTGCATTACTCCATGAAGATCTGTATTAAATCTACTTTGATCCAGATGTTGACATTGCTTTTAAATATTACTGGAAGGGACATTAAAGAGACTGACTATACTGCATCAAGAAAAGTGAAATTAAAATTCAAAATAACCAATTGGCACCTTTTCAAATGCAGCATAGGAAGCGGCTGCCATAAATAGGAGACAGACAAACGCACAGACGGACACCACGGTTCACAATATATGTAAGATCTAATAATCTTACTAAAATACCCAATTTGGTGTCTGTCTGTGTCTGACTGACATTTTTTTACCGCGATACATTCTGTCATTACTTATCCATCACAACCAAACTTGACAGGGGGACTTGAGGGTCACACGACGGAGGTAGCAGCGATTTCACTTGCCCCCCTTCCCAAGGCAGATTGTGTGCCTTGGGCAAATTCCATGTTGAGGTGTATAATAGGTTATCATGGTGTTTCATTTGGCACACCTTCCGGAGAATAAATTATTATAACCACAAACTATTCTGTCAATTCTGCCCAACATATAATTACATTTTTAAATAGTCGCTACAAAACTGGAAGAAGTTTGGAGGAAACCTGACATGCTTAAAATGCATTCTAGATACTTGTAGTGTCCCCCTCAGATGAATGGATCAGAGCTGTCTCGACTTGCTCGGCCTAGGTAAGCGGCAATGATCTTTAGCTAACGAAGCTGCTTACATGAGTCTTTACGCATGACTGATGAATCACATTGCCTGTTCGATTTTTCGCTCACCTGGAACTAAATTTAGAGGAGCTTATGTGATGGCGTGTCGTCAGTCAGTCCATCCGTCCATAAACACTTGCAACTTCTTCTCCGAAACCGCTGGAGGGATTGTGATAAAACTTGGCACAAATGATATTTGTTGTGTTGTGACTAAAGTGTGTTCACGGAACTAAGAAAATCGAAGTCTAAAAGGGTGTACGGGGGGTCAAAGTGGGTCCAGTTTTGACCCCCCAAAATAGGTATTTGCTTTCTTCTCTGAAACCACAACTATTTCGATAAAACTTCACCACAACCTTCACCACCCATGCTGTACCAAAGTTTGTTCACGGAATTTAAAAAAAATTGGGGTCTGAGGTGGTATATGGGGTTGGGGGAGGGAGGGTTGCCCCCTAAAATAGGTATTTGCTTTCTTCTCAGAAACTACACACGCATGTTCGATGAAACCTCACCACAACCTTCATCACCCGTGATGTACCAATGTTTGTTCAAAGCTTTAGAAAAATTGGGGTCTGAGGAGGTATGCGGGGTTGGGGGAGAGGGGGTTGCCCCCCAAAATAAGCATTTTTTTGTTTGTTTAAGGTTTCATGATTAAGTTCGTATGATTCTACATGCTGCTCTGTCTTCTAGCAACCATTGAAATTGGTTTGAAATACTTTTAGTCGGTGCAGTATACTGTTTATTCGACTAGGTGAGTGCCAGGGGTATTGCCCCTATGTTTGGATCCATGATCAGATTGTATTTGGACATTATATGGATTGTTTATAACTTGTTTCTTGGGGCTTCATATGTGATTTATCACAGCTATGGTTTCAACTGTGATGTGCGATATTGCCACCAACATCCTGACGGCCCAACTTTGACCTTGATTTCCTAAGGTTCGTTAACATTTTGATACTCACCAGAGGGAAATTTGGAGAAAATTTGATGTAATTGCATAAGGATGGTGTATTGGCTAACAGTTACTGGTCCACTCTATCAGCAGTAAAGAAAAATCATATATTATGTGATATGGGCATTATTTGGACCATGAAAGCTTACTTCAGGTATTAGATGTGTCGAGCAATCATAGACATACTTGAGGACAATGGTGATCACCTGACAACAAACAAGATTGCAAAGAAAATGGATATGCTTGATGCCATGCACACGTTGTCTGGAGCTTGGTCCAAGGTCTCTCCAGAGACCCTCATCAATTGTTGGAAAGAGGAGGATTCAAACTTCAAGAGGAAGAGCTGGAGGAAACTGATGTTCTCCTCCTGGAATGGCTGCAGAAGAGTTCCCATCTTGGGTTGCCATTGACTATGCAATTCCAGTGACATTTGAAGATGACAAAGAAGACGATGAAGCGCTCTTTTAAGGAATTGTGTCTGAAATCAATGATATGAATGCATCGGTTCAGGATTCTGATGACGCCACTGAAGAAGATAATGAAGAAGTTGAAGGCACTCCTGCAAATGCTGAAATGCGGGCTTGTCTTCACCGTCTGCAAATCGGTCTGGAGAAGTGCGGATTTGACAACATGGAAGGGTTTGAAAAATGTAATGGTGACGTTAGGGATCTTTTGAGGATAATTCGGGGATTCATTCATGATTAGGCCATATGTACTGTATTTTACAATCTGTCTTTGGTTTATTACATGCAGAAATACCGAAAATGTGACAAATAATAAATAAAAACTTTTTTTGCCTAATCTACAGGCTTCGGTTTATAAAACCATCGGTTAATAAGACCAGATAGCTCCGGTCCCAAGGTGATTTTAATAAGCGGCGACCACTGTATGTCATCCAAGTTATATTTTGCATCAAAATTATTATAACCACAAATTAATCAGTATTTCATCCAATGGTAATGCCATAATGATAATAATATAAACACAGGGTGCACACTCTATAAGCTGTCTAACCTGGGTTCAAATCCTGACAGCTATAAACGGTCATCCCGGTGTTTCACAAGCAGGTTGATTGACAGCAGATATCTAGAATTCCCCCTCACTCCATTGTTTGTAGTTACAAAAAAATCTAATTTGGTGTATCCCTCCTTATTGGCTTTCCCTGTCAGTAGAAGGAGAATGAGGGTTCTAGGACACATAAAATTTAACATTGAAGTCGATGGGGAAAATTAAGGAAACTTATTGACGAGCACTCCAGCTCACCAAAAATTGCACCCACTTTCCTCCCTTCCCCATTTCTCATTATGCTCATACAGAGACCCAACGAATACTTGTTTCATTTTTTAGGTACTAGCTTAATTTTCTTCAAAGCAGAATCTCCATCTAAAATATTCATAAATATTACATTAGAATTTAACTCTTGGTTTAGGTATCGCTTTTGAGCCAATATGAAATGATAAACTTCTCTTAATGATCTCATCTGAATGCCTCCCGAACCACATATCATTTTAAAATTATAG
This sequence comes from Myxine glutinosa, assembly GCF_964187855.1. Taxonomy (NCBI): domain Eukaryota; kingdom Metazoa; phylum Chordata; class Myxini; order Myxiniformes; family Myxinidae; genus Myxine; species Myxine glutinosa. The sequence goes on along the minus strand of NC_136261.1, from coordinate 120,003,000 downwards.
TAAATTATTTTCCCATTGATTTCTTGATAATCACTTTTTTTGCCTAATGAATACAATGTTTCAAAATACAAAAGACAAATTTCAATCAATCTCCTCATTTAAAAAGGATACTGAAATATATTGCACTGATGTAAAATTGAACAAAGACGATTGCCATAACTTTTGGATTAAACCTATTTATGAAGGATACTACTCAATCCCTTTTAAAGGAAGAGCATTCTCTGTCTTTGGGAAGTCATCAATTAAAGTAATTATAACAAAAGTTGCACCACTATTTATGGAGATCTATAGCAAACCAGGAGAGGTAATGAAAGATGTAAAAGTGTCAAAAAAGAAAACTTTTTACTGAAGTTATCGAAAAGGAAGATAAAGCTATTAGCTCTAAACACGGTGAAATTTCTATATTCTTTAATAAGCCTAAAGATGTTTATCTTGATGAAATAAAATATGTTAATATAACAGAGAAATGTCATTTTGCTCAATAGTAGTTAGGAACCATTTTAAAATTACATTTAACCTTAGAAATATAGTCGTTGAATCTGTTAATGAAAAAAAGTATATATGGATATAGACGGTAATGTTTTTTCTTCTAATTAAATGAGTCATTATTCAAGTGAAGATTTTGTTGATTTTAAAAGTGATGATAGTGGTAGTGCGACTTTGTCTTTGCAAGACAGTTATGATACTGAGAGGTTGTGTTCTAACGATAGCTATGAAAGTAGTTTTATAGATGATGATGATTATGAAAGCACCGTTTATAGTGAAGATGATTTTAGTTTCAGCAAAGTTTTTCCTATTTAAATATGATGAATCTAAATGATATACCAGATGTTGGGCCTCTTGAATTCCCCAATACTCCATATGATAAATTAGACAATTGTCTGGCTTGTGATAGGGTGGGATTAAACACAGAGTCAAAAGCCCATAAACAATGTTTATTCTGTGATTATCTTTTAATTAATGATTGTAAAAAATATAAAAAGAAGCATAACTATTTTAAAATTACACCAAAAATGAATTACTTTACAAGATTAATAAGAGAAATGAATGTTAAGTATGAGGGTGATAATAAACCTCGTCTTACAACAGAAGAGATTGATAAAATTAGGATAATGTTTCAAGGATTGATGTTATTTGCTATTCACAATTGTCATTTCAGGGAAATATCAACACAAGATATTATATAAATAAAATTATGGATTATCTTGAAATTAAACCTGAACTCAGTATAAAATATAGAGTTTCTCAAAAAGCCTGTAAAACATTGAATGACTTGTTTTCCAAATATATACAGTCATGTGAAAAAGTAAGTGCACCCCATGTAAAGTTTTGACTTTTTCAACATATTTCAACATACAGCTATTTGATCTTCATTTCAACAATATTGATAGATAAAGGTGATATAATATAACAAATATCATGAAACATCTACATTTTGTAGTCCGTTGTATAATTTACATAAACCTAAAGGCAAATTTCGCATGTGGAAAAAGTAAGTACACCCTTGGCTCTAATAGGTGGTATTGCCCCCTTTGGCAGATACAACCTCAAGTAGGCGTTTCTTATAACTGTCTACCAGTCTCTGACATTGACTGGGAGAAATTTTTCCCCACTCCTCCATGCAGAATTCTTTCAGCTGTGCGATGTTTGAGGGGTTTCTTGCATGCACAGCTCGTTTCAAATCCCCCCACAACATCTCGATGGGATTTAGATCCGGGCTTTGACTTGGCCATTCCAGAACCCTCCATTTCTTTTTTTTCAGCCATTCCTTGGTGGATTTACTGGTATGTTTAGGGTCATTGTCACGTTGCAAGGTACACCTTCGGTTGAGCTTCAACTTTCCGACAGATGGCCTCACATTATCCTCAAGCACCCTCTGGTACAATGAAGAATTCAGAGTGGATTCTATCATGGTGAGCTGCCCAGGCCCTGATGCAGCAAAGCTGCCCCAAACCATAATATTTCCACCACCATGCTTTACAGTTGGTATCAGGTTATTGTGGTAAAATGCTGTCTTTGGTTTTTGCCAAACATGTCTTCTGGTACTGTGGCCAAATAGCTCTACATTTGCCTCATCTGTCCAGAGCACATTGTTCCAGAAGTGCTGGTCTTTGCCTCGGTGTTCATTGGCAAACTTTAGTCTTGCCCTGATGTTCTTTCTGGACAGCAAAGGTTTCCTCCTGGCACACCTCCCATGTAGATCAAATTTGTGCAGCTTCTTTCTAACGGAAGACTCGTGCACTTTGACATCAACAGTGGCAAGAGATACGTGTAGGTCCCGTGATGACATTCTGGGGTTCTTCGAGACTTCTTTCAGCATCGTGCGGTCTGCTCTTGGGCTGAACTTGCTGGGGCGGCCTGGCCTGAACAAGTTGGCAGTTGTTTGGAATCTTCTCCACTTGTAGATGATCTTCCGGACAGTCGAATGATTGATTTCAAATTGTTTGGAGATCTTTTTAAATCCCTTCCCAGACTCATAGGTATCTATAACCTTCTTTCTGAAGGCCTCAGAGAGCTCTTTTGATCTAGGCATGGTGATGCCGCACACTTCAACACCAAAGAGCAAACCAAACTAAATGTCTGAGGTTTAAATAAGACCGGTTCCTCCAAGATCCTCTCTAACGATGTTCTAATCATTTGCACCTGACCTGGTGCACCTGATTCAAATTTTAGGTATTTGAAGTAGTGATAAATGTAGGGATGTACTTACTTTTTCCACATGCGAAATTTGCATTTATGTTTATTTAAATTATACAATGGACTCCATAATGTAAATGTTTCATGATATTTGTTATATTATATCACCTTTATCTCTCAATATTGTTGAAATGAAGATCAAATAGCTGTATGTTGAAATATGTTGAAAAAGTCAAAACTTTGCATGGGGTGTACTTACTTTTTCACGTGACTGGAAGTGTAAATGAATGATTTTTTTTCCCAGTTTGGGAAAACGAGATAAAATTTAACAACCATAAAAAATCTTTCAAATTCATTAAGATGTCTAATAGTTGGTTCAAACGGATGTGGAAAAACCTGTTTGCTTTTAAAGATGCTCCTTACTCCCATCTTTTTAAGATTATGATAATTTAATAATTTTCACAAAGTCAAGTTTTTAACCCTAGTATCAACTACTATCACAAGGTTTTAATGCGGGTCTTCAAAAAGAAGTCATAACCGGTTTATTTAAACTTCAAAACAAACTCGATGATGATAACATTGAAGATATATTACAACTATTTTGTGATACAAAAAAAAAATCAAAACATAAACCCATAACTTGTATTCTCAGTGATAATAATGATGACATACCTTCACACTAAGATTTTGATAAATCAAAAAAGAACCTCGTTATCTTTGATGATTGTGTTAATGAGAGAAACCATACGGTTATGGATACCTACTACACAAGAGGGAGACATTCTTCTTGTAATTGTTTTATCTCAGTCAATCATACTTTCAACTCCCTCGTCGCTCAATAAGAAACAATGCCAATACTTTTATTTTATTTAAGTTAAATTCAATAGATGTAAATAATTTTTGGATAGACGATTGTTCTACATTATGTAGTAAAAAGGAATTTGAGGATTATATGAAACACACGACTGGAAAATATAAATATATTGTTATGAAAGAAGATGAGATACAAAATGATATTTTTTTATTTTTCTAAATAATTTCATACATAAATGACAACTATTATTATTAATCTTGTAGGTAAATCTGCTTCAGGAAAAAAACTTTTATAAACCTAGGCTCTTAAATACTAAAAATGAAAAGATTGTGTTTTTAAAAAAAACTTTCATTTAAGTTTAAAAACTGAAAGGTTTATTGTTCATGAAAGTTTTAAAAGATTTTCAAGAAAGTGTTTTTTTTTTTTAAACACCCTGTGATTCCTATTGTAGGTACTACAACCAGAGCAATGCGACCAGGAGAAGTAGAAGGTGAAGATTATTACTATATTTCAATGGAGGAACATATGCGATTGAGGAACGAAGGTCAAATAGTTGAGGAGGTCTCTCTTGACACAACAAAATATTCATATTGTAAGAGTGAGTTAAAGAAACTAAAATCTGGTGGTCTTGGAATGTTAGAAACTAATCCAGAAGGAATGAGACAAATTATGAAACATCTGAGTTAACGATCATTCATATATTCTATTGAGTGATAATAAGAGTTAAGATTTTATCATTCGGTTTTGATGTTGATGAAGAAACTCAACACCAACGTATGAAAAGCAGAGATACTAGTATTCGTGAAGAAGAAATTACAACTCGTATTAATGCTAATAAAGAATTTGATAAAATATTTAAAGAAAAGGATTTATTTGAACACATCGACATTAATGATTAAGAAAAGGAAAATTTCCCCATTGACCGTTACAATTCAGTAAATGATATTTTTCAATAAATAAATACAGAAAATGAATGTAGAAGAAAGAGCAAGAAAGTTTAAGGAACATCAAGAGTTAGTTTCAAAAGTTGTAAAGCAACAGGAAGAGATAAAGAAGAAACGTAGTGTTACGGATTCGTCACTTCCGTTGTGGTGGTTCTCATCCACTGCAAACATTTTTGGTTCCATGTACTATTATTGTTATCAACAATTATTAGACAAACAACAAAGACAAAGACAAAGTTATCAACAAATTATTGTTATCGTTGAAGTGAATTAGAGATAACTGTTTTCAAAAGGTAAAAAAAATTAATGTTTTAAAAAGAAACCGGAAACCGGATCGGGAACCAGACGAAGAAGAAGAGGAAAAGGAGGCGGAGCAAGTGAGGTCGGAGAAGGAGCCGAGCTGCTTCGAGGTCTTGAGCAAACGCTGGCGAACGGGGGTCACGAGTGAACTTTGGGTTTCCTGGGAAAGGGATTCCTGCGACAGAGTTGTTATCGCTGTGACAGATAAACCTGTGGGACAGGTTTTGCGGTTGATTCCGAAGAGAATTGTTGGAGCGCCGTTACGTCTCGAGTATGGGCCGGTTGGCCGTTTTGCCTCGCGCCCGATTTTGCATCGCTCTCGGCTCTTCACCTCGCTTCAACCATTTCACCACATCCAGACGTTAACCTGGTGTGTGTGTGTGTAACGTGGATTTTGAGTGGAAATTTGCGGTTCGCCGATTGGGAGCCGTTGAACATCCATACCCGAAGGTGTGATTTCCCAGTCGCCTCTTGAGGACACCTTTGCCCATCTTTGGCAGTGTGACTGTCAACCGAGCGGGATTCTGGTCTCGATACAACATCGTTCTGACGATCACTGGAGCGTGTATCGACTTTGGCTTGAAGCCGGGACAGAGACATTGGGAATGTTATTTTCGCTCACTTGGAGCACAGTGAGTTATATTGTACGAAACTGATGGTACCATCATAGGAATGATATGTTGGTTGTATAATTGATTAATATTGTTATTGCTGTTATTCTTGTGTGACCTTAATACAATACTTGTTTGTTGGTAACAATTGGTGTGGTTTCACCATTGATCTTTGACACAGAATAACACATCTTTCTGCCGTGACTCCTCTCGGGGCTCGGAGGTACACCGTGACCGGGGTTTGGGGAGGAGCACGTAACAGAAATTTGGGGCCTCGTCCGGGATAGAATTCCCTAACATTCCCAAAATTTCCAAATTTAGAATTTCCTAACATTCCCAATTTTTTTCAAAAATTGGAATTTTTTTTGTGTGAAGGTTAACAGTTGCTAACTGATCGTCACCATGGTGTTTGACGCAGAAAGGTTTGCGGCGTCCCCTAATGAGGCACAGTTCCAGGCGTTAAAAAGATCGGAACCCATGATATTGGCCAAATATTTTAACTTGGAGGTCCGAGTTAGTATGAAGAAAGCAGAGATTCAGACATTGGTGGTGGAGTCTCTAGTGGGACAAGGAACATGGGAAGAGGTAGTTTTACGGATTCGTCACTTCCGTTGTGGTGGTTTGCCTCCACTGTAAATATTTCTGATTCCATGTACTATTATTGTGTTCAAAAGGTTTATTGTTCATGAACTGTTTTCAAAAGGAAAAAAAGTTAATGTTAAAAGAAACAGGAAACTGGATCGGGAACCGGACGAAGAAGAGAAAAAAGGGCGGAGCAAAGGAGTCGGACAAGAAAGCCGAGTTGCTCCGGGTTCTGAAGCGAACGTTGGCGAGCCAGAGTCACGAGCGAACTTTCGGGTTTCCGGGAAAGGGACTCCTACGACGGAGTTGTCATCGCTGTGACCGGTCAACCTGCGTGTCAGGTTTTGCGATCGATTCAGGAGAGAATCTTTGCCGTGCCGTGCGCCACGAGACCAGGTCGTCGGCCATTTTGACTCACGCAGGACTTGTGCTTCGCTCGCAGTTTCGTCTCTTTTCGACCATCTCCACCGCATTCAGACGTCGATCTGGGGCGTGTGTGTGACGTGGCTTTTTGAAGGTTAATTTGTCCATACCCGAGGGTGTGATCTCTCAGTCGCCTGGAGGGCGCCTTTGGATTTCCCAGTCGCCTTGAGGGCGCCTTTGTACAGCTTCGGCTGTGTGACTGTACGTGCCATCCGCACGGGATTCTGGTCTCGATTGGACCTCGTTCTGGCGATCGCTGGAGCGAAGCAACTTTGGGCTTGAAGCCGGGAATAAGAGACATTGGGAATGTTCTTGGTTCACTCACCTGGAGCGCAGTGAGTTATATATTACAAAACTGGTGGTACCATCACAGGATATTGATTGTTCTTTTGATTCATGTTATTGTTGTACTGTTATTCTTGTGTGATCTTAATACAATATTGGTTTGTGAGTAACAATTGGTGTGGCTTCACCATTGATCTTTGACATACAGAATAACACATTTTTCTGCCGTGTCTCCTCTCGGGGCTCGGAGGTACACCGTGACCAGGGGGTCGGGGAGGAACACGTAACAGTAGCCTTGGATTGGTTACCCGAGGAAAAAGGAAATGTGGAGCTCCGGAAAATGGAGATGCAACTGCAGAGCCCGGAAAGGTTAAAAGAGTTGGAATGGAAAGCCGAGGAAAGAAGACCAAAGGAAAGAGCAGAACAGGAACGAGAACTCGAGGAAAGAAGAGCAGAGGAAAGGAGAGCTGTAAAGGAACTCGAGGAGAGAAGACCATAGGAATGGAGAGCTGAAGAAGAAAGAAGAGCAGAGGAAAGAGCAGAGGAAAAGAGCCGAAAGGGAGTTAAAGGAACGTGACATGGAGTATCAGAAGGAACTTAAACTCAAGGAGCTGGAATTACTGGGAGAACGGAGAGAAGTAGTATCCATGCCGGCTAGTTCGACAACTAGTCAGAACTCTTGGGATGTTGGTAGGCATGTGAGGCTGGTTCCACCCTTCAATGAAAAGGAGGTAGCCAAGTTATTTTTACATTTTGAGAAGGTGGCTCAAATGCTAAAATGGCCTGTGGGGTCCTGGACTATGTTAGTGCAAAGTGTTCTGGTGGGTAAAGCTCAAGATATGTTTTCGGCTTTACCGATTGACCAATGTGCAGATTATGAGATGGTGAAGAAAGCCATTCTCAAAGCCTATGAATTGGTCCCTGAAGCTTACCGGCAAAAATTCAGGAATGCCAGGAAGAGGGAGAGTGAGACCCATGTGGAGTTTGCCAGAATGAAGGAAACCATGTTTGATAGGTGGTGTGACTCGAAGGAGATTGGGAAAGACTTCAACCTGTTACGACAATTGATTTTGGTTGAGGAATTCAAACAGTGTGTCCACGTGGACATTAAAGTACATCTGGATGAGAAGAAAGTGCCAGAGTTGTATGAGGCAGCAACAGTGGCAGATGACTATGCCTTGACACACAGGATGGGGTTCCACAAACCTAACTTCCCACCTAGAGTTAGCCAGGGGAGTTACGGAAAATCAGGTTCGGAGAACAAATTTTCATGGAGGCAGCCTAGAGAGGACTATGGGGACAAATCTGATCCCGCGACTTTTGGGGATCAGAAGACTGCAGTTCCAAGACATACCTATCTTCTGGGGGGCCCGAGGCAGACCACGAGTTTTTCCTCCGGGCCTACTTGCGCTTTTTGCAAGAAACCTGGACATTTGATGTCCCAATGTTACGCCCTGAAAGGAAAAATCAGGAGCGGAGTCAAACTAGTGCAACTCCGAATGCATTGGCAAATGCGAGAAATCGTCCTTGGAGGACAGTGCCTTGTGAAGGTTCCCATGCCAAAGTTACGGCATCACAGAACGACCTTGTCCAAGAGGGTTACAAACCTTTTATTTCAGAGAGGTTTGTGTCACTGGATGGGGACTTAACGAACCGGAGACCTGTTAGGGTATTGAGGGACACAGGAGCACATCAATCTTTGATGCTTGAAGGCATTTTGCCATTGTCAGAGAAGACGGCAACTGGTGTTCGTGTTCTTTTACAGGGGGTTGGTGGCTATGTTAAAGCTCCTCTTCATGTCTTCCATTTGAAGTCTGATTTGGTGTCAGGACCGGTCACTGTAGGTTTACAAGCCACTCTTCCTGTAGAGGGAATCTCATTTATTATCGGGAATGATTTGGCCGGTGGTCGAGTTTCTGGTAATCCAATGTTGGTTGAAAAGCCCAGTATGGAAAATAACACCGCACAGTTAGAGCAGGAGATTCCTGGTATATTTCCATCCTGTGCAGTGACTCGTGCTATGGGTAGGAAGCGCTCTGAAGAGAAGGAGAAGGAAGGCGATGTGGATTTGAGTTCCTTAGAGGTATTGGAGAAAAATTCTGAAAGAGGTAATAGGAAAGGTAGTGACATCAAGGAACCTAAGGAAAAGGTGGCATCTGGAACAAAAGAGGAAATGGAGTGTCCGTCGGAGACATCTGGGAACGAGGTTGAACAAACAGTGCTGGTCCGAAAGGGACTTGTTGAAGAACAACACGGAGATTCGGAGCTCCGGAGTTTGATTGATAAAGCCGTTACAGAGGAAGAGGCTATGAAGATACCTGTTGGTTACTTCATGAAAGGGGAAATACTAATGAGAAAATGGAGACCACCGGAGGTGCCAGCAAACGATGAGTGGAAAGTTCATTACCAAATTGTGGTGCCACCGCTGTACCGGAAGGAGATATTGAGTTTGGCGCATGAGACACCTTTGGCCGGGCACCTTGGAGTGAGCAAGACATGTGACAGAATATTGGTGCATTTTTTCTGGCCAGGATTGCGACGTGATGTGGCGGAGTTCTGTAAATCTTTCCACTCTTGCCAGCTGGTGGGAAAACCGAATCAGAAAGACCCATCCGCACCTTTAAAACCAATTCCAGCTTTTGAAGAGCCATTCAGCCGAGTCATTATTGACTGTGTAGGCCCTTTACCGAAAACTAAGGCTGGACATCAGTATTTGCTGACCATCATGTGTGCTTCCACAAGGTTCCCAGTGCCTCTTAGAAAAATTACTGCGGCAGTTATTGCGAAGGCCTTGATTAAATTTTTCACTTTGGTTGGCCTACCTAAGGTCATCCAGTCTGATCAGGGTTCCATTTTCATGTCAATGCTTTTTCAGCAAGTGGTACACCTGTTGGGAGTGGAGCAAGTAAGATCAAGTACTTACCATCCCGAGAGCCAAGGGGCCTTGGAAAGGTTTCACCAGACATTGAAGAATATGATCAGAACATATTGTTTTGAATGTGACAAGGATTGGGATAAAGGAATACCCTTATTGTTGTTTGCTGCGAGGGAATCCGTTCAGGAGTCATTGGGATTCAGTCCTTTTGAACTTGTCTTTGGACACGCAGTGCGAGGACCATTGAAATTAGTGAAAGAACAGTGGCTACAGGAGGAGTCACAGTCAACAGTGGTAGAGTATGTGTCAACGGTTAGGCACAGATTGGCAAAGGCTTGTGAAGTTGCGAGAAGAAACTTGAAAGTGACACAGGATAAAATTAAAGTGAGACATGACAAGAAATCTCAGATACGAAATTTCAGTCCTGAGGACCGAGTGTTAGTGTTGCTACCTGTTCCAGGTCAGCCACTACAGGCTAGATATTTTGGTCCCTATGCAATCGAAAGGAGGGTTAATGAAACAGATTATGTGGTGACAACTCCCGACCGACGGAAAAAGCGGCAGCTGTGTCATGTCAACCGACTGAAGAAATATTATGAGAGGAAGCCTGTGGAAAAAATGGTTCATGTCTCACCTGTCGTGCCTGTAGTCGGGGTGCAAGAGAATCCAGAGTTAAAACTCTTCACTGATCACAACCCCTTAACCTTTATTCAAAAAATGAAAAAATATCAATCAGAGGTTGATGAGATGGAGTTTGGCTTTGCAGGAGTTCAACTTGGAAATTGAGCATGGAAAGGGCAGGGACAATGTCGTTGCTGATGCTTTATCCAGAGTGAACTAACTTTGGAAATTCCTGTAGGTTGTTTGAAAGTTTTGTTGCTTTATTTTGGGGAATATTAATTATTGTTGCTCACGTGAATTGATCATTTGGGTTTGAGTTTTACTTTTGTTTGTTAAAAGGGTTTTTGCAGGAAAAGAAAGTTTTCACCATGTTCAAGCTTTCTTTCTTGAGGGGGGGAAGTGTTACGGATTCGTCACTTCTGTTGTGGTTCTCATCCACTGTAAACATTTTTGGTTCCATGTACTATTATTGTTATCGTTTAAGTGAATTGGAGATAACTGTTTTCAAAAGGTAAAAAAAATTAAAGTTTTAAAAAGAAACCGGAAACCGGATCGGGAACCGGACGAAGAAGAAGAGGAAAAGGAGGCGGAGCAAGTGATGTCGGAGAAGGAGCCGAGCTGCTTCGAGGTCTTGAGCAAACGCTGGCGAACGGGGGTCACGAGTGAACTTTGGGTTTCCTGGGAAAGGGATTCCTGCGACAGAGTTGTTATCACTGTGACAGATAAACCTGCGTGACAGGTTTTGCAGTTGATTCCGAAGAGAATCGGAGTGCCGTTACGTCACGAGTACGGGCCGGTTGGCCGTTTTGCCTCGCGCCCGATTTCGCATCGCTCTCGGCTCTTCACCTCGCTTCAACCATTTCACCGCATCCAGACGTTAACCTGGTGTGTGTGTGTAACGTGGGTTTTGAGTGGGAATTTGCGGTTCGCCGTTTGGGAGCTGTTGAACGTCCATACCCGAAGGTGCGATTTCCCAGTCGCCTCTTGAGGACACCTTTGCCCATCTTTGACAGTGTGACTGTCAACCGAGCAGGATTCTGGTCTCGATACAACATCGTTCTGACGATCACTGGAGCATGGATCGACTTTGGCTTGAAGCCGGGACAGAGACATTGGGAATGTTCTTTTCGCTCACTTGGAGCACAGTGAGTTATATTGTACGAAACTGATGGTACCATCATAGGAATGATATATTGGTTGTACAATTGATAATGTTGTTATTGCTGTTATTCTTGTGTGACCTTAATACAATACTTGTTTGTTGGTAACAATTGGTGTGGTTTCACCATTGATCTTTGACACAGAATAACACACTTCTGCCGTGACTCCTCTCGGGGCTCGGAGGTACACTGTGACCGCGGTTTGGGGAGGAGCACCTAACAGTAGACAGAAACTAACGGGTGAAGAAGTGTTTGAAAGAAAACAAGAGAAAATGTTAAACCACTTTTAAAAACTTCTCAACCCTCCACAATTCCCACGATGGAATTACAAGCGATCAAATAAATTAAGAAAGGCAAAACTCAACTATCTCCACAAGAACGACAAAAAATCATTCAAATACCTGGACTAAATAAATACAAGTATGGAAGCAATTGATGGTATCTATAATTTGGATGATACGATTATCATTTCAAACTCTACTAAAAAGGGAAGACTATTTTAAGGTAAATGCTATAACAGGAACAGACTGGAATTCAAACGGAACAAAAAGTTTTGAAATAAATAATCTACAAACTTACTTGAATCTAGCTGATAGTTTCTTGTTGTGTAAATTTAAATTTAAGAAGGCTGCGAATAACACGAATGCTACATTCAAAAATGATTTCTTCTGGAAAATGTTTGATAGTGTACGTTTGTATATTGGAACACAAGAGGTTGAAGCGGTTGATTATGTCTCTGCTACATCTGAAATGATGAAATTTATACTATATTCGTTTAGTGAAAGAATGGGTAAGGGAGCTGTTGAATGTTTTATTCTTGATATGACAAAGGGAACAAACACTGACCCAGGTTTTAATCAAAGAAAGGGAATGTATAACGATGATACAAAAGCAGATAATAGTTTTACCATCGCTGCTCCTCTTAAAGGTATATTTGGATTTTGTGATTATGATAAAGTTCTGTAGGGACTTAAAATTAGACTTCAACTACAAATAAATAAATGATAATGCAAATAGATTGCTTTTTGGTGTTGCTAATGCTTTCGGTAATAATAAATTTGTTATTGATGAAATGTATTGGTATATTGGTGAATATACTTAGCATTAGCACTAAGTGCATTACCTCACGTTCATTACCTCATTAGCACATTAGCACTAAGTCACCTCACGTTCTAAATATATCACTTCCCCCCCCCCCCGGTCGGGTTGGTCAGGTCTGGCGCTTTGCTCACCGCAGTCGGTGCGGTGGGTGGATTAACCGCTCGATCCGCCTCCTCCCCTTCAGTGTGCGGTGAAGAGGAGTCGCTCCTCACCAATCCTACGCTTTCCTGCGGTGTAACCCTGGTGTTGGGCTAGCGGCTCGGGTGCCGGCTTAGGATCCTCGGATCCTGGGTTCGAATCTCGGTCGATCGCTGAATTAACGCCAGGGGGGTTGACTCAGCCTGTCATCCTTCCGAGGTCGGCTAATTGAGTACCAGTTCACTGGTAATTCCCTGTTTGTCGTTAAAGGCGGCAAAAAGGGTTGGCGTCAGGAAGGGCATCCGGCCGTAAAACATTGCTTCAAAAAGGGGACCGAAAAACAACAACAACCACGTCCCCGAAAAAGGCCAACCCCCGCTTGCGGGGAAAAATGGCCTCTAAAGGTGGGGTTTTTTTTATTTTTATACTCCTAATCTTCCTAAAATGGAAAAGATGTTGAATAGAAGACTTAACTCAAAGAAACCGCTAAATGTATCATACCTTAAAAGAAGATGCCAACACGGTAAACTGAACCAAACTACCTACACGTGGAATTTAGGTGTTTTGGAAGGAAAGCCATGATGCCTGTGGTTCATTTTTAATTAACCAGATGGAGATGAAGGTACTGATAAGAATAATGCACTTAGTGCTAATGCTAAGGTGAAATGACTTCTTGTTTCTCTGGATGGTACATTTTACCCATGAGATAGATTGGAAATTGATTGGGAAAAGAATGATTATGCGGAAGCCTACAAGCCTTACCAAAAGGTGTGTGTAAGCAACGGTATTAAAGATCCCATTTTGGATATAGTTGCGTTTCAAAAACTTTATACAATCTTTGCAATTGACCTGAGTTCTCAAAAGGAAACTATAAAGTCTAATAGAGTGGATACTTCTCTATACATTGAAAGGGCGGAGAGTGAAGAAGTTGATACATATTGTTTGCTTTTGGAAGAAACAGAATTGCAGATTAATACGGATAATGGTGTTGTGATTAATGTCACATAGATTTTTCTAATAAATAAATGAGTAGTAAAGAAACAACTGGGGTATATATTAATCAAATCAATCTTAATAAACTATTATCTTGTATTCAAAATCAAAAGCCTTGTATTATTAATGTTAATACAATTCAAAGAAAAGGTGCAGTAAGAATTGATGTTTTGCTCACAAGAGAGCAGGTAAAAACACAATGATGCTGGATCACTTAAAATTAAAATGACAAAACCTATGTTAAAGAAATATTCAACAAGGGAAACGAGTGGAGGATTTCTCCCATTTCTAATTCCTTTATTTGCTGGTTTCAGTGCGGCGGGAGCATTGACGGGTGGTATTTCATCAGCGGTAAAAACTGCTAACGAAAGGAAGGCACAACTAAAGGCTCAAAAATAATTGGAAAGACATAACAAGGAGTTGGAGAAACAAATTAGTGGAAGTGGTGTAATTGTAGGTTTTGCTGAAAAGCTTGAAAGCCTACCTGATAAAGCGAGATTGTTAGTTGGAGATATGCTTTCTTCTATCGCACAGGCAGGTGTAAAACTAACTAAAAGGGGTAATGGATTACATCTTTCTCATAAATAAATGGATAAATGGTTTAAACAATTTGGAAAGAATACAACTTCAAACATAGAACTTGCTGAATATTGTAAAAAATACAAAAATTGATAATGTGGTTATTTGTATGAGAGATGAATTAACAAAGCTCTCTAAAAATACAAAGAATATTATTATGAATTTAGAAGATAATAATGGGATTGGTTCTCATTGGGTTTGTATTCATAATAGTCAGGATAAATATTATTTTGATAGTTATGGTTTCCCACCACCTGTTGAAGTAATACAATTCTTACAGAATGGTGTTTATCAAACTTTTCAAGTCCAAGACATTAATTCTAAATGTTATGGATGTTTATATGTATTATTTCAACTCAACAATAATGAAAATTTTCATGATGTCATTTTAAATCTAATATAAATGACATGTTGGAAAAGATGGTTCTATCTTTGGAGTATCCCAAGAGTTGGATATTGATTTGTCAAATTATTATACAAAGGCACAAGCTGAATGACAAAAATATAATATAACAAAAAATATTAATATGAAAAATACTTATAAATTAATCAATTATCCACGCCCCACAGATGCCAATGACTTGGGTAGATTAAATGATTTATCACAATATATATCTTTAAATAAAATGGCTATATATTCAAAAGATGTGGAAATGTTGAATACATCCCCAGGTCATACACAATTCACAGTTCCAATTAAAATGAACTTTTATAAAGAAGGACGTATAGTTTTTATGAGAATAGAACATTGGGGGTATGATATGTCTGATTTAGGGTATAACTGTTCTTTTTCAATAAACCTACAAGACCTACAAGAATTAAATCAATCACGTAAAGAAGAATATTATCCACTTGGTGAGGATAATGAGATATGTGTAACCACTGTTAGTTATCAACAAATAAAGGAATTTAATAAAGCTAAAATCAACAACAGGTTTGCCTTAGTTTGTTTAATGAAAACACAAAGAACAGGATTTTTTTTTATGGTAAGTCGGGGAATACAAACTAATTTAACAACAGGAAGATGGGGAGGTCCTGTCATCCTGTCATCATATTAATCTCTCATATATTTCTGATACATAAATGACAACAAGAAGACTTCAAGAAAATTATAATTGCTGTATCCAAGCATACCTACAAGAAAAGGGTATTCGGTATTTTAATAAATATGTTGCACAACATAAGAATGGGAGTTTTTCAATAAAAGATTGGCTTCATACTTATGGTTTCATACTTCATACTTCATACTTCATACTTCATACTTATGGTTTTCAATAAACCTACAAGACCTAGCTCGGTGTGAGGCAGGGTCTTTCTTGGGAAAACCACATTTCCAAGCTGGCCTCCAAAGCCCGTCGCCGACTGGGCATCCTCCGTCGTGCGAAGTCCTTCCTTGGCACACCTGAGCTCCTCACCACATACAAGGCTTTCATCCGCAGCTCAATGGAATACTGTTCACTCCTCTGGGCCGGTGCTCCTGCCTCACACCTAGCTCGGCTTCACACTGTTGAAACCGAAGCTTTCAGAATAATTGGAATCTCCTGCGATGAAGCTACCTCCAAGGGCCTTTCACTCACTCACCGCCGGCAGGTTGGTGATCTTTCTGTCTTCTACCGACTCTTCTCCGGCCTTGCTCTCCCAGCTCTCTCTGTGCTCTGTGCCCCAAATATTCCGACAGGTCGCACAAGATCTGCCAGCAACCCTCTTATGGTTAAACAGCCAAAATCTAGGCTATCTGCTCACCTTCACTCTTTCATTCCCCTTTTCTCCTGCCTCTGGAACAAACTGCCCCACTCCCTTCAATCCCACTCCTCCCTCCAGGTCTTTAAAACAGCTGTTCACCACCATGTCTTATCTTCCCCCATCCAAAACCTTGATCTTTTCTACTCCTGCTAATTCATCCCAGATCCACTTTTTTTGAAATTCCAACTTCGTTCCTGGAAGTCCTTGCAGTGTCCATATATTTTATACCTCTCCCACCTCCCCCCAAGCCCTCTCCCTCCCACAGTTCTCTCGATGTCCCTGCTCTCAAATGTTGTGCTTCTTGTCCTTCCCCATCTCTCCCCATCTTGTCTACCGCTCCCCTTATTTTGTGTTTTATGTGTCGGTTTGACTTTTTGTGTGATTCATGTTTGCTCTTTCACGAGCCTCAATGTTGTATACAAAAAAAAAATAATTTTTAATCCTAAATAATGAAAAGGTTTTAAAGTTGATGAGATACAAAGCTCTTTTAGAAATTCAGAATAAATTTTATTGGTTTCCTGTTGTAAAAAAAAAACACTTTGGATACAGGAATATCAAGAAATCCAGATGAATATCTTGTTGCGGTTTTGCGAAGCCCGTTCCCTTACAAAGGGGAGATTAAGCCCCTTTTTCTCCTTGGGTCTTCGAACCGCGAGACTGAGTCGCCACTCCGGGCAGACGTGGAAAAGGGTTTCGGGACAATTTCGCACGTACCTAAGTACCCACGCCACAGCGGGAGCGGGGATCGAGTCTCGCACGAACCACGCGTAATTGAGTACACCCGAGCAGATGGCGTACCACGTGGTCCGTGCTGTTACCTTGCTATTGGAACCCGATCAGAGCGATATAATTCATACCATGCTAAGTCAATGATGGAAGGGACGAAACGGTCGAATCAAAGAGATAACAGATTTAATTATTATTTACACCGTGTACAATGGTAGAAGAAGAAGAGACACAGGGCAGTCTTAAACAGTCTTACCTTCCCAGACAATGGGCCCACTCACACACACAGGGAGATGAAGGAAGAATGTTCATGCGCCGAACGTGCCGGCTTTGGTCCTCCAGGAACAGCTCACCCGGCGTGGCCCTCTGGCAGTCACCGCACGTATCCCGGCGAAGGCAGGCGGGAAAATCCTCGCGGCGCGTATCTCGGCAAAGGCAGGCAGGCAAGAAAATATGCGCGTCTGTGGCCCGGCACAGCTGTCTTTTACAGCACGATTAATACAACTGCCATCAAACTGAGCGCTCCGAACTCATAACTCGTAACTCAGCGCTTTCACTCTCGTAACTCAACTGGCTTGCCCTGCGCGCATCTCATAACTCCAGCTCATAACTCATGGGCTGCGCCATTCTCATAACTCAGGTGGGGGCTCCGGGCACAGGGTTATATTGCCCCCGCCCTAGCCCGCATCGAATGTTCCAAACCCCGCCTTTTGCCGCAGTGGTAAGTCACTCCCCTCGAGCCCTGATTGGCGGGTCGCGCTTACCGTTGGCTCCTCCTTCGCCTTCCTTCAGCCTAGATCGACTTGTTCAGGCCGGCCTCGTGGTATTTCGCGCCAAAACCCAAAGCATGGAGGCATCGTAAAGGACCTAATTCTCATTATTCTACTCAATGCAAAACTAAACACAGGAAAGGTCTATGCTTACATTTACTAAGAAATAACTAAGCTTTAACGAGGCTACATGTTGTAGTGTAACTAAACTAGGAGGGGAAATTAACCTTTATTACAAAACCGCAACACTATGTTTGATATTCTATGGGGAGATGGTTCAAGGGTAGTAAGGGATGAGGAAGGAGTTAAAGAAGAAAATTACACAAGGGTAGAGAGAGAGAGAGAGAGAGAGAGAGAGAGGAAGAAGAAGAAGAAGAGAAGGAGGAGGAGGAGGAGAAGAAGAAGAAGTGGTGGAGGAGAGGAGAGAAAAGGAAAGGGAGGAAAAATAAAAAAATATGGAAACCAGTGAGATTAATGAAAGATTGGAGGTTTTACAGAAAATAAATCAAACTCAATGCACTGAGGAGGAAAATAAAGAAATGAACAGTCAAATGTAAATTACTTGCTTTGAGTGCTTGACATAACTTCAATTTCAGGGAGGAGATTTAAATGAGAAAATGGGGATAAGGAAGAAGGAAAAGATTATGTAGTTGATGATGTTGGTGTTGACTTTAGTTAAAGTTTAACATATATATATTTTTCCCTAAATAAATGGAGAGAGTGAAGGCATTCCTAAGGATTCTTTATGTTTTAATAATCACGATAGAAATGTATATGTTGGAAACCAAAAAGCTTTTCCCACTCTATGAATTTTTCTCATAAATAAATGAGTTATTGTGTTAAGTGTTAAAAGAAAACTAAAACTAAAAATATCTTGTATGTTAAAAGTAAAAATAATAGAGTTTGTCTAAAGGGGATATGATTCGTGTGTGGCTCTAAAAAGTGTCAATTCATTTCTAAGCATAAAAGTGGGGGAGATATACAAAAGGTTATGTCGGGTAGTAAATTTACAACAACTGGAATTCCAGGGGAATGACACCTTCCAGGGTATTCTTTCTGTGGTCCAGGAACAAACTTGGATATTAGATGAGGAAGATTAGATGAGGCTAAAAATCCTAAACATTGGTCTAAACCTAAAAATAGGGTTGATGAAGTATGTATGAAGCACGATATTGATTACGGGAATACCACTACATTGGATGAAAAACACGAAGCCAATAGAGATATGTTGTATAATTTATCTCTGATATGAAATCCAACGTTGAGAGAGAAAGTTGATCAGTTTATCATGAAAAAATTGAAAAGTGCTAAATTGGGACTTGGGCTTGGTTATCAAAAAAACTATTAAGCTCTAATGATGCCATCAATACTGAAGAGCTTTTGGCTGATGAATTACATAAACCTATAATCAAAAAGTTTAAAATAAGAAAGGTTTATTCCAAAGGGGTTGATTATATCTGGTCTGCTGATTTAATTGAACTAAATAATGATAGGGGATACAAGTATGCTTTAACTGTTATTGATTTGAGGAGTAGTTATGCATGGGTTGTTCCTTTGAAAACAAAAGTGGTAATACTCTTATGTTAGCCTTCAGTGAAATATTTAGTAAAAGCAAAAGGAAACCAAAGAAGTTATGGACTGATGAGGGAGCAGAGTTCTATAACAAAACATTTATGAAATTTCTTAAAGATAATGGTATTACATTAAACAGCACCTTTAATGAAGGAAAGGAAGTTGTTATTGAGCATTTTAATCGCACTTTGAAAGAGAGACTATGTAAAAAATTCACACAACTCGGTTCTCAACAATGGGTACCTATAATTCAGGACATTGTAGATAATTACAATAATACAGTTCATTCATCAACAAAATCAAAACAATCGGAAACATTTACAAAATTAGAATATGTAAAGGAGATTAATTTGAGAAAGCCCAAGTTCAGAGCTGGCGATTTTGTTAGAATATACAGATAGAAAAGCCATTTTGAGAAAAGCTATACAAAGAGGTGGACTAATGAACTTTTTATAATTGTTGATGTAATGGATACAGTCCCTTGGACCAACAAATTGTATGATATGAATGGGGAAGAAATCTTGCGTTCATTTTATTCACAGGAATTACAAAAGACAAAGATGATAATAAAAATTGAAAAATTTGGTTATAATACTTAAAGTCTCCTTCAGAGACTAACTAAAAAAATTGAAAAATAAGGTTCTAATACTTAAACACTCCTTCAAAGAGACGAACTAAAATAATAAAACAAAAATTGAAAAATAAGGTTCTAATACTTAAACAATATCCTCCAAGGATCCATACTAATTTGGATCTGTGCCAAGAACTGATTTTTAGTTTAAGTAAAGTTTTGCTATATAAATAGAGATGAATACAACGTATTGCGACGTTTGTAATCGTGAGTACAAATATTACAACAAATACCTTCAAACAAACAAACACACATTTAATCTACTTCATCTACTATCTCCTCTTTCCCGGTGTGTACCCTGATTTAGAATAGGTACACCGTATCCCTGCGCATCGTGAGAGGCGACCAAGGATTGGCGTCAGGAAGGGCATCCGGCCATAAAAACATTGCCTCAAACAGGGAACCATGATTGTCATGGGGCCCGCAAGGCTAACCCCCGCTCTAGCGGGGAAAATGGCCTTAAAACGATCATTCATTCATATTCATTCATCTACTATCTCCTCTTGAGAGAGAAACAAAACATTGTGATGCCTGTTCTGAGGATGTCTTGAAGAAGGGTTTTCCTAGACACCTTCAATCACAAAAACACAAGAAGAATGAAGAGACAGTTGGATACTCTATTAAAAACTCTGATGGAGCAATTAAAGGGCATATTAAGATAAGGGTTTTTGAGTTTGGAACTCCTGAACCAAAATCAATAGCTGAGGTGATTGAGATGGTTTAACCTGCGATTTGAAACACTTGTAAAAGATAGACTGACTGAGATGAATATTTGAAAGTTTTATATGGGAGTAAAAATGGGTATGGTTAAAGATGGTGTTGAAGAAACTCCCTATATGAGAACAGACCCTCACTTTATCACGTCATTCCAAGATTTTTTATCATCAGGTGCTGATGGTGAACTTGTAAAACAGGAGCAGGATGTAGATAATACAGTTGTAGGTAGTGGATATAGTATTAGTAAAATCCTTTTCCTAGATATACACATTCTGAAATCAGATCCTCTTAAAGCTTCTTACATTGATTTACCGAGGGTTGTAAAACTTAAGAAGGCAGTTGTTAATATTAAAAATAAAGACAATAAATGTTTCCTATGGTCTGTTCTTGCTCACCTTAATCCCCCACATTGGAAACCTGAGAGAGTATATCATTACTAGCGGGGTCACCTGTGGGAATCCCACGGGCATGGATGTGTGTGACATTTCGACATATTGAGTTAGATGCTGCACCTGCACATTCAGTTATATAAAATGGTTACTGGCAATTGATCACATCCACAAATGATGTAATCCACACAATTTATGTACTTTACATAACGTTAATAGGAATACATGCCCGTGTAGATGGGAAATACAGTTTGTTTGAAATAAATCACAAATATCAGAAGAAAGTTTTTTAAATTTAGAACTATTCTCTCAGAGTTAAACTACACCGTAATATTATGCGGTTGCTTCAACGTTTTCGGTAAATTATGTCATCATTGTGAGATTTTTTTGGAAATTTTTTTTTGAAATGAGATTTTTATATTTAAAAAAACGGCAAAAAAGCATCAGAACAGCGGTGAAACAGCATCAAAACAGCAGTGAAAAAGCTTCAAAACAACAGTGGAAAGCGTCAAAACAGCAATGAAAAAGCATCAAAACACTATCAAAACAACAGTGGAAAGCGTCAAAACAGCAGTGAAAAAGCATCAAAACAGCAGTGAAAAGGCATCAAAACAGCAGTGAAAAAGCATCAAAACAGCAGTGAAAAAGCATCAGAACAGCAGTGAAAAAACAGCAGTGAAAAAGCATCAAAACAGCAGTGAAAAAGCATCAAAACAGCAGTAAGAAGCATCAAAACAGCAACAATGGTCCGGTGATTTTTCAATCACCGCAACTAAATGTGTCGGAGTAATTAACTATTTTCCTTCGTGCCCTCCTTTTGTTGCCTGAATGGTGTCACTGCAGGACCTCCGGGTAAACAACATTACGGGTGAAGATTCCACTGTGGCCATCAATTTTTCCCTGTTGGCCATTACTGACTACCTTTACCTTGACATCCTCAAATCGTTTAGCACGTGACAATGCAACATATAATTGGCCATGGCCGAAGATGGGTTCTGGTAAGTAAATCCCAACTTTGTGTAATGTTTGACCTTGACTCTTGTTTATTGAGAAAGAGAATGCCACATGAACTGGAAATTAGTGGCGTTTGAGTACGAATGGTAGTGTTGTATCGGAAGGTGCAATACTAATCCTGGGTATAAATGTGCGTGTTCCTTTGTGACTGCCAGAAATTATTTCTCCGTCTATTATGTTTGGCAACAATCTTTTAACAACCAATCTTGCACCATTGCACAGACCCTGTTTCGGATCAAAGTTACGGAGTAACATGATGACAGCACCATCTTTGAGATGAAGTTTGTGCAATGGCATTCCAGAAGGAGTTAATTGATTTAGGAATTCCATAGGATAATTTAGTGCCTCTTCAGGGTCATCACAGACAATGGAATCAGCGCTGAAGTACATCTTTTCTTCCCCAGGAAATGCATCCAGTATCTCATCGTTGATCACAAATGTGGATTCATTCTTTGGACACAACACGGCTCATTGTGCCAGCGCATCATAGTTTGAATGGATTTCGTTCAAATTACCGAAAACAGCCTCTGCTAAAGAAATGTTGTCTTCTACACAGATGCGATCAGGCAGTCGTATTAAATCTGAGTCAGGAATTGTTTCCACAGTCCCATTTCCAACCGACAGTAACCATTTTGAGAATTCTTCGTCATCATTAGCTCTCATGTTTGATGTTAAGTTCAGCTGTTTGAACTTTGGCCACAACTTGCTACGCTTGATGCATGTGGTGATGATTGCTGCAGGTGCAGCGCGAGGTACAACGGGCAAAACCTGCCTGAATTCCCCACCAAGAAGTAAGACTTTCCACCAAAAGGAATGTTTTTGCTGGTTACATCCCGGAGACATCGATCAACAGCCGCTAAAGCATATGCTGGAGCCAGAGGTGCTTCATCCCAAATGAATAGGTTGGCCTTCCTTAGAGCATCTGCATCTTTACTCGTCGGTGATATGTTGCATGTGGAGTTTTCCAAAATGGGCACTGGCAATTTAAACCGATGGTGCGATGTACGGCGCCCTGCTAGCAATGTTGCTGCAATGCCCGAGTACGCCATTGGAAGAACCAAACGACACTGGCCTCGCAAGATGTGCAGAAGCGTATTATAGAGAAAGGTCTTGCCACTTCCGCTCGGTCCATCAACGAAAAACAACCGGTTGCCTGTGTACTGGTCCCTACAATGAACGGCCTGTAGGACCTCATCTACAATTTGGATTTGATCATCATTTAGTAGTTGTCTGTTGTTTTCACCTTTTTCATGTTCATCTCCCGGTACATACTGATAATCATCGCTCGAAAGGTCTTCAACAGTGTCTGGAGGTACTGGTAACTGAAATGCTTCCAAGGTCTGTCCATGTCTCAGGAGGAAGGACTGTATTTCTCGCAATGCCATGAAAATACTCTGTTCCAAGATATGGCCGCTGTGCACAAAATCTTCGCAAAGGTCGTTTTTATATTTTTCCCACAGTGCCGACATATCTGTTGGTGTGCAGAATATGCATAGGGTTGCAAAAAGGGATCTCAATTGTTGTGGCATGGCAAAGATAACTCCATCAGCTAAGGACCTGTCCCATTCTGTATCATCTTCTGTTAAATGTAATTTCCTGGCTGCATCCTTGTATGTTTCACAAACTGCTCCATCTACGGTTCTGAGATCTTCAAATGATCTTTTACCAGGGCAGTGCAGCAGGAGTACACAAAGATGAAAGCGCTCAATGTCCATAGGGCTTGCCGAAACCATGCGTCCGATAACCTTGTTGCCGCCCCGGCGTCGAAGTTTCCATGTCTTTCGTCCATCTTCAAATACGTAATATTTTGGAATGTCATGTTACAGATAACTTCGTGCCTCAGGGTCTCTCTGGTTTAACTGAAACCAAGCTGTAAGTGTTGTACCCCTATGTCGTACAATGGCTTCTTCCTCGTTACCATCCCTGAACACAACAGTCTGCAATTCAGGTAAGTGTACCGCAAGTCTGGTGATGGAATGGGACTGTTTGTGCATTTCAAATTCCATCAATCTCCATGCTGCCTCTGGGGCACTGACATCTGCAGTCCAAATAGGTCTTTATTTCGTCCACCTCCACTCTCCCGCGCTCTCGAATTTCGATGCTGGCACAGTCATGTCCCTTGTACACATATGTAAATAAGTACTTTATACTCTTTATGCTTGCGCAAACCTCAATGTTGATGTGTGCTCTGTACTTCTTCAGTAAATAAGCATTGAATGGGACCACAAATTGGCAATCAACATCGGTTCCATGAACGGTTATGGTGGGTCCATTTGGGGGACGCTTGTAAAGGGCATAGCCATCTATGCTCGCAAGTGTCTCTGCAGCATACGCTTTTGGAAAGCCATTACTGCACACTCCATCTTTCACACAAATCGAATGGCGATTTAAAGTGCCACACGGACCATGTATCATGTGAGACTTCACCAAGGAATGGATCTCTGGTGACTCATTTGAATTAGGAATTTGTGCGGAAACAATTCTGTCAATGTCTTCGGCGATACAAATTTTATCTTCTTGGCACAGCATGAGTAATATGTGGGCATGCGGTAGGCCACGCTTCTGATACTCGACGATGTAGAGAAATGCACGTACTTTGCCCAACACATGCTTCTTCGTTATATCGTCGATTAACTCTTTTAATTTCAGATGAAACACGCGTGCCACTAAATCTGGTCTGCCTTCAGCTCGTTGGTGTTGTCCGATGTTTTCTTGTATCTCTGTCCATTTTGGATTACACGTGAACGTGATGAAAAGATCTGGTTTTCCGAATTTGCGAACAATGGCCATAGCATCTTGGTAGTTCTGCTGCACAGCTCTTGGACTCCCTGCAAAACTCGACGGCAAAATGACGATACGACCGACAGGACGTTAGTTATCAGCAGCAACGTTCTGGACGTGGTCCAGTAGTCAACTGTATTCCATGGCTCTAAGGGTTTCCTGATTTGTTTGAAGTATTGCATTCGATTTGCTTCTGCCTTGCAATATCCGTCGACAACATACTGCTGGAACAATTTCCCCGAAGAATGGATAGTGCTGAATTCATTTCGAATAGCCAGTCCGTAGGCATAGAATTCACGATGAGTTACCTTGTTTCGAACCGCAGTTTGTCGCTGGTGAGGCATGTTTATCATCCATCCAGGCTCGCCATGTGGAAAGAGAATGGGATATGTCATGGGATCAATGTGAGAGGAAAGTGGAGAGAGATTGTGTAAGCCCTGGTCATGCAAATGAACCTGGAAATCCTTGTTTGCAGGTGGTTCACCATCTTGTCCACTAACGAAGACAGCAGCAATTTCATCAGCAGTTGGTATGTTGTAACGTCTTTGGTCGTCTGCACACAGTCGACGAAAATGCATTTCCAAGGTAGAAGGGAGGCGATCTTCAAGGACAGCTTTCCTGATTTCTTCCAGTTCACGCTCGAACATAGTCTTGTAACATGTGACATAAGGATTAACGTCAAATAGTATGTTGTGCAGTTCTGCCATCAATTCTTGCAAACATCTGTGATTCTTAGGTCGATTCATACATTCCTTTGTAGCTTGAGCTGTATCCAAAATAAATAATTGTGCAAATTGTGCTTGTTCATGTACATGTGATGGATGTAATGGACCACAGCGATGGTAAATTTGACCGTGGATTTTGAAACAGTACGGTCCATTTCCTGGAGGAGATGAGATCTGAGCACCCATTGATGCAAAAGCTAATGCCGAATTGTAATTCCGGATATTGTCTCGGAAGTTGCGACATTTTCCATCGTCACCCTGATAAAGTTGTTGCAGTCGAGCAGGTACGGCAAATAGTGGAGGCAATTTAACTTTTCCCTTGGAACAACACTGTAAATCCATCCCCTTGTCCTGTTGATTCATTTGTGAAATGGTGTGCAGAACTGTACACACATGGTGACGTCATTGGACCGCAATTATGCTCTTGAACAATATTATCGGATACTTCGGCCGGATTCATTATGGCTGCGGTTGTATATGTTTGCTGAGCACTCCAACGTCTTTGTTGCTCAGCATGCCGTGCGAGTCTGTGTTGACGTTCATCGATGGTCTCGTTCTCACACCTCATCGTTGTTGCAGCAGCATCCTGTGCGAGTCTGTGTTCATGTTCCTCGACTGTCTCATTCTCCCTCCTCATTGTTGATGCAGCAGCATCCTGTGTGAGTCAGTGTTCACGTTCCTCGACTGTCTCGTTCTCCCTCCTCATCGTTGTTACAGCAGCATCCTGTGCGAGTCTGTGTTCACATTCCTCGACTGTCTCGTTCTCCCTCCTCATCGTTGTTGCAGCAGCATCCTGTGCGAGTCTGTGTTCACGTTCGTCGAGGGTCTCGTTCTCCCTCCTCATCGTTGTTGCAGCAGCATCTTGTGCGAGTCTGTGTTCACGTTCCTCGACTGTCTCGTTCTCCCTCCTCATCGTTGTTGCAGCAGCATCCTGTGTGAGTCTGTGTTCACGTTCCTCAACTGTCTCATTCTCCTGTCTCATTCGTTTTCTTGCTGCAACCTGTTCAAGTCTGCATTGACGTTCGTCGACGGACTCGTTCTCTCGTCTCATTCGTTTTCTTGCTGCAACCTGTTCAAGTCTGCATTGGCGTTCGACGACGGACCCGTTCGTCCTTCTCATTCGTTTTCTTGCTGCATCCTGTTCAAGTCTGCGTTCTTCATCGACTGTGTCATTCATTTTGGAAATGGAAGTTTCCACGCAACGCATGAATTGTCACGATCGTCAAGAGGAAGTGTCTCGTCATCATCAAATGACAAATAAATTACATTGTGAAAATTAAAGATTTCAAATAAACCTATTTAAAGTGTATGCGCAAATAACTAATAAATTAAAAAACGAAGAAATATCTCTCGGTAATTTCCTGAACCATATTTTACTTCCGGCTAATAATGTTGAATGAAATAAAAACGAAGAAATATATGTCGTTTTGTGACCACTGTCATCAAAAGTAAAAGTAATATATCTTAACGGAAAAGAAAAAGCGAATTTTAAATATATGTCGACTGTTATTTTAGGCGGTGTATTTTCGTTTATCATCATGGCGCGATTTAAAAATATATATCTCTGCATTTTCCTCTCCAATACCTCCTCACACTTTACACACACACCGGCCCATGTTTACATATACACACACACACACACACACACACACACACACACCCACACACCCATACACATACACACACACACACGTACATCGACACACATGCACACACACACACACACACACACACGTACAGACACATATACACATTACACATATACACATATGTATACACATATGTATCCACATATACACATATATGCACATTATACACATATATACATCTCCACACACACACACACACACACACATACACATACACACACATATACACACATATACACACATATACACACACACACACACACGTACAGACACATATACACACACACATATATATATATACACATACACACACACAGACATATATATATACACAGACACATACAACAACATGCATTTTAAGGCCATTTTCCTTGCTAGAGCGGGGGTTAGCCTACATACACATACACACACATATATGCATGCGCACACACACACACACACACACACACACACACACACACACACACACACACACACACACGTACACATGTCCCACATCCCACATGTATATATCCCACATCCCACATGTATATACATGTTTAAAGTGTACGTACCCTTCCCCCCTCCCCCGCCCGGCAACGCTGGGTACTTCTGCTGGTAACTAATAAAATAAAAACGAAGAAATATCTCTCGGTAATTTCATGAAACTCGGTGGAATTGGATGAAATTCGCTCGGTGAATTCACTCAGTTTATTCGGTTCGGTTCGGCTCGGTTCACTCGGTTTAAAGAAAAAGCGATAATGTCGACATGTTGCCGTCTGTGTCATGTTGGGCGGTGTATGATACATGTGGGGTGGTTGGGTGTTGGGCGGTGATATGGTGTATTTTTAAAAATATATCTCTGCATTTTCCCGTGTTGCTGACACCGAGTCTAAAACCATCAATAAAAATGAAATCAGATGGTGAGTTAGATTGGAGATAAAGGCGTGAGAGAGACTCAAGAAGGCCTTGAAGTTACAGGCGTTTGAGATTTCATTTCGTTCTATAAACGGAAACTTTCATCGGATTTTCTTCCCGGTTTTTTTCAACCGAGTCTAAAACTATGTTAGCGACTGCGAAAAATGAAATGATATATCGAATTAGAATTGAAATAAACCTGTGTGAGAGAGAAAGACAGCATGGGCCTAACTAAACAGGCCTCAAAGCTATTCGAGAAGGAGGAGTGGGTGGAGCTACTCTGCAAACCGAGTAAGCCATACCCCCGGACAGACGTCCAACAGACAGACAGACAGAATCACTTACGCCTATTATAATATAGATAAGAAATATGAGAATATGTTAAATGTTAAAGATTTAAAGTTTCCAATCTCATTAATAGATATTCCTAAATTTGAGCAAATGAATAATCTATCTGTTAATGTTTATGGATTAACGGATACAAACAAAGTTCAGATTTAAAAATTTTCTGATAACTATGAAGATGATAAAACACACATTGACCTTCTTTGTTTTAGCTCAGAAGAACATTCACACAATGCGTACATCAAAAATTTATCAAGATTAATCACCTCACAAGTAGTCAATAGAAAATGTAAAACATATCTTTGTAAGCGATGTCTCGATTTCTTTAGTACTAAAGAAAGATTAAACCAGCATTCAAAATACTGTAGCGAAAATAAATCCACCGTAATTAATATGCCTGGGGAAGGTTCAAATGTATCATTCAAAGATTTCAACAAAACTAAAACATCCATTCATGTTATATGCTGACTTTGAAATTATCCTTGAAAATATAGATACTGCTTCTCCAAATCCCCAAAAAATCATACACAAGTAAATATCAAAAACATACTCCTTGTGGTTTCTGTTATTGTATCAAATCATCCGTTAGTGACGAATACAAAAAGTTAGAACTTTACAGAAGAGAAGATGCCTCGGAGGAGTTTGTAAGGCGACTGGAACAGGACTGTATTCAATTAATTATCTACAATAATGGGAAAAACCAATGCACCAATGTGCTTGACGAAGGAAGAAAAAAAGAAATTTAGTCAGCCAAAGGCTGTCTCTCATATTTGTGAAGAAAAAATTAGCGAAGGTCTAAAGGTAAGAGATCATTGCCATCTCACAGGTATATATAGAGAACCCGCTCATCAAAATTGTAATCTCAATTTTAAACTTCCCTCTTTCTTTCCTGTCTTTCTTCACAACAACGCCCATTATGATACGCATCTATTTATTAATGAACCTTCAAAGATATCTGGAGACATTTCAGCAATTCCAAACACAGACCAGAAATACATTTCATTCACAAAAACAATGCATACATCTACTATAACTCATATCAGGTTTTTTGGTGCATTAAAATTTATGGCAAGTCCATTATCGAACTTGGTATCAAATATTTTAAACTTTCCGAGTCTTGTATTACATTTCTCAAATCAAGAAGAGATTGAACTCTTATCACAAAAGGGAGTATATCCGTATGACTACATGGATTCCTTTGGGATGTTTAAAGAAACACAACTTCCCCTCAAAATAAAGTTTCCATAATGATTTAAATAAAAGTCATATAACTGATGAAGATTATACTCGAGCACAAAATGTTTGGAAAAAGTTTAATATAAAGAACCTTGGAGAGTATCATGATTTGTATGTTAAAACCGATGTATTACTATTGGCTGATGTATTTGAGACCTTTAGAACCGTCTGCCATAATAAAAATTCCTATGGATTAGACCCCGCTCACTGTTACACTGCCCCTGGATTGGCTTGGAGTGCTATGTTAAAAATGACAAAACAGGATTTGGATTTAATCAGTTATGTAGATATGCTCTTGACGATAGAAAAGGCTAAAATAGGTGGAATATCTCAAGTATGTTCGAAGAGATATGCTGAAGCTAACAACAAATATCTTCCTAACTATGATACTACAAAATATAGTTCTTACTTGATGTATTACGATGCTGATAATATGTATGGATGGGAAATGTGTCAATCCCTACCTTATGGAGAACTCATATGGGTTAAAAAGAAAGATTATGAAAAAGTTATACACGATATCGTTATCTCTACTCAACAAGAATTGGAAAAAAGCTAAAATTGAATATTATTTTGAGGTTGATTTGAAATATCCTGAAGAACTTCATAATAAACATAAAGATCTGCCTTATACGCCTGATAAAGAAAGACCAAGAAAAGAATGGTTAAGTGATTATACAAAAGGTGAATCAACAGAAAAATTACTTACTACATTATATAATAAAGGAAATTATGTTTTACACCAAAGGAACTTTGAGACAATGTTTATCAGCAGGGTTAAGAGTGAAGAAGATTCATAGAGTTTTAAAGTTTAACCAAAGTAATTGGTTGAAAACGTATATTGATTTTAATACAAAGAGAAGAACAGAGGCAAAGACAGATTTTGAGGACTTTTATAAATTGATGAATAATACTGTATTTGGAAAGACTGGAAAATGTTAGGAATAGACAAAACATAAGACTTGCTACATTTTGGAAACAAGCAACAAAATTAATTAATAGACCCAGTTTTCAAAGAGCAGAGGTGTTTTCAGAGAACTTTTGTGCTATTCATTTGAAATAAAGAGAGTATTGAAATAGATAAACCTATTTATATAGGAACATCAATTCTTGATTTATCAGTCATTAATGTATGATTACTTTTACAATAACTTAAGGAAGAAATATCAAGATGATGTTAATCTACTTTATATGGATACAGATCGTTTTATTTTGAAAATTAATACAGAAGATGTTTATTCAGACATGATTGATGACATTGATGTATATGATACGAGTAATTATAAGTCGGATGATAAGTTGTTTTCTTCAAAGAATAAAAAGGTTATTGGAAAGTTTAAGGATGAATTGGGGGGTAAGGTAATGATTGAATTTGTAGGATTGAGGTCTAAGGCTTATGCTTATAAGTATATTGTTAATAATATTGAGAAGAGTAATAAAAAGTTAAAAGGAATAAAGAAAAATGTTATTAAAGAATCAATATACTTTGAAAATTATTATAACTGTTTGACCTGTACGAAAGAAGAGCATAGAAAAATGAGTGCAATAAGAAGTTATAAACATCAATTATATACAGAAGAGGAAAATAGGAAGGCGTTAGGAGCTTTTGATGATGAGGTTTATTTTAGATCATGGAATTGATAGTATCCCTTATGGATATAAGTGTTAGGATAAGTATAAGTGATAAGATAAATATAAGTGGTAAGTTAAGATAAACATAAGTGATAAGATAAAAAGGGGGGTTAGGGATTTTAGCGGACTACCGCTGCCTTTTTTACTGATGTATAAATGATAGAACCAAGCATTCACCAAACTAAAGAGTGGAGGCACAGAAAGCCTTGGTATATAAATGGAAAACATCATGAATGTGAGAAATAGCAAATAAGTATTATTGAATAAATAACAGGGGTAAGAGTGGATAAAACAAATAAGTGAATAAATTTTAAATACGAATAAGTTAGAGGCTCTAAGAGGCAACATCCTTGAGTGGACTGAAATCTTTGATGGTTGCCAAGAAATCAATGGGAAAATAATTTACTATAATCTCAAAATTATATGTGGTTTGGGAGGGGATCAGATGAGATCATTATGAGAAGTTTATCATTTCATATTGGCTCAACAGTGATACCTAAACCGAGAGTTAAATTCTAATGTAATATTTATCAATATTTTGGATGGTGATTCTGCTTTTAAGAAAATTAAGCTATTACCTAAAAAATGAAACAAGTATTCGTTGGGTCTCTGTATGAGCATAATGAAAAATGGGGAAGGGAGGAAAGTGGGTGCAATTTTTGGTGAGCTGGAGTGCTAGTCAATAAGTTTCCTTCATTTTCCCCATTGACTTCAATGTTAAATTTTATGTGTCCTAGAACCCCCATTCTCCTTCTACGCCTGTCCTTTTGCAAATGTACAGGTTGTGTATTTGTACGGATCTGCCTCCAGTAAGGGTCGTGAAGGGGGTTCTCGGACCTACTTCCCGTGCAGATAACTCTGCAGCATGACGGGTTGCTAAGCACCAAGGTTGGACCCTACCTTAATGTAGGTAGGGTCCAGCATCCAAATCCCACTTTACCTTCCTGGTAAATTAATCACTGAGGTACTCCGCTAGTTATTCATAAAGATAGCAACAGTATGATGCTGCATATAGAGGTTTATTTACTTTGTCCCTCAAGCACCACTTATTTAATTAACGAGTTCATAGAACACCTTACCCCATGCAGTCTTGAGGGAAAAAAAATGAGAGGGTGTGGTCTGTGAGCATCAAATTTGATTGGTCTAGATGGTGTAAAATGTTGTGATATTTTGTCCAAATACTGCTAAATGTAAATGTTTTGAAATTGCCAAAAAGGTGATTTGTGTTCTAGTGTTCAAGTATATAATTCAATTGAAATAAAACTAGAACGGCACTCAGTAGAGAGCATACCACCGCCAGGTGAACAGTTTACGTTTTTTATCACGGAGTAGACCAGACAATCGCAATACAGAATCAAATTTAATCAAAATCATCTGTCCACAACTTTTTGAGATATCCTGCTCTGTATCATTTTTGACCCTATCTCCCAATGTTGAAGAATCACTTTAAAATTTTTAGTAGCCGGATGCTAATCCGAATCTTCACCAAAATATAATCATTTTGTCCTTGTCACATACGCTATATCTCTGCCAAATTTCGTTTGATTCCTGTTTGGAATTATTTTCAATTTTCTTTGACTGCCAGTCAGGCAGACAGAGTAAAAATATTATCTCACTCCTGTCTGCGCATGTGTGATCATTTTGAATTCAGAGCCATAGTACTGTTAAACTACAGGTTCGTTTTCTGATTCATGCTCAAAATACAACATTCAATTGGAATCAAGTTGTTCCTTAATCATAAACCAACGTTTGTAGACAGACAGACAGAAGTGAACCAATAGCGTAACCCTGCTTTTCGCTTTGTGTGTGTGGGCTTTGTTATATTTGTAAGTGTTATATTGAGGTTTGTCCCTACTGTCATGGCAATGTCTAATGTTCAGTTTGTATGTTACGTATGAGATTCTTATCTTGTTTATATTTGACTTTGATTGGCAAATGCATATTACCAGGCTGTTTTTGTAACAGTACCTTTACAAGAGTAATGTGCTCTACAAATTGTGTACATGTCACATTGAAAAATGCAATATATTCCCAAAAGTGCTAAATCAGTCCAACCAAACTTTCAATTAACCTTCTCAACCTTCATGTTAGTATTTTCCCATACTGCAAATTAACAAGTGTTTTATGAAGCTGTCTTATTGTGCTATTTTGAGAATGTTGCACTACATTTCGGAAGGCCTTTATATCTACCAGCATGACAGTCCAGCACACCTTGAATGGAGTTGATTTTAAGAGATCACTTACCATGCCTTCAGAAAGTATTCACACCCCTTGACTTTTTTCACATTTTGTTGTTACAGCCTGAATTTTAAATGGATTAAATTGGGATTTTGTGTCATTGATCTACACATAATACCCCATAATGTGAAAGTGTATTTATATATATATATATATTTTAAAATGTCTTTTACAAAATAATTAAAAATGTAAAGCTGAAATGTCTTGAATCAATCAACCATTTGTTATGACATGCAAATTGAGCTCAGGTGCATCTAATTTGTTTTGATCAACCTTGAGATGTGTCTACAACTTGATTGAGAGCTTTATGGGAGAGTGGCCAGACGGAAGCCACTCTTGAGAAAAAGGCACTTCACAGCATGCCTGGTGTTTGCAAAAGGGCACGTAAAAGAAGACTATGAGAGCATGAGACAAAAGATTCTGTGGTCTGATGAGACGATATTTGAACTTTGGCCTGAATGCAAAGCGCTATGTCTGGCTGAAACCGAGCACAGCTCACCCATCTATCACCATACCTACAGTGAAGCATGGTGGTGGTAGCATCATGCTATGTGGATGCTTTTTAGTTGCAGGGACTGGGAGACTTTTATGGATAGAGGAACAATGAATGGAGCCAAATACAGGCAAATTATTGAGGAGAACCTGCTTCAGAGTGCAAAAGAATCTAGACTGCGGTGAAGATTTATGTTCCAACAGGACAATGACCCCAAGCGTACAGTCACAGCAACATTGGAATGGCTCCAGAACAAGAACGTGAAAGTCTGTGAGTGGCCCAGCCAAAGCCCAGACTTGAATCCCATTGAGAATCTGTGGAAAGACTTGAAGGTTGCTGTTCATTGATGCTCTCTATCCAACTTGATGGAGTTTGAGCAAATCTGCAGGGAAGAATGGGAGAAACTACCCAAATCCAGATGTGCAAAGCTGATACAGACATACCCAAGAAGACTTGAAGCAGTAATCGCTGCCAAAGGTGCTTCTACAAAGCATTGACTCAGGGGGTTGAATACTTATGTAAATTAAATGTTTCTGTGTTTCATTTTTAATTATTGTGTAAAAATTTCTAAAATAAAATATTCCACTTTGACATTATGGAGCATTATGTGTAGATCAGTGACAAAAAATCTTAATTTAATCCATTTTAAATTCAGGCTGGAACACAACAAAATGTGAAAAAAGTCAAGGGGTGAGAATACTTTTTGAAGGCCCTATAAAATCTATAGTAGCCAAGTCCCATACATGTGAAGGAATTATAGATAATTGAAGCTACTTTGATTCATATGTTTCCATGCAGGAAGGAGCACCCAGTTTCAGTTGGGGTCTTTGCTGATCCTTCAACAGAACAAACTGTTCCGACTGTATCTCGCCCTGAGGTACCTGGCTGTGATGCCTGGAGGTCGAGCCGCATGTCATACTTGCACTACAACACAAGTCTTGAGGCGAGCAAACCATATGCAATTTATTGGGAAGGTTCCCTTTTTGGGGGGGTAGGGGGGTAGGTGTTGGGGTTGGTGGGTGGGCTGGAATGTAAAAGGAGAAATGCTTTTAAAAGCACATTTTAGAGATTTAAAAGGCCAGTTGGTTCATAAGGAGGGATATAACCTGGGGAAGGTGAGAAATGGTAACTGATCATGTATACTGAAATTCACATCTTGCATGTCATAAATTATTTGGTATCTCTTTTAAAAACAATATTTATCGTTACTGATTTATGTACCAAACCTTCACACTCTGCTCTGACCTTTGACCTGCAGGAGGAGCTTGAGAGCCATAGACTTGTTGTGGAAGTGCCTCAGGATGCAACTTGCACTGCAGGAGGGGAAACCCAGCATGATAATAGCAGTTTCACAGAAGGCAAGAGGACCTTTGACAGATCTGGGAATAAAGTTGCTGGAGAGGATAAATCACAACAGGTGGCATCTCAAGAAATGGCATCTGGTTTGTTTCTAAGAATATCTTCTTATCTTTTTTTTGTTTTTAGCAGTTTTTAATTTTGAATGTCTAATCTTGTTGGAGAGCCCAACAATATATTTTGGAATATGTTTACTTCAGAGATTCCTTCCTCCAAGCTCAGAGTTATACCGATCTAATGTGTGATATAGTAGGCAGGGAGCTATAGAGTACATTTCATTTTAACACTGATCACAGACTTATCCTGACAGGATGTTGCAGAGATAACGTGCATTTTTCAGCTGTCCATTTTTGTTTTTTGTTTTTTTTGTATACCTAGTCGAGGCTCGTGAAGAGCTAGAATTATTACACTGAACGGATCAGGATCCAGGACACAACAAGACAAAAGGAACAGTTGAGAGAGGGGAAAGCAAGAACAGTAGAGTTGAAGGCCAAGATAGAGGAAGCCTTGGACAAATGGGTGTGGGGAGGAATGAGGGGCAGGAGAAGATGCATAGGGTGGGCAAGATGGATACAGAAGGAAACTCTCAGGAGGGAAAACTGCAAATTTGGAAGGAGGAGGGATTGGGTGGGTGGGATAGGGGTTAACAAGGGCAGAAAAGATCATGGGTTTGGATTGGGGACGATCTGAGGTGGTAGTGAACAGCTGTCTCAAATACCTGGAGGAAAGGAGATTGACAAGGATGTGGAAGTTGGTTCCATATGTGGGAGAAAAGAGGAACGAATGAGTAAAGGTGAGCAGTGATCCTGGGTTTCGGTAGTTTAACCATTAGGGGTTTGATGGTTGACCTTGTGTACCCTGCAGAAACCTGGGGGTGGAGAACAAAGCACTGAAAGAGCAGGGAGTGGAGTGTAAGACCAGAACGGTAGCAGTAGAAGACAAACCACCGACTTGTCTGTGATGGCGAAATGATAGACCCATAGACTCAGCTTCATCCTGGGAGATTCCAATGATCTTGAAGGACTTGGTTTCCACAGCGTCAAGCTAAATAATATGTGAGCCAGGGGAGCCAGCCCATAGGGGAGAGCAGTACTCCATGAAGCTGGAGATGAAGGCCTTGTAGGTGGATCAGAGTTCAGGTGTGTATAGAAAAGACTTTGTACGATGGAGAATGCCCAATCGACAGCTGGAATTGCAGGCCAACTTTGAAATGTGGTTTGGCCAAGAAAAATCATAGCTGAGAGTGAGACCCTAGAGTTTGAATGACTGAACTTCCTCAAGAGGATTGTTAAGAAAGTAGATGGGGGGGAGGGGAGGGCCTTGCTCGACAGTCCTTTCAGAGAGAGAGATATTGAGTGTGTGAGATTTGTCAGGATTGAAAGATGTATTCCGAGACCATCTTGTGATATTGTCAAGGTCTGATTCTGGGTTCAATTTCCTGTCTCGCTTTAAAATATTGAATTGGTGCTTCACAGACACGGCGTCACTTCAGAAAGTGTGCTGTCTCTTGCATGGAGTTAATCTTGACATCTGGTTTGTTTCTAAGAATATCATCTTATCTTTTTTTGTTTTTACTAATTTTTAATTTTTAATGTCTAATCTTGTTGGAGAGCCCAACATGGTTAAATTAATTATTCTAGTATGGATCTCTTCTGCTAGTATGGGTTGGTGGCCATTAAAGATCCCACATTGTCTTTTAACAAAAAGTAGGTGACTAATTGCTGGCATCGTCTCCAAAATTCAAAATGATTGGTTTAGCAGTGGCTGCGAAGGCAATGTCAACCACACAATGTCGTCCTTGCCATGAGACTGTTGCTGCAACAGTGAATCTGCCTTCAGGTGGACCAGAGAGAGAGAGAGAGACACAGAGACACAGAGAGAGACTCAGAGAGAGAGATAGATAGATATGCATGGAGTTAGAGATACATAAATCACAGAAGCCGATCTTTCTTTATAAAGTGGGTAAAGATGTGTGACTTGACTTAATTAATCGTCACTTCTTCAGTTTTTAGCACGTTCTGCTGCACTCATATTGGCTCTCTGCTCGGTCAAAACTGATGGACATGACTGATGAAATATTAAATGCAACAAAACTATCAAACAAGTTTGAAATAGGTTGTACGCTATTGATTTAGCTGGTAGAATACGACTTGGTGTGTCTTTGGTGGTATTGTGTGGTTTAACATGCATGCAAAAATACGAGGGTCGGCACGAAAGTAATGCCACTTATTTTTTAATTTGTAACCAAAGCGTCGAAGAAAAGCTATGCAAGTTCACAATGAAAGGTTTGTATCGCTTTCTCATTTTAAGTTGAGCGCCAATGTGATCGGTACGTGACAACATCACATCACGCTTTCAAAATGGCTGCCCCTCTAGATGTGTGTACGCAGAGAAGCAGAGAACAATTATTGAATTTCTTACTGCGGAAGAGGTTCATCCAGTGGATATTCATATGCATTTAAAGAATGTGCACGGCGACTCTACCATTGATGTGTGGTACATTAGATGTTGCACAAAGCGTTTCAAGAGTGGGAAAACCGATATCGATGATGAGCCTTTGATGAGAAAATTGACCATTTTGAACAACAAACAACTGACATGGTTAGTGGCTAAATGACTTGATGAAGGAGTGCACACGATGATGCTAACAACATCATTGTGACGACGCTTTGACATAGACATCATTCTCACAGAGATTTATCACAACGTTGCTGATCGGGGGACGTCAGATCGGAATGAATCTTTTAATTTTTAATTTTCGCACTTCAGACTTAAACCACACACAGCCTGATACCACAGTGTGAGCACAGAGTGCAAACATTTATTTGGTGATGCTGCATACTGCTCTTTTTTTATGAGGCTGGGCACAAGTTACTGAGCACATGCCCAAAGCCTGTTTTTTTTATATTATTATTTAAATAATTAAATAGGTACCATCTGGATTAGGAATTGCTATACTGTACTTGAGATGACACTAATGTTCGTCTATGCCTGCCCCATACGTTTTATAAAATTTCTTGACATTTCCACATTGATCTCAGGCCATCTCTTTATTGTGTGTGCAATCTCGTGGAATTTTTGAGCTCTCCTGATTTGCTTCATCAATGTACGTTTCTATTTCCTTCTTCCAAACTTTGTCTTGTATGCTTTGTTAATTTGCCTCTTACTTTTTCCTCTTTCAGCTTCTGAAAAGTGCTCTGGTTAAATTAATTATTCTGTATTTGTTCATCTGTGTTTTCATTCTACATTCCTGAATTGTTTGTTAAATCTGGTGAATTGCTCCTTCAAAAATCCTTTTTTTCTGATACTTGATCTCTCACTTTTAAAACAGCTTATGTTTATGTTTTCGTTTTTTTGCTTTTCACAAAGCTCTAGATCTGGAATCGAATGTGGTCTCGACCGAAGTTCAAGGAATTATTGACTCTACCCCAGAGCTGCGAGGCCCACTTGACATCAGTACCAGGTAGAGGGAGAGGGAGCTCAGCATCATTTGTGTGTTTCTGAGGACAGTAAGTCCTCGTTTATTGCAGTTTCAATTTATCAAAATAATTTTTTTTAATAGCCAAAATATTAGATTTTCGTAACATGTTTTGCTTTTACGCAATGCCATCGAAAGATAAAATCCAAACCGTGCACACAAATTACTTCCAGCTGAGCGGCAGCTATCAAGAACCATCTAGGATGTGCAGACAGGTTTTCACTCCACTGTGCTTGTATCCCTCTTGGTGGAGGATGATCAGTCTGCAAACAGGAGCGGCCATTTTATTTAAAGTATTGCGTGTGTAAAGCAGGTATGTACATAATTTTCATTCCATATTTCTTTAGAAACTGCCCCAAACTGCATATGGAAGACTGGTGCGATAACATTCAGGTTGTATTTTTGCTGCACAATACGACCTCATTTGTACAGCTGATGGACCAGGGAGTTATTGCTGCATTTAAAGCCTATTACCTCAGGCTTTTTTTTCTGATCGCGACAGAGGACGGTTGCATCGTGCCCATGGCCGCTGGTGGAGCGAATTTCGGAGCCTTTGTGCCACTTGGAATAAACGTGGAAGAAGGTGTTGTTGATCTGTGGTGCTCTTCCAGGGAACTGTGGCCGCGCTGTGCTTTCTGGCGAGGAGTGAGAAAGGAGGACGTCTTGCTGCCGCTTCGCGGCTCGGGGTGCTTGCGTGGTTGACTGGCACCATTGTGGACACGTCGACTCTCGGTCCTTTCGCCGACTGACTGAACCCATTCAACGACCACCAAGCGTCCAAAAGTCCTCGTTGAGGCCGGAACTGAGTGTCGGCCGACTAGGAACATTTTTTTTTTTTTATCTTTCCCCTTTCCGTATTTGTGTCAGCTGGAGGGTCCCTCGAGTTAGATTTATAGTTTTACTTCAGCATTCATTTTATTGTCTTACCTTTATTTCATATAATTTCTTTTTGTGGCATTTTTCATTGTTGTATTGTTAATTTTCCTTGTCTCGTTTCTGTGTTTGTGGATTCGAGGAATAAACCCGTGTAGCTTTCGTCCGTGCAGGAAAGAACTTTGGTTCCGTCCTGCGTGCGCCAGAAAAAAGTACTGCCAAGCTTTCTGCCGTTTGCCTCAGCAATTAAGGACTGTTCAGCTATCCGTCCAAGGCAGGTTTTTATCGGCCATGGAATTGACAATATTTAAGCTTGTACGGAACAAAATTAACTATCTAATTATCATGTTATCCATTGAAAATTATTCTTAAAGTGATTGTTAACTATTA
The DNA here is from genome assembly GCF_964187855.1 of Myxine glutinosa. Lineage (NCBI taxonomy): Eukaryota > Metazoa > Chordata > Myxini > Myxiniformes > Myxinidae > Myxine > Myxine glutinosa. The sequence goes on along the minus strand of NC_136261.1, from coordinate 119,963,282 downwards.
TAATATTATTAGTTTAGCAGCTGGACTAGGACATGGCAGGCATGCACCCTCCCATAGTATCGTGCTCAATAACGGCATTACTTTATCATCCAGACCACCTGTTGGGATTGCAGTATTGCAAGCAAGAATTTATATTTTTAGATTCATTAATTCATTCTTTTGCTGTGCATTGCTGCTGATTTGCGTTACTTCTGGGTGTGGTTGTGCCACAAATGCAATGTCTCCTGTAGGTTAGGTAAGCAATTTGGAATTTAGCTTTGGTGCTGGCAATAACTTGCCTTCTATTCATGAAAGACACCATGAGACCATTAATATGTACCAACACCCACTGCTGGAAGATGGGTTCTCTGGCTTAACATCCTTCCGATGGAGTTTACATTTTGTATCCCACTGATAGGTTGGATCTGCATCCAGATCTTTCACAAAATCGAATTCCCTTGATCGTGTCAACTACCCAACTCATCCACCAAGTTTTGTCATAATCCGTCCACACCTTCTTTGAAAAATCATGCTATACTGTATATAGCGTGTGGCCCTATCTCTCAATTGTGAAGAATCACTTTTAAAAATGTAAAACAATTCTCGTATCCTCATCTGGATCCGGAGCTTCATCAAAATCGAATCAATTCATCCTTGTCACACATCCAACCTTTTCACCAAGTTTCATCCTGATCTGTCCACAACTTTTTGGGATATCCTGCTCATAAACAGACAAACAGGTGAATGCATGACCTCTGGCCTCTTATTCTTGTCAACAGCTTTTCATTGTTTTTCTTTTCTGCACATTCAATAACTGTTCTTCATCCATTGGTCATTAATGTTAAGGTTGACTCCGTTATGCAAGATCCCAACCTTTTTATTGCAATACTCTCTTCTATGACTTGGTCGCCTCCAGCCTAAGCATGATTCATTTGAGCATCCTGCTATTGGTTCAGACCCATGCAGTCAATGAAGATTCTTTATGAAGCACCGATATCATTCTCGATGATATTCGTGTTCATTGCTGAATTTATCTGGTATTGGCTCACCAGCAGACTCGACCCAAGTCATAGAATCAACCAGTTCTGACCGTCTCTAATGATGTAGCTCATGGAGATTACGCACTCTCTCAGCCGGATCTTTTAGATTCGATAACATAGTAAACATGTCACATTTTGCACATCGTAATGTACGATACATATCTACCGCTTCTTAGGAGTGGAACCACTGGTCCATTCTCCTTTCCATTTTCTAGTTTTCCTCTCCTGTTCTTCCCCCATTATGTCATCACTGTTGTACACTTGAAAGAAAAATAAAACGTAAAACATTTGAAAAATCACTTGCTGTTGGCAGTTTCTCATTCTTGGTTACATTATCAAATGTCAGTATGATGTGTATTCTTCCACTAGTCGAACATTATTTATTTTATGATATATCTTGGTTTTTCGGATCAACATAGCCACAAATCTGAAGAAATTAATTGAAAATCAGAAAGTAAGTTTCATCTAGACATGATTATAGCCTCTAAAGAAGAGGATGGCTTTTTGAGGGCCGTTGTAGCCAATACGATTCGATTGTTGCTTAACGACTAATTTATTCGTTATCCAGAGTACCAAATGGGGTATCATTATAATTTTCTTGAATTTGGAAATGCATTGGTGCAGATTTTGATTTGAATAAACTTCACCTATAATTTCTGAGAAGTGTTGAAGTTGACAGTTTTCAAATTTTAAGCAGCATTTCTAATTTCATTTCATTGAATGGACAACATTTCTAATGAATGGTCATGATTATGCAAATGACAAATTAACTTGAACAACATTAGGTATTAAAGGAGAAATGCCCAACCTCTATTTGGCACCAGTTTTGTTATTCTATCTTTAAGATTTAGCGAGATATGCCTGATTTACTGATTAGGAGCAATGGTTCACTTTCTCATTGTCATGGAAACGGCTCAATTTGATATAGTGAAAATGAGTTATTTTCTGGAACATTTTTTTCATTCATTTGGTCCTAGTTTACAATTTCATACTCATGAAAAATTGGCCTGGATTTGGTGGGAGGCGGTGGGAGGGGGGGGGGGGGGGTGCACTGTGGGCTCCACTGGTTCCCAGCCTAATACTATAATTTAAAAAAAATCTTTACAATCATTCCATACCTGTAAGAGATAGGGCCAAAAACGATACATAGCACAATACCTCAAAACCTTATGGACGGATTCTGATGAAACTTTGTGGACAGGTTGAGTGTGATTAAAAACGAATTGGTTAGAATTTGCTGAAAATCCAGATCCGAGAATGTTTCGTGATTCTTCGCTGTTGTGTGATAGGGCCAAAAATTATATATAGCAGGATATCTCAAAAAGGTGTGGATGGATTTGGACGAAATTTGTGGACAAGTTGGGTGTGTGTCAAGGACAAATCAATTAAATTGTGGTGCAGATCTGAATATGGATCCGGATACGAGAATGTTTCTGAATTTTCCAAGTGATTCTTCATCATTGAGTGAAAATGCCAAAATCGATATATAGCACGATATTTCAAAAATTTGTGGAGGGATTATGACAAACTAGGTGGATGAGTTGATTAGGCGACAAGAACAAGCAGATTAGATTTTGGTTCAGGTCTGAATCCAGATCCGGCCGATCAGTGGGATACAAAACGTAAACTGTTCAGCTTGGTGGAGATATGCTCTCTATTGAGTGCCGGTGTAGCAGGATTCTCTCACTCCCCTAAAATCTCACTCTAGAGTGAACTAATCCTAGGACTGGCACACTCTAGAGTGTAATTATCCTAGGACAGAATCACTCCCTCTGTCAGGATCAACACACTCCCTCCAGGATCAAAGCACTCCCCTTTAGGATAAAGTCAATCCCCCAGAAAGAATGGAAAGATATATTTAGTTACTTTGGAAATATAACTCACAGGATGTTAGATATCGTTGCAATGATCAACAGAGCTTTTACTATGTATTTTAGTGTGTACCGTGTGAGCATGTGCATCATGTTGTCGGATCTTAATATTCAATTGTTGAATACATGTACTATATTTGAGCCCATCATTATTTCAATACAACAAAAGAAGACATGAGTCCCGTTTTCCCCGTAGATTTAATCAATACTCCCGTTCATTTATATTCACATGAGAGTTATTATACTTTGTTATGGTTTTAAAAATATCATGCAGTGTACTTCATTTCATACCTATATGTATACTTCCGAGTGTATTCAGTGTGATGTGGGTAATATTTACATATCTTCGGATCTACATATTCGGTTGTTGAATGCTATATCGTTCCAGCTCATCAGAGGTAATTAACGAAAAACTTCACATATTTTCCATGTAATTTTAATCAATTATCCGGTCCTGTAGATTCACATTTCACTGAGTGGCGTGCTGATGAGGAGGAGAGTGTCGCTGAAGCTGAAGGGAAAGGTGTATGGTACCTTTCTGGAGGGTTAATGATGTTAATCATTAAATGTTAATCCTTAAATCCTTAAGGATCCTTAAGGATGTTAATCCTTAAGGTACAGTATGCAGTATAAGGTACAGTCCTTAAGGTACTTAAGGTACAGTATCCTTAATCAGTATCTTAATATCTTAATACAGTATCTAATCTTAATCTTAATCTTATCTATCTTAAAACAGTACAGTATCTTAATCCTTAAGGTACAGTATGCAGTATAAGGTACTTAAGGTACAGTACATGCAGTATAGCATGTTAATCCTTAAGGATGTTAATCCTTAAAATGCATGTGTGAGAAGTGTTATGATTTATGGGAGCGAGACATGGGTAATGAACGTAGAGCAGCAACGAAGGCTGGAAAGGGTGGAAATGCGAATGGTTCGATGGATGTGCGGAGTATCGTTGAGAGAGAGGAAGACAAATGATGAATTGCGAAAGATGATGGGAATATTGCCTGTGATTGATGCTGTGAAGAGGAACAGGTTGAGATGGTTTGGTCATGTGTTGAGGAAGGATGAAAGTGACTGGTTGAGAAGAGTGATGGAAATTAATGTAGAAGGAAGTAGAGGACGGGGAAGACTGAGAAAGACTTGGCTAAAGATGGTGGAAGAAGAAATGCGGGCAAGGGGGTTAACAAGGAGAGATGCAGAAAATAGGGCAAAATGGAGAAGATTGTCATGGGGACCGCAAGGCTAACCCCTGCTCTAGCAGGGAAAATGGCCTTAAAATGCATGTTGTTGTTGTTGTTGTAGATTCACATTTCAATCAAATTAGATGTTAAGTAAGTTGTCATGGTTGAAAAATATTTATTGCTACACATCTATCTATAATTCCATTAATCTCTGTGTGTATGTGTGTATGTGTGTTTGTATGTGTGTATGTGTGTATGTGTGTATGTTTGTCTGTGACCGCTGTTTCTCGACAACTACCGGTCCGATATACTTGAAACTTGCCAGGTATATTGCTGGGGACCCGAGGATGTGCCTTTTCAAGGTTTGAAATTAATCGGACAAGTAGTTACCGAGCTATGGCGATTTCTTTACCAAACACCGCAAGCCGTTCGCTTTGGACCAAACCATTTCATGTAAATAGAGGGGGGGGTTCTGTGGTCGTTGCGAATGGACCAAACCATTCATGTAAATAGAGGGGGGGGTTCTGTGGTCGTTACTGCCACGTGGTTTCAAAGTTTTTTTTTGTTGTTGTTGTTTGCACGCATGTTTTTTTGCACCCACGTACGGGCACGCCCTAGGATGTTTACACACACACACCCGTACACAAATTTTTTTTTTTTTTTTTTTTTGGCAAGGAACGGGCACCCACGTACGGGCACGTCCTAGCTTATATATAGTACGGGCATGCCCTAGTATATTAAATAAATGTATTGCATGAATATTTACATTTCATAACATTTTAAAACCCGTATTTAATATTTATTAAAAGTGCAGTAAAGTTATAGAATGTAACTTAAAATGACAGATTATATGTTGAAATGAAAATATCCTTTTAGTATAAAACATCGTAAGTGTATCGTAATGATTACTGCGAATGCTCTAATATCAAAATATATAGTTGTTTGAATGTTAAATTTATACTTTTCTTTATTTGATTTACCCAGTTTAATACAGGGATGCGAAAAACATTGTATTTTTATTTTTCGGGAGAGTCGTTTACAAAGGACATCATTCTGCCCTGTTTATCAATTATTCATTTATCATTTTATGTTCATATTCATTAACTTTGTCATGGTTGTATGTCATTAGTCATTACCTTGCAATAAATATTGTTTAAATCACAAAATATAATCCTGGGGAGTCATTTGATCCTGCAAGGGGGAGTGTTAAAATCCTAGGGGGAGTGATTTCATCCTAGGATAAAACCACTCTAGAGTTAATTTTTCCTCGGAAAATATCACTAGAGTGATTTTATCCTGGGGAGTGATTCTATCCTCCCAATGGTCTAATTAAATTCTGCATTCAATTTTAATTTATCTTCCTTTATTTTCTTTTTACGGCGTAGCCCATCGGGCAGAGCCGTCTAGAACAGTGTATGTATGTATGTATGTATGTATGTATGTATGTATGCATGCATGCATGCATGTATGTATATCCCCTCAAACGTATACCAATCAGAGCTGAGGATCTGGTCACATGACAGGGTGATGTGATCACGGCGTACGCGGCTGACTCTCCACACTCCGCCATTTTGATTTATATGCCATACATGCCGAACATATCGTCTAACCTGTCATATATCACAATCACCATGCTCTACCTCTATGTTTTTCATTCAGTGTGAAACACAAACAAACCGATTGTTAAAATCACCATCAAATAGCGAAAGCATCAGCGTTACGTCTCTTCCAACAATACGGTACATATAGGCCTTGGGCGTTATGACTCGTCTTTGGACCGCTTTGGACAAATTAAGTCCAGGTTTCTTCATACAGTAGTGTATCGTTTTCGTAATAATAATAATAATATCGTAAATATAACCATAATACTTTAATCCCAATGTTGTGAATGGAAGGTTAATGAATTGAAGTGGTGTATGGTTCATTATCAGTGATTAGCGTTGTTCGGCACTAATATTAATAACCGAGGAAGTAAGGAATTCGCCTCGGTTTTTTGATAGTAATATCATTTTCGAAATAATGATAACGTAGCGTTATTATTATAGTAAATCTAATCGTAACAGTAATCCCTTCGTAATGACTGCAAACGTCCTGGAAGTTAAAATATATCATGTTCTACATATTGTCGTGTGATTCCCCAGGTGAACACCAAAGGGATCACGAATGGCCAATAGCGAGCTTTAACTCGGAGGCGACTGATCAAATGCGGATTTTATATATACGGGGGAAGAAAGGGAAGGGGAAGATGAAGCTTACCTATCGCGATCACCGGCAGTCCCAAAGCCTGCAAATAAATAACTCAAACCAGCACGGATTTAGAAATGTACAAAAATAACGAACTGTTTATTTTTTAAAATGCCGATAACAAGAAACGTGACGGTAAAACTAAAGTCCTATTCGGGACATCCCCATGCCAGACACAAATCACAGACGAAGGGAAGAATAAACTGGAAAATAATGTGTAATTATGGCACTTAGCTCAAATGGGCTGAAGTATCCTGTCAGGATTAGTGTCGGCCCCAAACTCGCCGTCCGGACGCGGCTCCGTGCTTGGCAGGAAGAAGGCCGCAGTCTGCCCGTTCGCACGCTGCTAGGCCTCACCGAGCATCCTCTCACTGCTGGCCCTGTCGAGCACGAAGCGAATTGTGGTTGTCACGCCGTTCCTCGTTCCCAGCTCCTCGTTCGCAACTTGGCCTCCTCACAATCCTCAGCAAGGTCTCGGCACACTACCGCCTGCACCGATGTCGAGAACGTGCAGACATAGGGGGAGAATTGTCAGCACTCAACCGTCTTTCACCAAAGTCCGATACCAAAAAGAGCGCAAGATTGAATCGTCAGCGCAAAATAGATTAGCGGCAGAGTACACGAGGAGAAGAAAGAAGGAGGAGCCAAAGAGGACAAAATGCCGGCCAGAGAGTTATTTTATTGGCCCTCTCCACCAATGCCTGCAGGTTACCACTACCTTGTCCAGCTCTCCACCTATCAGCGCGCAGTCCGCCTCTGACTTCATCGGTGGTCCTTGCCAATCGGTGCTCTGCTTTCTCCTCTGCCTTCCCTCCACCAATCAGCGGGTAGCTTCTTGCTGCTGCCTTCCTGTTGGTCAACTCCCACCCAATCACTGCCCTTCTGGGCATGGCTCTCGGCCTGCCTGACCTTCGTGGTGAAGTAGCTGGTGGTATGCCAACGGCAGTGCTAAGAACTGGCTTCCGGTTGGTTTTTATTGTTATTTACTGTAATTCCAATGGGCACTTGTCAGACAAAGATTCATCCTAGTCTATTGTGATGCCATAAGAGACAAAGGATAAATCCCATAGGGTAAGACATACAGGGATAATTTATCCTTATTCCCTAAGCTAAATAACATTCCCCGCCCCCTCGTGAACGGGGACAGATATACAACTTCATCCGACATCCGGGCTAAACAAATACTTATTACATCGGGTGATTCTACCCGACATCCAGAGCATGTTAATTTATACATCCTACCTGTCTCTACATATCACCCCACTGACATAACAATATTAAAGAAGCTGCAGTTTTGTGTCCATTACGTCTATGATGTCGTTGCGACGGCTGACTGCACCGACCGACATTTGAATTTACAAGTATACCCACTCACTACGGGAGTGGCAGAAAGAGCCATTCATCTTTGGGGTATATAGATTACAGTCGATCTACGGTCGGGTCTCAAGAGCATTTGATGTGTGTTCATTTACCAAGTTTCTTGTGGAGAGATCGCCAAGTGGTTTAAGCATTCGAGCAAGCACTCCATTCAAAACCGTTAAGGAACGGCTGGCTTGGCAAGCACTAGCTAGCTGCTTGGTGAATGAGCACACCTCCAACCCTTGTGGGGTATATAGATTACAGTAGATCTTCCCTCAGTTCTGAAAGTAAAACTTACCTCACGGATGTCGAGATTCCTCCAAATTTCTTTGTTTAATGTTATAAGCAGCATTAGTGACGGTTTGAAAAGCTAATCATATGTGTTTGTGATTTATAATAAATTACAAGCCCAGCTACACCGCTGTTAGACTTTTGGTCTTGTTTTTAATCTTAAGTTCCTAAATAGTTTTCACTTTCTCTCCTTTTTTTTCTTTCTTTTCTTTGCAACGTTTCTGTTTGGTGCTTTGTGGTGGCACCCCAAGGAAGGAGCTATATTCATTAAAACATCAATTTGAATTGTTCTGTTTTTGTACATCATTTACTTTTATTCGTCATTTTAAATCTGCACTTTTCAAAGCCCTTCTCGGTGCATATTTATATCTCCATGAAGTGTTCTTTACTCCCCTACCCCTTTTATTTCTTACCGTGCTCTCTGATTATTCTTATGTTTTGGATTTAAATAGGCTTCCCAGTTAAAGAACTTGCAATGCAAATAGCATATTTTGAGTTAATGAGGAAGTAGGAATGTTATTTTGTTGAGACATGATGAATGTCATTTTTTTTAATGAATAGTTCATATTGAGTTAATAGCTGTCCCCTTGAACAGCTTGCTTGAAGGAGAGGAGGAGAATGATCTGGTGAACAATAACAACTCTTTATATGAGGAGCTGTCTTCAGCCGGCATTGACCTTGGGGATGTGGATGAAGGAGCAGATCTTCGGGGTATATTTATTTGAGCGGTCTTCGTCGTTTTTTTTTGTTTTTTTTGTTATTCAATAGTTCTTTCTTTGTTTTGAAATCAATATATCATTGAGTTTATTTTAAGTGTCAAGTAAAGACCATTGATTAAACTACGGTTGAGCTCAGGAAATAACTTAAAAGTGTTAAAACTATTTCGGCTCCATGAAAACGTGATAAAAATAATTGGGACATGAAAATATTTCATATAGCTATGAGCTTGCCATTTTCATTGTTCTAGTCATTTTTAGGTTATTTTCTCCGAAATAACCTCATATAGTCGGTCCCGGTATCCGGCCGTACATATATACGTCCATTAACATTTGACTAAAACATCTTCTCACAAAACTACCCGTTTGGTATGATGTATCAGGACAGCAAGGTCTCATGGGGCTGTGCACCCCATCCGGATGCGCCCCCTATATGGGGGATTAAAGGGAGGGTTTCTCCAAAATATTGGCATTTAATTCAAAAATGTTCTCAGAAACCAACAACTGGATCCAGACCAAACTCGCTATGGGACATCGGGACCATGCCCTAACCTTAAGTTGTGCTCCTCCTGGCCATGTCACCCTCGAAAGGGTGCCGCAGGCCCCCTCCCCTAATCCCTCATATTCACCAATACATATTTTCCTCACAAACTACATGACCGATTATGGACCAAATTTGGTATGATACATCAGAACAGTTAAGGTCTCATTGGGTTGTGCTCCCCATCCAGATCCACCCCAATAAGAGGCTGAAAAGGGGGGTTTTGCCTCAAATTCAGGTAATTTATTTTACAATCTTCTCAGAAACTGTGAGGAAATTACCATCAGTCCCCAACCCACCCAGTATAACCCTTGCTAAGAAACTACTTCGACAGCACCATTGCTCTGTAAAGAGTATGGTACATTAAAATATATATAAACCTAAATAGATTGTGGGACACCTGTCTCATCGCCCTTCCCCACCCCTCCCCAACCCTTCCACCCACTGGTTGCACCTACGTACACCTATACACTACTTTTTAATCAATTTACAGGTACTTTTCAAACTGTGAAGAGTCCTGTCTTGTAATTGGTTCAGTGTCAGTGTCAATAACCTGAATGGGATGTGTTTTTTGTAGGTGTGGGAAAAGAGGTAGAAAACCTCATACTGGAGAATGCACAACTTTTGGAAGCAAAGTATGTTGGGCTCATGCAAACAACTTGAGGATGCTGTGCAAATATTCCAGCTCATATATTAAAAGCTTGTATTAAAGTCTAAAACAACCATTTATTCCAGGCAAGCCCTGCGTGTGGCACGTGAGGAACTTCAAGCACAACTTGAACGGATGGGCAGTGAACATGAGCTGCTGCAGGGGGAGACTGGCACATTGAAATCAACTCGCACTCGCTTAGAGGGCCGAGTAAAGCAGCTTGAGGAGGAGTTGAGGAAGTATGGAATGATAATCCAGAGTTTTTGGCTCTGTCCTTGTGTATGTGATATTCCCGATAGGTTTGTTTCTGTACATGTTGATTAACCTAAAGAAAATGAGGGTGTTGCTCATAAAATGGTGAGTAATCTTTGACTGTATGTGCCTTATCCTCTTTACTGTCTTCCAAGAATGAAACAAGACCTTGAGCGTGCCTGGAAAGAGAATGGAGATAATGACGAAGACGTGAGTTTTGTTGTTTTGTTGTGCGACTCGTAATGAGTAGCGTGCATTTTTATGGTGTTGGTTTGTGGGTAAAGATGCAGTGAGGTAAATGAGTTGTTGCTTCATTCCTCTTTCCAGGAATTATGATTTTTATCCATGAGAAGATGCATTCTATCAATGTTTCCATTGTTTGATTATTATTTTTTTGGATACATAGTCGAGGCTTGTGGAAGAGCAAGTACAGGATACAACAAAAAAAAAAAAACGGGACGAAAAACACGCATGCATGCGGTGGACAAAATGGATACAGGGAAACTCCAAGAAGGGAAAATTGGAAGGAGGTGGGAATTGGGTGGTGTGAATGAGGGTAGAAGGGTAGAAAAGATCATGGTTCAGAATTGGGGACGATCTGAGATGGTGGTGAATAGCTGCCTTGAAGACCTGGAAGGACTATTATAACTATTATATTCCCTCCAGGTCTTCAATATATAAGTATATATATATATATATATATATATATATATATATATATATATATATATATATATATATATATATATATATATATATATATATATATATATACACACACACACACACACACAATCTCCCTCTCATTGGATGGCGGTGTGTCAGACATAGATATATATTATATACACCCTAGCATTCAATAAGAGAGCACACACACACACACACACACACACACACACACACACAATCTCCCTCTCATTGGATGGCGGTGTGTCAGACATAGATATATATTATATACACCCTAGCATTCAATAAGAGAGCATTCAAAGAGACAAGAAAGGTGATATATATATATATATATATATATATATCTTGAAGACCTGGTGGGACTACATACACACACAAAAACACACACACACACACACACACACAATCTCCCTCTCATTGGATGGCGGTGTGTCAGACATAGATATATATTATATACACCCTAGCATTCAATAAGAGAGCATTCAAAGAGACAAGAAAGGTGATACATCTACTGTACATGAATGATTTAAAACTGTTTGCACCAAACAATGAAAAATTGGCAGAACAAGACAAATAAGTGAAACGGAACATTCGCATGGAATTTGTCCTAGATAAGTTTGTCAAATGCACATTCGTGCAAGGTAGACCAACAAAAACAAGCATAAAAGTCGAGATGAACAACAATGCAGGAGCTAGACAATGAAGCATCACAAAAATATCTCGGAGTAGAAAAGTGCCACCAGATACAGTGCATTCAGAAAGTATTCAGACCCCTTCACTTTTTTCACATTTTGTTATGTTGCAGCCTTCTGCTGAAATCGTTTAAATTCATTTTTTCCCTCAGTCTGCACTCAATACCCCATAATGACAAAGAGAAAACAGGATTTTAGAAAGTTTTGCAAATTTATTAAAAAGAAAAAACTGAAATATCACATTGACATAAGTATTCATACCCTTTGCTATGACCCTTGAAATTTAGCGCAGGTGCCTCCCATTTCTCTTGATCATCTTTGAGCTGTTTCTACACCTTGATTGGAGTCACCTGTGGTAAATTGAATTGATTGGACATGATTTTGAAAAGCACACACCTGTCTATATAAGGTCTCACAGCTGACAATGCATATCAGAGCAAAAACCAAGCCATGAGGTCGAAGGAACTGCCTGCAGAGCTCAGAGACAGGATTGTGTCGAGGCACAGATCTGGGGAAGCCTACAAAAAAATTTCTGCTGCATTGAAGGTTCCCTAGAGCACAGTGGCCTCCATAATTCTTAAATAAAAGAAGTTTGGAACAACCAGGACTCTTCCAAGAGCTGGCCGCCCGGCCAAACTGAGCAATCGGGAGAGAAGGGCCTTGGTAAGAGAGGTGACCAAGAACCCGATGGTCAATCTGACTGAGCTCCAGAGATCCTGTGTGGAGATGGGAGAAACTTCCAGAAGGACAACCATCACTGCAACACTCCACCGATCTGGGCTTTATGGCAGAGTGGCCAGACGGAAGTCAAACAGTTCAATCTTGGTTTCATCAGACCACAGAATCTTGTTTCTCACAGTCTGAGAGTCCTTTCGGTGCTTTTTTGCAAGCTCCAAGCGAGCTTTCATGTGTCTTTCACCGAGGAGAGGCTTTCGTCTGGCCACTCTGCCATAAAGCCCAGATCGGTGGAGTGTTGCTGTGATGGTTGTCCTTCTGGAAGTTTCTCCCATCTCCACACAGGATCTCTGGAGCTCAGCCAGAGTGACCATCGGGTTCTTGGTCACCTCTCTTACCAAGGCCCTTCTCCCCCGATTGCTCAGTTTGGCTGGGCGGCCAGCTCTTGGAAGAGTCCTGGTTGTTCCAAACTTCTTTTATTTAAGAATTATGGAGGCCACTGTGCTCTTGGAAAGCTTCAATGCAGCAGAATTTTTTTGTCGGCTTTGCCAGATCTGGGCCTCGACACAATCCTGTCTCGGAGCTCTGCAGGCAGTTCCTTCGACCTCATGGCTTGGTTTTTGCTCTGATATGCATTGTCAGCTGTGAGACCTTGTATAGACAGGTGTGTGCTTTTCAAAATCATGTCCAATCAATTGAATTTACCACAGGTGGACTCCAATCAAGGTGTCGAAACATCTCAAAGATGATCAAGAGAAATGGGAGGCACCTGAGCTAAATTTCAAGTGTCATAGCAAAGGGTATGAATACTTATGTCAACGTGATATTTCAATTTTTTCTTTTTAATAAATTTGCAAAACTTTCTAAAATCCTGTTTTCTCTTTGTCATTATGGGGTATTGAGTGTAGATTGATGAGGGGAAAATGAATTTAAACGATTTCAGCATAAGGCTGCAACATAACAAAATGTGAAAAAAGTGAAGGGGTCTGAATACTTTCTGAATGCCCTGTATGTCACAAACAAATGTGCCAAAAAATTACCAACAAATACCTGCGTAGAACGAGGCTGATCCTGAAAACACCTTTCTCCAAGGAACTTAGTCGCAATTACCAGTTTTCTCCTGCAGCTGCAGAATAATGAACTGGCCACAAGCAGAAATCTATAAACTAGATATATCAAAACATGTCACTGGTGTCAAAGCAGCTGCACACTCAAAGTCACAACAAAGCGTGTTGAGTAATCACTGGCACATCAACAAAAATATCAATACCCCAATTCCAGAAAATTCTTGGAAACATGAACCAAAAGCGATAATTGAAAACGAGGGAGTTCAATGCTCATTCTCACGTCTGACCTAATGATTCCATCGATCATGAACATAGAAAACAAAGCATTGTGACCGGATATAGTACTGAGGTAAAAAAAGAAAAGAAGGCATTGCTAATTGAAGGGTCAGTTCCCATTGATTTTGGCCTAAGCGACACAGAAATAGAGAAAATGTCCAAATATTAAGACCTCGAAAATGAAGTGAAAAAGATCCTGGAAGCTGAAGAGCGCTGAAATTATACCTGTGATAACTGGAGCAACGGGGATGATAAAAAAGGAACCTTGCAGGGATATTTTTTAAAAAACATCCCTGTGAATATTACTTCATAGCTATACCGAAAATATTGAATAGGAGCTATACCGAAAATAAGTAAATAGTAGTGGGTCTGTGGTTAGCTGCTGGGAATGCATGAATATTTATTCTAGTGAGTAAGTGGAGTGATGACGGTGCTGATGTTGAGCAGGTTGTAATGTCCCTGTGTGGTAGGGTGAGGTACCAATGGCTCAGCGGAAGCGGTTCACTCGTGTGGAGATGGCACGTGTTCTCATGGAGAGGAACCAGTACAAAGAACGGCTGATGGAATTGCAGGAGGCTGTGCGTTGGACAGAGATGATACGGTGAGCTTCTTGAGGAGGGTTAGGAAAGTTTTCAAAGCGTTTGTGTATTTCTTGTAGAGTTGATTTCACACATAGCCCATATCTGTGGTACACAAAAGCTTCTTTGGCTGATCAGAAGAGGAGCCATTTTCGAGTGAAAACATGTCTTTATTTCACAACAGTACCCTTGTATTTCAAAAAAATTAGTCCATCCTTTTCCCAATCGTGTCACTATTTTAAAAGTAAAATAAAAAGCCCTTAGTGGGCTGATGGGATCCAAAGTGGGGTTCAAGATCGAGAACGAGTATGGATCCAAAGTTTCAGGGGTGACCCCACACCCCCTCCCATATCCGCCCACTCCCACCCCCCCCCCCCCCCCCCCCCATCCGAAATCGATGCCCGGGTGGTTGTGCGGGCTACTGTCCAACAACAACAACATGCATTTTAAGGCCATTTTCCCTGCTTGAGCGGGAGTTAGCCTTGCGGTCCCCATGACAATCTTCTCCATTTTGCCCTATTTTCTGCATCTCTCCTTGTTAACCCCCTTGCCCGCATTTCTTCTTCCACTATCTTTAGCCAAGTCTTTCTCGGTCTTCCCCGTCCTCTACGTCCTTCTACATTCATTTCCATCACTCTTCTCAACCAGTCGCTTTCATCCTTCCTCAACACATGACCAAACCATCTCAACCTGTTCCTCTTCACAGCATCAATCACAGGCTCTATTCCCATCATCTTTCGCAATTCATCATTTGTCTTCCTCTCTCTCAACAATACTCTGCACATCCACCGAACCATTCGCATTTCCACCCTTTCCAGCCTTCGTAGCTGCTCTACGTTCATGACCCATGTCTCGCTCCCATAAATCATAACACTTCTCACACATGCAGCATACACCTTTCCCTTCAGCTTCAACGACACTCCCCTCCTCATCAGCACGCCACTCAGTTCCCGGAACTTCTTCCATGCACATCTCACTCGAGCAACCGTTGCCGAGTCTGATCCACCTTCTCCATTCAGCATGTCTCAGGGGTAGCAAAATGTTTTCACACCTTCCAGCTTCACGTCGTCTCCAAGATCCAACTCAACATTTCCTCCATCTGCAGCTCCCTCTGTGCACACCTTACATTTGAATGTAGCTGCCACACTGGTTAATGACCCTCTCAGACCACTGCATTTTTGATGAACCCACTCAGCGCACATTGTACATTGAATGGAGTTCACTCCGACACCCTTCCTGCACACAGCACATGGCCACTTCCCAGTTCTTTCCACCTCACCACATGCTTTACCACTTGCCATCACCTTCGTCTTTCCGATATTCACCTTCAGACCTTTTGTCTCCATACATTCCTTCCACTTGTTCAACTTTTCCTTCAGTCCATCAATACTTTCCGCAATCAACACCAGATCATCTGCATACAACAACTCCCATGGTAAACCCTCCTTTAAGTTCTGAGCCAGCACCTCCATCACAGCTACAAATAGTAGTGGACTTAGTACCGACCCCTGATGCACTCCCACCTTCACCTCAAACTCACCACTGTTCCCGTCCTTCGTCCTTACAGCTGTGCGCGCTCTTTTGTACATTGCCATCACTACTCTGATCAACAATTCCTCCACTCCTAACTTCCTCAATGCCCACGTCAATACTTCGCGTGGAACCCTATCGAATGCTTTCTCCAGATCAACAAACCCAAGAAACAACTTCTTCCTCTTCTCCATGTACTTCTCCTGCAACTGCCTCACAATAAAGAGCGCGTCTGTCGTTCCTCTTCCTGGCATAAATCCAAACTGCATTTCGTCGATCTTCACCTTCTTCCTTATCCTCCTCTCCAACACCCTTTCCAATACCTTCATTCCATGCTCCAATAACTTTATCGCTCGGTACGAGCCACAGTAGCCACACCGGGGCTCCTGTCTTGTATTAAAAAGTTAACAGACAACTGGACAGACATCCAGATATCACGACCCATTTTACAAGTTTATCTCTGAGATCGAGATGGCATCCTAGTCATGACCTAATAATTCCATGAAATGACTCCAAAGCCACCAAATCAGCAACCTTAACATCATATGACCAATTTCCTTTGACCGAGGGGTGTTTTCACATTAGGAAAGCAAGTGACTTGAAGAGAGCCATATCTAAATACATCTCACAAAACCACTTTCCCAACTCTGCAAGTATAAGCATTACATTGTCCTGAAGGAACAGTACCACATTCCAGAGATTGCCATGATATTTTTCCTTGATTACCGAATCAAACATGCGTTTCATGGTTTGTGGGTTTCATCTCGGTTGAAACTGTGGATAACAATAAAAATTGTAGGTTGTAGATATCCAACTGTGTTTTCGGCATTGTAAAGGATATTTTTAATTGTGTAAATGTCATCTATAGTAAAGGCAGACATACAGTAATTGTAATACATTTTCATATAAAGTATATGATGCAACTGAAGTCTCAACATTGCCTGTTTGCACACTTTTAAAGACTTTAATAATTTTGTGCTTTATGTTCATTGTTGCTTCTTTGCTTTGTAAACATTTTTATCAAACATTTTCTCCAGGGCTTCTCGTGAATATGTTTCTTTACAAGAGAAAAAGCGCTCTTCATTCTGGCAGTTGTATGTATTCCTCTCTTTTATTTGAATGTATATACTGCAACACATTCCTTTGTCCAGGCCCAAATTTGATCATTTTGGCAAATTGCATTGCATGAGTTAACTTGTAGCTGAATACAATAATGCAAATATGTATACCCAACATTCACCAGTACAAATAATGTGTTTCATATAATCGTATGAATCGGCAAAAACTAAAATTGGTAAGAATGATGATGATAATAATGTTTCTTTTTCTCAGACTGGTAGACAGAGCACAGCTACATCTGCAAAATATTTACGTTATGCCACAAAACCCTTACCAATACAACAATTTTAATTAAAACAAGACTGAGAATTTAACAAATATAACTAGAATGGCACTTGCTGGAGAGAATACTTGTGCCAGGCTGAACAGTTTACGTTTTGTATCCCACACGTCTAGATCCGGACCTGACCCAAAATCGATATCGGCTTGTTCTTGTCGCCTGACCAATTCATCCACCTAGTTTTGTCATAAGTCGTCCACACCTTTCTGAAATATCATGGTATATGTATATTGCTTTTGGCCCTATCACTCGAAGGTGAAGAATCACTTGAAAAATAAAAATAGAAAAACTATCTTATCCGGATCCGTATTCGGATCTTCACCAAAATCGAATCAATTTGATCTTGTCACACACCCAACCTGTCCACCAAGATTCGTCCGAATCCACCAACAACTTTTTGAGATATCCTGCTATATGTCGGTTTTAGCCCGATCACTCAATGGTGAAGAATCACTTAAAATATTCTTCTAGCCGGTTCCGGATCTGAATCTTCACCAAAATAGAATGAACTCTTCCTTGTTATACACGCAACCGGTCCACCAAGATTCGTCCAAATCCGTCCACAACTTTTTGAGATATCCTGCTTGTTATCGTTTTTAGCCCTATCTCCCAATGGTGAAGAATCACTTTGAAAATTCTACTAGCCGAATCCAGATCTTCACCAAAATCGAATTTTGTGCTTTATGTTCATTGTAATCATTTTGTCCTTGTCACATACACTAGCTTTCTGCCAAATTTCGTTCTAATCCATCCACAACTTTTTGAAATATCTTGTTCACAGACAAACACGACAGACAGGGGTGAAAACATAACCTCCATCCACCTTCGGTGGCGGAGGTAATCACGCATCCCTTTCAATCCCAATCATGTGTATCCAACCTTGATACCTCATCTCAAAATGCCTCCCGTAAAGTCACACTGGTCAGACACGGCAGCTTTTAAGTTGGAAGTTGGCTGACGAAAATGACAGGAATATGGCTGTGCACAGAAAATAGTGTCAGTGAGAAATGTGTTTGGGACTGGATAGTGTCTTCTATTTTTTTCTCTCTATATATATGAATATGAATGAATGATTGTTTGAAGGCCATTTTTCTCCGCTAGAGCGAGGGTTAGCCTTGCAGGCCAAATGACAATCATGGTTCCCTGTTTGAGGAAATGTTTTTATGGCCGGATGCCCTTCCTGACGCCAACCCTTAGTCACCTCTTACGATATGCAGGGATACGGTGTACCTATTCTAAATCGGGGTACACACCGGGATCATTCATCCGAGCAAGCTGGTACTCAATTTGCCGACCTCGGAAGGATGACAGGCTGAGTCAACCCCCCTGGCGTTAATTCAGCGATCGACCAGGATTCAAACTCAGGGTCCTCGGATCCCAAGCCTGTGCCCTAACTGCTAAGCCAACACCAGGCTAGTCGGAACCTCCATCCACACCTCAAGTTTTCAGCCATTTCATACCTCTAAAAATGTACTGTACCTCTATACCTGTAATGTACTGCAAATAAAAATACTGTACCACTATATGATAACAAACATTTTGAAAAACTATTTACATTCGGATTCCTAATTTTTTGGAAGGTCGGCCAATATAGTATTTCAAATAAAAGCACAAAAAGGGGAAATGGGAAAATTAGACAATTTGACTGATACTCCACATTGACTTGCACGCCAAAAAAATACAGTACTGTACTTAAGAATCTTCAATTTTGCAAGTAAGAAGACAGCATTTTTTTTAATCATCTCTTCAACCCATGTCCTTTTCTCAGCTTTAGCAGGCTATTCAGCTCATCAAGTGGCACTTCACGTCGGCCAGCTCCCCAACCACATCTCTTGTACAACGCTCCCAGCAGCCAAGTGGCACCAGCCTCAATGGATGAAGGACCTAATACACCACGGCACCCAAGTCATTCTGCTCGAGCCTTTGACTTCCTCTATGACGAGTCAGTATTTGCTGCACATTGCACGAAATAATCACGCTTTTCACCTTTTGTTTCCGTTTATTATCTGCAGTCCCATTTTATTTTGTTTCCGTATTGCTTTCGCTCCTGGAGTCACCATCTATGGGTTATTATGAAGCATTCCACTATGGTATAGTGTGATCTATGTTCATGAACTGCTGTGATGTGTGCTCAGTGGAGGAGTGTCAGCATGTCGCCGGGAACAGAAGCGTGAGCAGTACCGGCAGGTACGAGCACACGTGCGTGAGGATGATGGACGGCTGCAAGCCTTCGGTTGGAGTCTCCCGATCAAGTACCGTCATGTAAGCCAG
Organism: Myxine glutinosa; assembly: GCF_964187855.1. Classification (NCBI taxonomy): domain Eukaryota; kingdom Metazoa; phylum Chordata; class Myxini; order Myxiniformes; family Myxinidae; genus Myxine; species Myxine glutinosa. Next base: position 119,943,980 of record NC_136261.1, on the reverse strand, counting down.
ACTTCTGTCATTATGTCGTCGTTCCTAAGGACACATGGCAGCTTCCTACTGGAAAGAAGTAAAACAACTTTGATGATCGATGAAATGTTTTTATTTCATGTCTAATTTTAAAATTCATAATGTAGGCTTGAGCACCCTGCTCATAGGGCCTGCACTGTAAGAATCCACCTTGAGCATTTGGCTTGCTTTTCTCAAGGTGTTCCATTTTGTAAGATTGTGAATTATTTGTTAAACCTAATCTCACCATTGAAAAGGTGTTCTTAAACTGAACAAGTATGAGAATGGTCAGTGTGTGATGAAACAGTTGTGTGGGTCAGAGTGGTACAGGTAATCTGGATGAAGCAAAGATGCGCAGTTTGCCAGTACCCGTGTACTGTCGCCCACTCTGTGAGAAAGATCCAATCATTAAAGTGAGTCCTTCATTTTGAATCTTTAATCTTTGTTGATATTGTTTTCAGCCATTAATTTGGATTGTCATCTGCTCCTTATATTCCAACGGGACTTTTCACTTAAACCCACCTTTAGAGGCCATTTTTCCCCGCAAGCGGGGGTTGGCCTTTTTCGGGGACCGTGGTTGTTGTTGTTTTTCGGTCCCCTTTTTGAAGCAATGTTTTATGGCCGGATGCCCTTCCTGCCGCCAACCCTTTTTGTCGCCTTTTACGACAAGCAGGGAATTACCAGTGAACTGGTACTCAATTAGCCGACCTCGGAAGGATGACAGGCTGAGTCAACCCCCCTGGCGTTAATTCAGCGATCGACCGGGATTCGAACCCAGGATCCTAGGATCCTAAGCTGGCACCCTAGCCGCTAGCCCAACACCAGGGACTTTTCACTTAGTATGACATATATCTCGTATTTCGTTCTAATCCGTCCACAACTTTTTGAAATATCTTGTTCACAGACAGACAAACACGACAGACAGGGGTGAAAACGTAACATAAACCACATGCACGTGGCGGTGATGTCACAGCGTGCGCTCATTAGGTTGGAGAAATGAAATTATATTCTGATTGGTTACTCCCGACCGCATCCAGGTGACTCCATATAATGAGTGGATACCAGAGGTAATGCACCGTGTGGCAGGCGGTGCTTATCGCTCCCATCAATGTACAGTGATAGCTGGATGGGATACCTTAATGGCGGTTCACCACTGATAATATGGAGTCGCATAATGACTGGTTTATAACCGAAAGGTTTTCAGATTCACAAGTGTATGCAGGACTCACTGCGTTGTCCTGATGAAGCCCCAACAAGGGCGAAACCAGGTCGGTAACTGAGTTTTGTATGCACTTGTGATAGTATCTGAACCAAGATCTAAATTACGCACTGTCAGATGGCTCTTCCGGAGCTTGGCAGGCAAGGCGTACGTACGTGGTGGGGTGACATCACCTCGTGCGCTCATTAGGTTGGAGAACTGAAATTATATTCTGATTGATTGATTGATATATATATATATTTATGTATATATTGTTGTGGATATGAGGATTGTGTTTTTTTTATTGTGTTTTTTTTATTGTATAGTAAATTGTTGTAAAATATCGCCCTCCTTGCTCCAGTTATGTATAAAGGTCAAAGTGCGTCCCGTAACTAGTTCATAAACACCACACGTTAGCCAATCATAGATTTCCCCCCTTGTTCCATAGTTATATCTTTATTATGTGTATTAGTGTAAGGCTGTGTCTTCCATTAATTGAAATACTCCATTGCACCAAGTGAAATAGAGTAGATTCCTTTCACATTCCCCTTTCGTCAATTGCCAACTGCATTCCCCTTTTGCCAACTCCATTGCCAACTGCATTTGGGCAGTTTTCTTCATCCCAAGACCCCATTAGCCACGAGGTAATCTCGGAGCCAAAGGTGGGAGGAGTCGGCCCAGCGCCGGGAACAAGGCGTGGCCTTGCCAACGCCTCCCCCAAGGGCGGGGTCGGTGAGCCCTCGCGACCAATCAGGGCCGAGGTGAGCTCACCGATGGGCGTGTCCGGGAGGCGGGCGGCTTGATCGCCGGAGGCGATATAAAAACCACGCGCGGAAGCCTTTGATGAAGCGCGTCAGAACGTTGGTTGGTTGGTGGTTGGTGGCGGAAAGAGAGTTGGTTACAAAAGAGAGTGGGAGAGGTAAAGAGAAGTGAGGCGGAGTGAGGCAGAGTGAAGCCAAGAAAGGCAGCAAGCCTTGTGAGGGTTGAGTTGAGGAGGAGCACAAAAAGGGACACCAAGAGTTTGCGTCGACGCCACCGAGGTTTTCCCGCCAAGAACGCGAGGAGTCGGAGCTGTCACCTCCAGCCCTGCCGTTTGCAGGGACCTGACGCTTCCTCCCCCTCCAGCCATCCACCTCCTGCCATTCCTATCATCATCCCCCGTGTAAGTGTGTTCGTAGTCTGTCTTTTGTCTTGTCCCTGGGTATAAGTAAGCTTGTATAAGTTAATATTTGCACTGTGTCACCTGCTTTTTCCATTTTCCCTGTATATAACCTTCACTGCTCCTTTTGCTTTAGTGTGTGTAGATAATAAATCCTGTTACTCTTCTGTACGTCTTCTTCTTCTTCCTCTTTACATTCGGTCGCTTTAGAGGTTTCCAAATTGAATACCTGTGGCGCGATTTCGGCCAACGTCCAGGAATCGGGTTAGTCGGGGTAACTGTTCGGCCGCGGCGCCATCCGCTCGGCAAAACAACATATTATCCGCGGTCAGTAATAATATATATATATATATATATATATATATATATATATATATATATATATATATATATATATATATATATATACACACTACTGTGTTCAAAAAGTATCCGACCTTTATTTTTCGTGCGTAAAAAAAAAAAAAAGGCTAGGGAGGCGTTGATTGGTGCACGTATGTAGGCGATCCTAATGCGCACGCGTGAATTTTTTCCCACCTGCAGAAGCTGTCATTCGACGGCAGACTGCCGATGAGTGAGGACATGTAAGTGAGCGCCGTCGGATTTTCGTTTTTGACAAAATGACGGAAAAACTTGAACAACGCTACGACATCAAATTTTGTGTAAAGCTTGGCGATTCCCAAGTGGAAACGATCCGCAAGATTCAACACCGTTCATTCCATTATGAAGGAGGATTTGGGCTTCAGGAGAATCTCAGCGAAGTTCGTACCAAAGCTGCTAACGATTGAGCAGAAGCAACTCCGTTTGGAGATCGCACAGGACATGCTGGAGACTGTGAACAGCGATCCCAGCTTCCTCAACACAGTGATCACTGGCGATGAGTCCTGGGTTTATGGGTACGACCCAGAAACCAAGTTGCAGTCATCACAATGGAAGCATCCAACATCCCCGAGGCCAAAAAACACAAAATGTGATGCAGTAGCGTTGTTCAAGTTTTTCCGTCATTTTGTCAAAAACGAAAATCCGACGGCGCTCACTTACATGTCCTCACTCATCGGCGGTCTGCGGTCGAATGACAGCTTCTGCAGGTGGGAAAAAATTCACGCGTGCGCATTAGGATCGCCTACATAAGTGCACCAATCAACGCCTCCCTAGCTTCTTCTTTTTTACGCACGAAAAATAAAGGTCGGATACTTTTTGAACACACTACGTATATATATATCTATATATCTATATATATATATATATATATATATATATATATATATATATATATATATATATATATATATTGCGCCTATAGAAAGTCTACACCCACTTTCAAAATTTTCACCTTTTGTTGCCTTATAGCCAAGAATGAAATTGCATTAAATCAGACTTTTCCCACCTTTATTTACACCGTAACCCACAACTTCCAAGTGAAAAACAAATGATACAAATTTCAGAAAATTAATTAAAAATACAAAACTAGAATATCTTGGTTGGATAAGTGTCCATCCTCCTCTGTTAATACTTGATGGAAGCACCTTTGTCGCAAGGACTTGGAAGATCCAGAAGAACTTCCCCAAGGCAAGACAAACACTTGAAGTTGCTCAGCTTATGTGGTAGAAGAAAATAAAGTCAGATGCTGACAAATAAAATGGGGGCAGGGCTGAACATTGACATCTCTCTCAACATGGTGCGCAGAAAGCTGAATGCAAGAGGTCTCTATGGCAGGGCCGCAGCAAATAAACCACTGCTGAGACCACAGAATAAGGACTGAAATTTGCAAGCCACACCGAGATTTGGTGACTGAACAATGGAACTGGATACTTTGGTCTGATGAATCGAAGTTTAAACTTTTTGGATCTAAGAGAAGCCAGTTCGTACACTGAAGACCGGAAGAATGTTATGACACGCAATGTTTGCAGCCTACTGTTAAACACGAGCGAGACTCTGTGGCTGCCTGGGGTTGTCTCACCTTTTTGTATAGGAAAACTTTTTTAAATTAATGGGATGCTAAAAAAAGGGAACTACAAGGAAATAATGGAGCCACCATGCACTTGCTAGTGGAAATCATATAATTGGAAGAGGATTCATTTTCCAAAAAGATAATTATCCAAAATGCACTTCCAATACAGTAAAATATTTGGAGAACAAGGTTACAGTCGGTGTGCTCCAAGTGTTACAATGGCCACCCAAATGTCTGGACATGAGTCCCATCGAGCCCATATGGGATTACCTGGGAACAGAAAAACTAGAAGGGCATTCGGTAGAGAGCATACCTCCGCCAGGCTGAACAGTTTACGTTTTGCGGCCCTCTGACAGGCCAGATCTGGACCCGGACATGAATCAAAATCGAATCAGCTGGTTCTTGTTGCCTAACCAACTCGTCCACCTTGTTTCGTCACGAGTCATCCACAACTTTTTGAAACATCATGCTATATATCGTTTTTGGCCCTATCACTCAATGGTGAAGAAACACTTTTAAAAAATTCTCGTATCCGGATCTGTATTCGGATCTTCATTAAATCAAATCGATTCGTCCTTGTCAAACACCCAACCTGTCCACCAGGTTTCGTCCGAATCTGTCAACAACTTTTTGAGATATCCTGTTCACAAACATACGGACAGGGGTGAAAACAGAACCTCCATCCACCTTCGGTGTGGAGGTAACAAGAGAAACTCAACTGTACTTACAGAACGGTGGAATGTACTACAGGATATTTGGGACAATATTCCTGCAAGAGTGCTTCAGTCGTATAAAGGAAGCATGTGTCAAACAATGAATGCAATATAGCCTTCACTAAAGCACGAGGAAATGTTACACTAGTCCATAACAATATATACATGCATATATACATACATACTGGATGGGTGAGGCTCTGCGATGATACATACCACGGACTGACTGGATAGCTCAGTTAGCATCCTCACTTCTGAATTGTGTAGTCGAGGTTGATTCCAAATAGAATCTTAGCTCTTCCATGAGCCTCGATCACTGTAAAAAGCTGTAAAAAAAAAAAACCACAACTTTTTTTTGGATCCAAATATGAAAGGTTATATTAGTGCATTGCGGGTGTTGGGCATTATGTTATGTACTGTGTTAAGATTCCTGCCCCCATATTCAAAAGCACTTTTTGTACATGTTAAAGATCCTACATTTATTTCCTTTAAATTTGTGTTATGTGTTATGGTACTCTGGCTAAATTCCAATTTCCTCCTCTGGTCTCTTCTTAGGGAGATAAATGCAATTACAAACAACCCAGTTACCTTGCCTAAGAAACTGTTTCAGCTGGTTCTGAAGCAGTTCCATTATCATTAGTGGAGCAACGGAGTTGACAGGATGGCCTAGAGGTGCGCACACTCGTCTCTAAGCTGTCTAGCCTGGGTTTGAATCCCGACCCAGCTATAAACTGTCATCCCGGTGTTTCACAGGCAGAGTGTTTCATCAATGTGTGCGCCGTCCATAGGATGGGCGTTGAACTGGGCATCCCATCTCTTGACATTAGTTGGTGGACATTAAAGATCGCACGTTGTCCTGCACGAAGAGTAGGCGAGCTATCACCGGCACCATGGCCAAATTCATGCCACAGTGGATTTTGTCAACTAAATGTTTCTCCTTTCCTCCCCCGCTTTGTTTATAAATCCTGTTCGTAAATGAGAACCTGTTTCATCCATAGCACATTCATGAATTAACAAACAAACCTATACGTGGGAACATTTGGGAATAGCTGTTTTAAATGCGGAATGCCTGTCTGTTTGCTCAACCATTTTGACAGGCAGATTCACCCAGCTGTCTTGTGGTCTTGATCACTGACTCGTACACAAACTATGGGTGGACATGGTGACCTACCTTTACCCGACACACCTGGTGTGCATTGTTCGTTTGAGACCCGTCGCCGTACCAATATTTACAAAAAGATAATTGGGGTCCTGCCCCCACCCTGAGCATCCATGAATATGAATTTTCCTTTCATCACCTGAAAACCTTCCCGTGTACACCCCAAATACATCCAGCAGTTTCAACTCATTATATCCAGCGGTTCAGTTGTGTATAGAAGTCAAACAAACACAGACATTTCTCAAATTATAGTTTGATGATCCTTAAATTTTGTCTTAATTGATGATAGATTAAGTTGAAGCTGTCTTATATTGATTATGTAGTTTTTCTTCTAGTTATGGTGTGCAGCAGGTGTCAACCTCTCTGGTGGGCGGACCCGTGATGGTGGCTCAGTGGTGGGTGGAAGTGTTTTTTATGGGGGAGAAAGTGATGCTGAGACCACACTGGGTGAAACTCTGCATCGTTCCGATTCCCAAAGCAGTTTAGAGCGTCTGGAGCTTGAACTACACGTGAGAGGGTTGAGGGGTCGGGAAGGTGGGGTTGTAATGCAATATAGTAGTTTTTCAATATTATGTTATTGAAAGCAGCAGGTTTGTGTTTACTAGTTTTACAATATTTTTTTTGAGGCTTTATGAATTAAGTAAGGCTAAATTTTGCTAAATTGCTAAATTGCACTGGTATTTAAACATGCTGTAAGGTAGCAGGCGACACTGCAGATAACTCGGGATTGTTGTCCACATCATATGCAGGAGAAGCAGAAAGAACTGCGAGCCCGGGACGAGCTCTCGAGCTTGGTGTGGGTGTGCGCGAGCACACAGGAAACGGGAAAGGTTCTCGTGATTGATGCAAACCGTCCGGAACGAATCCTGCAGCATTTTCCTGTGTGCAACTCCCACATCCTTTGCATCACCAGCGTGCCAGGTACAAGTTGCCATAGCTAATGGTCGGAATGTAGTTGGACAGAAAGTCATGGCACATTGTTCCAGTGTTGCCAACCTGTTTTGTTGTCTCCTTTGTAAGCTTAAAAAATTGATGAAAGGTAGAGCACATCACAAAACACAAACTTGGGGAGGAAGTTTAGTAGAATTTCAGGTGTGTATTGATTTAGCCTGGGTGTGGATTGGCATAAAATAATTTTAAAGAGGGACCCTGTGCTCCTGCCAAGGTATTAGACCCCCTCCACTTTTAGAGGGTGGCCTTAAAGTTGCTTTACCCCTGCTAAATTTCTCACACCTCCCTTCCTCCTGTCCCTCCTCTTCCCTTCCCCCACTGTGGTAAGCGGCACCACTGACTCAGGAGAATGATGGAGCGCATACATATGCAATGACTGATTAATTACCCTTCGCTCGCGAAGCGAAAAGCGGGGTTAAGCATTCGGTTATATACGTACGTATCTGCATTTTAAATATTCATTTTCTCGGCAACCGTTGGTCCGATTGACATGAAATGTCTTTGTGTCTTTCAATGTCATGTCATGTCTGTCATGTCACAAAGACAATGTCATGTCTTTCAATCCTGACAAATCTCACACTCTTACTATGTCTCTCCGAAAAGATCGACTGGACAACCCTCCCATCTACTTTCTCAACAATCCTCTCCAAGAAGTTCTGTCGCTCAAGCTTTTGGGTCTCACCATCTGCCATGATCTTTCTTGGGAAAACCACATTTCCAAGCTGGCCTCCAAAGCCAGTCGCCGACTGGGCATCCTCCGTCGTGCGAAGTCCTTCCTAGGCACACCTGAGCTCCTCACCACATACAAGGCTTTCATCCGCAGCTCAATGGAATACTGTTCTCCCCTATGGGCTGGTGCTCCTGCCTCACACCTGGCTCGGCTTCACGCTGTTGAATCCAAAGCTTTCAGAATCATTGGAATCTCCCGCGATGAAGCTATCTCTGAGGGCCTTTCACTCACTCACCGCAGGCAGGTAGGTGGTCTTTCTGTCTTCTACCGACTCCTCTCCGGCCTTGCTCCCCCAGCTCTCTCTGTGCTCTGTCCCCCAAATATTCCTACAGGTCGCACAAGATCTGCCAGCCACCCTTTGATGGTTAAACTGCCAAAATCTCGGCTCTCTGCTCACCTTCATTCTTTCATTCCTCTTTTCTCCCGCCTCTGGAACAAACTCCCACACTCACTTCAATCACACTCCTCCCTCCAGGTCTTCAAAACAGCTGTTCACCACCATCTCTTATCTTCCCCCATCCAAAACCTTGATCTTTTCTACCCCCACTAATTCACCCCAGATCCACCTTGTTTGAAATTCCAACTTCCTTCCTGGAAGTCTTGGCAGTGTCCATATGTTTTATACCTCTCCCACCCCCCCCCCCCCTTCCCATGCCTCCCTCCCAAAGCCCTCTCCCTCCCACAGTTCTCTCGATGTCTCCATGTCTCTCGGTCCCTGCTCTCAAATGTTGTGTTTGTGTCCTTCCCCCTCTCTCCCCATCTTGTCTACCGCTCCCGATGTTATTTGTTTTGTGTGTCTGTTTGTCTTTCTGTGTGATTAATGTTCGCTCTTTCACGAGCCTCGATGTTGTATACAAAAAAAATAATAATAATAAAAAATAAAAAAAATTTTCACCATAGGAGGGCCTCCTCCTGTAGAATATTTCAATGAATATTATGACGTCATAGGTCACGTTTGACAGGTGCCATCCTGGAAGAACGTTACACCTCTATATCTCCAAAACCACTCAATGGAATAAATGGAAACATGGCTCATTGTCAAGTACTCACCATGGGGAATAAGATATGTTGATGATGATGTCATCGGTGCCCTAATTAAGACGTCATAATTCGACAAGAACAACGCTTGATCTGATCAGTATGAAAAAAAAAAATTCCTCTGCAACTGTTAGTCCGATTGGCATGACATTTTCAGAATATGAGCGGCTCCTCCTGTGGAATTTTAAAAATGATAATTATGACGGCATAGGTCACGTGGTACAGGCACCATCTTGAAAAAATCGAACAAAGGTTGCACCTCTATATCTCCGAAACCGCTCCATGGAAAAAAAAACTGAAACATGGCTCATTGTCAAGTACTCTGCTTGTGGAATAAGATAAGTTAATGATGATGTCATCGATACTTTAATTATGACGTCATAATTCAACAAGTACAATGCTTGATTCGATCAGTATGAATTTTTTTCTCTGCAATTCTTGGTCCGATTGACACTAAATTTTCACTATAGGAGGGCCTCCTCCTGTAAAATATTTTGATGATTATTATGTCATCATAGGTCATGTGTTACAGGCGCCATCTTGGAAAAACCGAAAAATGTTGCACCTCTATATCTCCAAAACTGCTCCATGGAAAAAATTGAAACGTGGCTCATTGTAAATAACTCCATATGGGGAATAGGTGTTGTTAACGATGACGTCATTGGTGCCATAATTATGACGTGATAATTCGACAGGGACAACGCTTGTCTGATCAGTTTGAAATTTATTGAGCATGATCTATGCAACAATTATTTAGAGAATATAAATTTATGATATCATCGCTGACGTGTTCTGGCAGCCATATTCGATCAAAAAAAAAGAAACGTTCAAAAACAAGAGTTGGCTCACACCAAGTTGACTGCGCAGGGTAAGTATTCTATGAATATCATCTAGTTATTGTAAGTACTGCACAATAAAACCTGTATATTAAGAATTTAAGAACGAATGCGTTATTGGAGAGGGGTAAAGTGGCTTTCAGGTCACCCTGTAGAATTCAGATGGTAGAATGCTGGAACCCTTGCTTAAATAAGAGAGGCAATTACATTATACAATGCTCAGAGTGCTAGTTTATGTGAAGGCAAGTGTAGATCTGCAACTGAGAAAAAGTTAAACTCGAAAGTTCCTAGATCACAATACCCAATGCAGATGGAAGTTCAAGTATATACTTCAATTTTAATAAAATACTAATATTAAATAAAGATCGTTTAAAAATTCCGGAAGTTTGGCGTAATTGAAGCAATTTTATACACCACCCTATTTAACATGCCCAAATACTGCAAAACTGGAGGGTCTCCGAAGTGACAAGAATGTAAATTGTGTTCTCCAGCAATGGTTCCCAAACGGGTTACGTGCACCCCCTGTAGGGTGTGAGGTGGGTATGGGGGAGGGCAGGAGTGGAAAGAGGCACGAGACCATGTGGAAAAAAAATAATCATTTTCTATGTCGAATTCGCCTTAAATATTCAAAAATTAATCAATGAAGCTGGCTATTTATACGAATACCAACATTATCCACCTTGCAATACCCACACGGCCTTCAAACATCACGCTAGCTCTGTGCGTGCTGCCACCTGTGAATAACACTACAGCTAATTCATTTGTGAACTGAATGATCGTTTTAAGGCCATTTTCCCCGCTAGAGCGGGGGTTAGCCTTGCGGGCCCCATGACGATCATGGTTCCCTGTTTGAGGCAATGTTTTTATGGCCGGATGCCCTTCCTGACGCCAACCCTTAGTCGCCTCTTACGATGCACAGGGATACGGTGTACCTATTCTAAATCGGGGTACACACCGTGATCATTCATCCCATCAAGCTGGTACTCAATTTGCCGACCTCGGAAGGATGACAGGCTGAGTCAACCCCCCTGGCGTTAATTCAGCGATCGACCAGGATTCGAACCCAGGATCCTAGGATCCCAAGCCGGCACCCTCACCGCTAAGCCAACACCAGGCTGAACTAAAAACAGCTAAAGAGTAGAAGCTTGGTTTTCCCTTGCATTGGTGGCGGGAAGAGGATGTTGGAATCATTGTTGGTCTACCGATCATGAACAATAATATAAATACATTTTGAGCACAAAGAGTAAAATTTATTTCAACAAAAAAAATGGGTGGGGACATGAGGATTTGGTGAAAACTAAAAGGCAGGCATCATGCTAAAAAGTTTGGGAACCACTTCTACAGTGTTCAAGTATATAATTCAATTTAATAAAATAAAGATTGTAAAAGTCCTATAAATTTAATTCCGGAATTTACCGTCGTTTTACCCAGTGTTTATTAAACCACCCTATCAAACACGTTACATTAGTTATTTGTTGTATGTCCTTTATGACGTCCTTAAAAACAGTAGGTTTACTGTTTGGTATGATTTCCCATTTTGTTTGACTTCCAGAGAAGTAGGCAGAGTAAAAAAAAAAAATTGCACCCGTATCCGATGGAAGCGGCTCAGTTTGGCATTTTAATATGAAATAGACAAGGCCTATAAATGAATGAAACCCATTAGAATTACCTTTTACAAAACTTTAGAATTACCCTTGAGAACCCTTTATAATTAACCTTTAGAACCCATTAGAATTACCCTTTAGAACACCTCAGAACCTTTTCGAATTACCCTTTAGAATGATCCTTTTGAACCCTTTAGAATCACCCTTTAGAATCCACTAGAATTACCTTTTTTAACCCATTGGAATTACCCTTTAGAAACTATTAGAATTATGGCACCCTTTAGAACTCATTAGAATTATGGTACCGTTTAGAACCCATTAGAATTACACTTTAGAACCCTTTACAATTAAACACGGTGGGTTAGAAAGGTTCTTCTTCATTTTTGACAGACTGACATAGCCAAATGTTGAAGCGGCTTCACAGCTTAAAAATTATCTCGCTCTTCTCTGTGCATGGGCGATTGGGACAAATTCAGAGCCAAAGTACTGCTAAACTACAGGTTTGTTTTCTGATTAATGTTCCGATTTATGTTCAAAATAGTCAAACCTGACTTAGTGACCACCTTTACAGAAAGACCACATGCTCATAGTGGCCACTTACGTTTCCCCCGCAGAGAAAACGTGTGTTAAATAACCTGTACAGAACAATCAATCACCTGTCTAACGCAACCAGCAACCACCCAATTGCTTCCCTTCGTGGGCTCAAACCTGTACACAACGGTCATTGATTTTATTGTAAATCGGTAAATTAATTAGTCTTTCTAAGCATAAAACATTTTTCACACAAAACACACCGACATATCTCTTACAGATCTCTGTGATCGATACCAGAGTCCAGCCTGGGTGGTGTAATGGGTAGAGCGTCCTCTATACGTCTGGGATGATACCAGACTAGGTGGTGTAATGGCTGGAGTGTCCGCTCCATGTTTTCAATCGATACCAGGCTGGGTGGTGTAATATTTAGATTGTCCGCTCCGCGTTTGCAGTTGATACCAGAGTCCAGACTGGGTGGTGTAATGGTTAGAGTGTCCGCTCCACATGTCGATTGATACCAGAGTCCAGACTGGGTGGTATAATGGTTCGAGCATCTGCTCTGCATCTGGTAGGTCGACGGTTTGAACCCCGACCGAGTCATGCCTAAGACTTTTAAAATGGTACATGCTGCTTCCTTGCTTCATGCCCAGCATTTAAAAGGGTAGACCACAGACAAACAACGCTGGGAAGAAATGGCGAAACCACCCAGTACAACTGGTGAGAAGAGAAAAGCGCCGCCATTGTTGTGACGTCGCTGGTACCCTGATCGTCACTTCCCCAAAAATCAGTGGCTCTATTTTTATCGATTAATATTCCTGTGTCGTGTCTCGTTTGTAGGTCCATATGTGTACGATAAGTATGTGTGTCATCTATATTAAGAGGCATATATCAGAAGAAACTAGAACAATGCGACTGTGTCGCCAATATGCCTCCGCAAAGTCCCACTACGGGTAGATGCTCTCATGCACTGTCCGAAAAATAAACAAGCTTGATTTCAATCCCTTCAGCTGTTATCAAGTATCATATTTTCACCAGCCATGACAAGTTTCACATCGATCGGTGAAGCAGTTTCAGAGAAATATCAGCTCGTGAAGCAGTTTTTTTGTTAAATATCGGCTTTCAAGCTAATATGGCTGCCATACCACATGACATATGACCTTAAAAAATATACACTCTGCATATGTATGGATCACATTTGTGAAGTTTCGTGTTGATCGGATAAGGTTCGTTTTTCTATCCCAGATGGCTGCCAAACCACGTGACCTACGACATCATAATTTTCAAACTATATGCAAACTATATGCGTGACCTACGACATCATATGCTATTTTCAAACTGAATACCGCTTCCGGTCCGGTATGAAGAGGACGCAGGCGTCACATGCTCGCCGCTTCTTCGACCGGGCCACTGTCAGTTGCTTGTTTTTTTGGTGGTCGTGCGGATTTTTTGGCCATTGAGTCTGCCCTCTGCATAGCCCCGGCTCTGCTCCCTGCTTCGCCTGCCCGGCTCCTTCGCCTGCTCTCTGTTTCCTCGGGCACGCTCTCGTGGGTTGTGACCATCGCAGCGGTTTGGTGGCGGTTTCCCGCCGTGATCTTGATTTGTAGCGGCGGCGGTCGATTGCCGCTGCATTTGCCGCTTTGCCGTGATCAACCTTGGCCTCGTGATCGTCTCTTTGCTCCTGCCTGCCCTCTGCTTGGTCCCGGCTCTGCTCCTGGCTTCACCTACCTGGCTCCTTCGTTTCCTCGGGCCCGCTCCCGTGGGTTGGGACCATTGTTTCACCTCCTCAACCTTGGCCTCGTCTCGTCTCTCCGCTCCTGCCTGGCATGGCTCTGCGGTACTCCGCCGCAAGGCTCCTTCTGCTCAATACCCGCTCCACCCCATCATGCATCTCTGCCATCAAATCAAATGGACTCCTCCGACGACCCAGGTACATTCACCGTGTTTCCGGTCGTAAGTTTGTATATTTACAATCAGGTAACTCCGTCCCCGTCCTCTGGTCGGCTCAGCGCACTCTCACTCTTCGTCCCAGCGCACCTGGTCACAGCAACGCACACAATGGCACCTCCTGCCTACGAACCTTGGCTAAATCACCTGAATTCATCCTTGCTGTTCAAAACAACATCAAGCTCACCCTGTTCAACACCCGGTCCCTCAACAACAAATGCCTCATCCTGAACGAATACATCCTGGATAACAAACTGGACTTTCTCTGTCTCACTGAAACCTGGCAACAACCTCTGGACTACTACACACTCAACCTCACCACACCCAATGGATATTCCTACGTCAATAAACCACGCTCGGAGGGCCGAGGTGGTGGAATTGCCGTTATCCACCGTCAAGACATCAGGACCAGCCTCATCCCCATCGCCTCATCCTCATCATTTGAACACCTGGCTTTTAAACTCTCTGGTCGCACGCAGTCAGTCATGGCTGTCGTCTACCGCCCTCCCAAACCACACCCATCATTCCTGTCTGACTTCTCCTACTTTCTGACCCAGCTATGTTCCCTCTCCCCCTCAATCCTCCTCCTTGGTGATTTCAATATCCACATGGACTCCACTGACTCCACAATAACCACTGACTTCACTGATTTACTCACCTGCTTTAACCTCACTCAACATGTCAACTTTCCTACCCATATCCGTGGTCACATTTTGGACCTTGTCTGCTCCACTGGATTAATTTTGCACCATCTCTCTGGCTCCGACCTCACCCTCTCTGACCACTTAGCTATCACTATGACCATCAACATCCCCACCCCAACACCAAGACATTATCGCACTATCAACTTCCGTAAGCTAAATGCTCTTTCACCTACCTCATTCTCATCCACCCTCTCTGAAAAAATGTCCACTTCTCCCTTCGTTGACCTCCACACCCCTTCCGACCTCACTGACTACTACAACCACACTCTCCTCCTGCCTTGACCAGCTTGCGCCTGTAAAAACCAAAACAGTTTCTTTCACCCATTCTGCTCCCTGGTTTACCCCTGAACTCCGCCTGATGAAAACTCGTGCTCGCCAACTTGAAAGACTCCGCAATAAAACAGGTCTCACAGTTCACTCCCAAGCCTACAAGGACCACCTACAACACTACAAAGATGCCCTCTCCCACGCCCGCTCCGCCTACTACTCTCAAATTAGCCACTCTGGCCTACCGCTCCCGTGGGTTGGGACCATTGTTTCACCTCCTCAACCTTGGCCTCGTCTCGTCTCTCCGCTCCTGCCTGGCATGGCTCTGCGGTACTCCGCCGCAAGGCTCCTTCTGCTCAATACCCGCTCCACCCCATCATGCATCTCCGCCTACTACTTGCTCCTGCCTGGCATGCTCTTTCACCGACCTCATTCTCATCCACCCTCTCTGAAAAAATCTCATCTTGCATGGGGGAGGGCAGACCAATGGCAGACCCATAGGAGACCCAAAAGCACTCTTCTCGACAATAAACAAACTCCTCCGCCCCCTGAACACCACCACCCAGTCATTCACAGTAGACAACTGCATCTCCTTCCTCTCTTTCTTCCAACGCAAAATTGACAACATCTACAACAGCTTGACCACCGCCGCACATGCTCCCCCTCCAACCACCTGCCCCCCCCTTGTCCTGCCATCCCCTGTCTCGGTTCTCCCCAATCTCCCCTACTGACCTCTCTGAACGCCTCATAGGAATGAAAACTGCCACCTGCACTCTTGACCCCATCCCCTCCAGCTTTGTCAAGGCCTCCCTCCCTGCTCTCTCTCCACTTATCATTGCAACAATAAACTCCTCCCTGTCTACAGGCATCGTCCCACCTTCCCTCAAAATTGCTGCTGTTACCCCCATTCTAAAAAAACCTGGACTCAACCCTGACACCCTAAACAACTTCAGACCCATCTCCAACCTACCCTTTCTGTCAAAAGTTTTGGAACACGCTGTAGCCACTCAACTCAAACATCACCTCTCTGCCAATAACCTGTATGAAACATTCCAATCCGGATTCCGCTCCAACCACAGTACTGAAACTGCTCTCCTCAAAATCACCAACGACCTTCTCCTCTCCTCTGACGCTGGCAACCTCAACATTCTCGTCCTCCTCGACCTCAGCGCTGCCTTTGACACCATCGATCACACCATCCTCCTCACCCGACTTGAATCCACCTTTAACGTTACCGGCACTGCCCTCTCTTGGATTAAATCATACCTCTCTGACAGACGCCAGTTCATCTCCATCAATAACTGCAAATCCCCCACTGCTCCCCTCCCCCAAGGTGTCCCCCAAGGTTCAGTTCTTGGCCCCCTCCTCTTCATCCTTTACCTGTACCCCCTCGGTCACTTAATCCGCCGTCATGGTCTCCAATTCCACTGCTTCGCCGATGACATCCAGCTTTTCATCTCCACCAAGTCCGTCTCCACCGACACCCACTCTATCCTGACAAACTGCATCACTGAAATAAAATCCTGGCTTCAAATCAACTTCCTCAAGCTTAACTGTGATAAATCTGAAATAATCATCATTGGCCCAAAAACGCTCACAAAATCCACCCATAACTTTGCCCTCAACATCGACGGTATCCCAGTATCCACCTCCCCATACATCTGGAATCTTGGCGTCATCTTTGACCAAACCCTCTCCTTCGACAAATACACTAAACAGATCACAAAGACAGCCTTCTTTCACCTGAAAAACATCGCCCGTCTCCGCTCATCCCTCTCCTCCACGGCTGCAGAAACCCTCATCCACGCCTTCATCACCTCCCGTCTGGACTACTGCAATAGCCTCCTCTATGGTTCACCCTCAAAAATCACCAATAAACTCCAATACATTCAGAACTCCGCTGCCCGTCTACTCACCCATTCCCGGACCCGTGACCACATCACCCCCGTCCTTTACAAGCTTCACTGGCTCCCCATCCCCCAGAGAATCCAGTACAAAATCCTCCTCTTGACATACAAAGCCCTCCATAAGCTGGCCCCATCCTACCTGGCTGACCTCCTCTCCAGACACACTCCCACCCGCAACCTCCGCTCTGCTGGTACCAACCTCCTGACCCCCCCCCCCCCCCCCCCATCCGGACCAAATTCAGATCCTGGGGGGACAGGGCCTTCTCCATCGCTGCTCCCACCCTCTGGAACTCACTACCTCACACCATCAGAGACTCCTCCTCACTCACCACATTCAAAACATCACTAAAGACCCACCTGTTCAACACTGCATTCAACATTCAACCCACAGCATTTAACCCCTGACTATCACTTCTCCTTCTCCCTCCTTTTGCTTTAAATATTTCCCTATTGATTCTTGTCTTTTTGCAATTGTTGTTTTCATGTATTGTTATGCATTATGTTTTGCACTCTATCAAAGCGCCTTTGGGCTTCTTGAAAAGCGCTATACAAAATAAATGAATTATTATTATTATTATTATTATTATTATTATTATTATTACTATATGCAACAGTGCTGTTAGATGATATTTGTAAAATTGCGCATCAATAGGGTAAGTGGTTTCAGAGATATAATTATTTAATATTTTACTTCAATCCAATATGGCTGCCACACCATGTGACCAATGACGTTTTTGTGATCATCTTTAAATTCACCATGCCTTGTCAATGACACATGTAAAGTTTTGAGTCAATCGATTTGGTGGTTTGGGAGAAGATGTTTTTTTAAAGGTTTTAGGTTAAATCCAATATTGCTGCCAAACCATGTGATCTATGATGTCAAATTTAATATTTCAATACAAATGGGTCGTAGATCATGTGCATGCAATTTTTTATTTTTAGAATAAGCAATTTGATTAAAACATTTTTGGCTGGTACACCACTCTGATGTTATCATTATCATGCTTTTGTTACCCATTGGGAGTACTTGACAATGTGCCAAGTTTCAAATTTCTCCATTCAGCGGTTTCCGAGAAATAATTATTATTTTTTTTGCGTTTAATCCAAGATGGCTGCCATACCACGTGACCGATGACATCACAATTATCATTTAAAACATTCTGCATGAGTGTCACTCCTACCTACCCTGAAAGTTTCGTCTCATAAACAAAGAAAGTAACAAAACAAAGCCTGAAAGAAAAATAAAAAAGTAAAAGTAAAGTAAGTAAACAACCCGTAAACCAGTAAAGTAACCTGTAAGTTACGTAAATTAAGTAAAGTAAAAGTAGAAAGTAAGTAAAGTTAGTGAAAGTGTTCGTTCATATGGTTGCTGAGAAAAACGAGGTTTAGCCCGTGCGGACGGGCGGACAACCCGAAGACTTCGGGGGCAGAAGCATAAAAAATATTGAGTTTCGATGTATGGAACTTCCAAGTTCCTTGTTTTAGTGCATTTGCGTTTTCTCGTTCAATAATTATGTACGCTCAAGATTTAGTAAGTATCGGGATTGCGTTTTAAATCTTCAAATTCGACATGGTTTTCAGTGTGATAACAAACTTCAAATTTGACCGAGTGAGCTATTAATTAATCACTTAAGGAAATGTTTTTTTTTTTGGTTTGTTTTTTGGATACAGAATTGAGGCTTGTGCAACAGCTAACACATTGAACATGAAAACATGCACAGGACAGACACATAAAACATGCAATGAAGGGAGCGGGAGACAAGAGGGGGAGAGAAAAGGAAGCACACAAGCACAACAACAGAAGAGAACAAGGACGTCGGTAGATCTGTGGAAGGGGGAGGGCTGGGGGAGGAGGGAGGGATACACGGTATAAAGCAAATGAACACTTCTAGGAATTTCAGGAAAGAAGTTGGGTGATTGAAAGAGGTGGATTTGGGGTGTTTTAACGGGGGTAGAAAAGATCAATGTTTTGGATGGGGGAAGATAGCGATGAACAGCTGTTTTAAAGACCTGGAGGGAGGAGAGGGATTGAAGAGAGTGAGGGAGTTTGTTCCAGAGGCGGGAGAAAAGAGGAATGAAGGAGTGAAGGTGAGCAGAGAGTCTTTATTTTGACAATTTCACCAGAAGAGGGTTGCTGGCAGATATTGTGTGTCCTGCAGGAATATTTGGGGGACAGAGCACTGACAGAGCAGGGGGAGCAAGGCCAGAGAGGAGTCGGTGGAAAGTAGAAAGACCACCAACCTGCCTGTGGTGAGAGAGAGAGAGAGAGAAAGGCCCTCAGAATCGGCTTCATCGCGGGAGATGCCAATGATTCTGAATACTTTGGTTTCAACCGCGTGAATCCGAGCTAGGTGTGAGGCAGGAGCACAAGCCCAGAGGGGAGAGCAGTATTCCATTGAGCTGCGGATGATAGCTTTGTATGTGGTGAGGAGCTCAGAAGTGCCCAGAAAGGACTTGGCAGGACGCAGGATGCCCAGTCGGCGACTGGCTTTGGAGGCCAGCTTGGAAATGTGGTTTTCCCAGGAAATATCATGGCAGATAGTGAGACCCAAAAGCTTGAGTGACAGAACTCAAGAATATAATATATAACAAAACTCAACTGAAGAACTCAAGAAATAGCTAAACGAGTAAACTACAACCTAAGAACGGCACTCGGTAGAGAGCATACCTCTGCCAGGCTGAACAGGTTATGTTTTGTATCCCACTGATAGGCCGGATCTGGATTCGGACTTGAACCAAAATTTAATGAGCTTGTTCTTGTCACCTAATCAGCTCATCCACCAAGTTTTTTTTCAAAATCTTTTGAGATATCTTGCTACATATCGTTTTTAGCCCCATTTCTCAATGGCGAAGAATCGCTCAAAATTAAAAAAAAAGAAGAAAAAAAGAATTTCGCGTATCCGGATTCATATTCTGATATTCACTGAAATTAAATTTATTTGTCCTTGTAACACACCCAACCTGTCCACCAGGTTTCATCTGAAACCATTCATAACTTTTATTGATACCGTGGTATGTGAATTGGTTTTAGCCCTATCTGTCAATGGTTCACTTCAATGGATCACTTAAAAGATTCTTGGATCCGGATTTGAATCTTCACCAAAATTAAATCAACTCTTCCTTATCACATTGCATACTCAACGTGTCCACCAAATTTTGTCCTTATATGACCACAACTTTTTGAGATATCCCGTTCATCGACAGACTGTGGAAGGGGGAGGGCTGGGGGAGGAGGGAGACAGATATCCCGTTCATAGACATAGACAGACTTCGGTGGTGAAGGTAATAAAGGTCACCAAGGCAGGTTTGCTTCCTGTATACATTTGTGTACTTGTGCTTGTATATCTTCGCTGTGCTGCAGAAAAAAAAGCTCTGCATGACTTGAGCGTTTTCAAGTTCTCATATTGACAACCAAATAATTACACAACTGAGCAACACAGTGAGACTTCCTGTTGGAAGTGACCGATAAATGACCACTAAAGTGACTGACAAATACATGCGTATCTTCCCAACAGGTCAGAGTTTTATACGTTGCTGATGATTAGCTGTTATGGGTGCCATCATATTGTGGATATGTTCGCCTCAGCATGGGAAAGGGTGTGATAGACAGTAATTGTCTGATAACTTTGAAGGTTATTGAATGAAAAGATATACTGTACTTATAAGCATGTGATTGATAACCAACACTGTATGTTGTGTTCAGGAGCACGTGAGACCGATTATTCCAGTGGAGAGGATTTTCAACATGACCTGTCGCCTGCTTTGCAAGAAGAGTTGTGTGATGGATTGATGGAGGCCTCTATTAATCAGGTTGGCGTGGAAGGAAGTTCTAATGAAGGTTCCACAGAAACAGATGGTGATAATCGACCATGGGACACACATTCAGGTAAACTGATGAAGAACATGGCAGAAGGGCTAAGAAACGCATCCTTCTCAGGATGGGCCTTCTCCATCGCTGCTCCCACCCTCTGGAACTCACTACCTCACACCATCAGAGACTCCTCACTCACCACATTCAAAACATCACTCAAGACTCACCTGTTCAGCACTGCATTCAACATTCAACCCACAGCATTTAACCCCTGACTATCACTTCTCCTTCTCCCTCCTTTTGCTTTAAATATTTCCCTATTGATTCTTGTCTTTTTGCAATTGTTGTTTTCATGTTTTGTTATGCATTATGTTTTGCACTCTGTCAAAGCGCCTTTGGGCTTCATGAAAAGCGCTATACAAAATAAATGAATTATTATTATTATTATTATTATTCTCTGTGTATAACAATTTGAACATTATGTCCAGATACAGACTTTGGATGATGTAAAAACGTCAAGGAAAAATATTGCTGAACAATCATTAGGATTTTGTTGTTGTTGCTGTTGTGGGGTTTAAGTTTAAAAACGGAATCGTTTTCATCAGCTGCAGCACTGCTGTATTCTCGTTTTTATGTATAATGGCCATGCCTCCTGTCTCTTCACTGACTGGTTTAATCGAAGTACAGCGGGACATACTTGACGATGACGTACCTGCTACCAACAGGACCTTGACTATTGCATGTCTATCTGTGAGTGTCAATGGGATGTAAAATGAAGTAAAACACGTGAAAAAATGATCTTTAGAGAGTGTCGGCCTTAAATCTGCAAACCCCTCTGCAATCTGTAAGCTCATTCCCCAACCCCACTATCCCCCGCTGCCTCGGCAAGAATTTATTCCTCCAAGTAAGCTGCCAGGCCAGGTGTGTGTGTGTGTGTGTGTGTGTGTGTGTGTGTGTGTGTGTGTGTGTGTGTGTGTGTGTGTGTGTGTGTGTGTGTGTGTGTGTGTGTGTGTGTGTGTGTGTGTGTGTGTTGCAGGCCTTTTGTGTGTGCAGGTGTCAGTGTGTCTGTCCAGGCCATAACTTTTTTTTTTTTACCATTTGAGCTTTTGTTATCAAATTTTCAAAAAATCCTTATGAGTATATGACAGAAGACTAATTAATGATTGGGTCAAAATTTCAAAGGACAAAGTTACATTCAGTACAAATATGCCTTATTATCGCATCCGTCGCGCAGTGTGAGATGGCCGCGTTTTGTAATCGCTTTCATGTCTTTATTTACCATTTGAGCTTTTGTCATCAAATTTTCAACAAAGCTTTGTTATGAGAATATGGAGAACACTAATCAATGCATTTTACTTCTCTTTTTTGTTGTTGTTGATGTTTTCGTCAAGTTCAGTTTGAACACAAAGCAGACGCAGACCGGTTTTACAGTTTGCTTTCTAGTTGAGTTATTGGGCGTAATAACCGATGGAAATATTGAATTTCCGGACCAACATGGTGAGACTTATCCATTGTAAAGTCATAAATATCTGAAAATGGCATAGCTTGATGTCATTTTAGTGATTTCTATTCACAGGATATTACATGAGAAAGAGGTTCAGTGAAAGTCATCAAATAATTGAAATGCTTGGCTAGATCACTTTATAACAGGTCGTCAGTTAATCAGCAGCTGGATATTGTACATTTATGGGATCATGTATATTTATAATGGGTATGTTGTACACATTAATTACCTCCGCCACCGAAGGTGGATGGAGTTTATGTTTTCACCCCTATCTGTTTGTTTATTTTGTTTGTGAACAAGATATCTCAAAAGGTTGTGGACGGATTCGGATGAAATTTGGCAGAGAGGTAATGTATGTGACAAAGGCGAAATGATTAGATTTTGGTGAAGATCCGGATCCGGCTGGTATAATTCTTTTTAAAGTCATTCTACACCATTGAGAGATAGGGCCAAAACCGACATATAGCAGGATATCTCAAAAAGTTATGGACGGATTTGGACCAAACTTGGTTGATAGGTTGGGTGTGTGACAAGGACGAATCGATTCGATTTTGGTGAAGATCTGAATATGTATTCAGATACGAGAATTATTTAATTTTTGAAGTGATTCTTCACCATTGAGAGATCGGGCAAAAAGCGATATATAACATATATTTAAAAGTTGTTGACGATTTATGAATAAACTTGGTGGACGAGTTGGTTAGGTGACAAGAACAAGATAATTCTATTTTGGTTCAGGTCTGAATCCAGATCCGGCCTATCAGTGGGATACAAAACATATGTTTGAGCCTGGCGGAGGTATGCGCTATACCGATTGTTGTTCTAGTTTGTAGCTGTGTGCATTTACTTTAATGTGTGCATTTATATCTCCAAAATGGGAGGATCATTTGATGGACGTATGTTTGGAAACTTGATTGAGTGTTTTTTACTGAGATATCTACTAAATGACTGTTTATCAATACAATACTTAGATACCATAAAAATAGTGAGAAAACAATACATTGTTGCTTGTGGTGTGCCAAAAAAGGTGTGCTTTGTGCCATCTGTGTTTCCAGGCCAGTCAGAAACAACGGAGGGAAGGACAGAGGAAGCAGTAGAAGCCACGGAAGTGGTGAATGCAACGGTTTGTGATGGGATGGTTTCTGAAGTGACGTCATCGGAGACATTCACTGAGCATGTTTTCACAGATCCTCTACCAGATAACTATGAGACTCCACCACTGCAGTCTGAGTAGGTGACTGATCATAGTGGGGAGGAAGGGAGATGCTTAACATTATCTATATTATAATAGCCGTAGATGATTCTGTCTGTCTGTCTGTCTATCTGTTGGGTGTCTGTCCGGGGTGTGGCTTACTCGGTTTGCAGAGTAGCTCCACCCATAGCTCCACCCATTCTGGGAGTGGCTATAAACAAATATCCACCATTTTATTAACTCGCATAGCTTTGAGTCCTGTTTTGTAGGCCCGTGGTGTCTTGCTCTCCCCCAGTTTTATTTCAAATCAAATTCGATAAATCATTTCATTTTTCACAGTCGCTAACATAGTTTTAGACTCGGTTGAAAAAAAACGGGAAGAAAATCCGATTAAAGTTGCCGTTTATAGAACGAAATGAATTCTCAAAGGCCTGTAACTTCAAGGCCATTGAGTCTCTCTCACGCCTTTATCTCCAATCTAACTCACCATATGATTTCATTTTTATCGATGGTTTTACTTTTAGACTCGGTGTCAGCAATAATTGAGAACAATCCACACACGCGGGAAAATGCAGAGATATATTTTTTAAAATCGCGTCATGGTGTATCATACACCGCCCAACATGACACCGCCGGCAATGTGTCGATATATATTAAAAATTCGCTTTTGCTTTTCCGTTATGATATATTACTATTTCGTTTGATGATAGTCGTCACAAAAACGTCAACAATGATGCCGACATATATTTCTTCGTTTTTTGTATCATACACCGCCCAACATGACACCGACGGCAATGTGTCGATATCTATTTTAAATTCGATATATCATTTCATTTTTCACAGTCGCTAACATAGTTTTAGACTCGGTTGAAAAAAAACGAGAAGAAAATCCGATGAAAGTTGCCGTTTATAGAACGAAATGAATTCTCAAATGCCTGTAACTTCAAGGCCATTGAGTCTCTCTCACGCCTTTATCTCCAATCTAACTCACCATATGATTTCATTTTTATCGATGGTTTTAGAGTCGGTGTCAGCAATAATTGAGAACATTCCACACACGCGGGAAAATGCAGATATATTTTTTAAAATCGCGTCATGGTGTATCATACACCGCCTAACATGACACCGACGGCAACGTGTCGATACATATTAAAAATTCGATATATCATTTCCTTTTTCACAGTCGCTAACATAGTTTTCGACTCGGTTGAAAAAAAACGGGAAGGAAATCCAATGAAAGTTGCCGTTTATAGAACGAAATGAATTCTCAAACGCCTGTAACTTCAACTTCAAGGCCATTGAGTCTCTCTCACGCCTTTATCTCCAATCTAACTCACCATATGATTTCATTTTTATCGATGGTTTTGGACTCGGTGTCAGCAATAATTGAGAACATTCCACACACGCGGGAAAATGCAGAGATATATTTTTAAAAATCGCGTCATGGTGTATCATACACCGCCCAACATGACACCGACGGCAACGTGTCGATATATATTAAAAATTCGCTTTTGCTTTTCCGTTAAGATATATTACTTTTTCGTTTGATGACAGTCGTCACAAAAACGTCAACAATGATGCCGACATATATTTCTTCGTTTTTATTTAATTCAACATTATTAGCCGGAAGTAAAATATGTTTCAGGAAATTACCGAGAGATATTTCTTCGTTTTTTAAAATTAGTTATGTGCGAATACACTTTAAATAGGTTTATTTGAAATCTTTAATTTTCCACAATATAATTTACTTGCCATTTATCATTTGATGATTACGAGACAAATTCCTCTTGAGGATCGTGACAATTCATGCGCTGCGTGGAAACTTCTATTTCCAAAATGAATGAGACGATCGATGAAGAACGCAGACTTGAACAGGATGCAGCAAGAAAACGAATGAGACGGGCGAACGAGTCCATCGACGAACGTCAATGCAAACTTGCGGGGTCACCCGTGGGAATCCCACGGGCATGGATGTGTGTGACATTTCGACATATTGAGTTAGATGCTGCACATTCATTTTTACAAAATGGTTACTGGCAAGTCATCAGATCCAGAAATGGTGTAAAAACCACCGTTTAGAGGCCATTTTTCCCCGCAAAGCGGGGGTTGGCCTTTTCGGGGACCGTGGTAGTTGTTGTTTTTTTGTCCCCTTTTTGAAGCAATGTTTTACGGCCGGATGCCCTTCCTGACGCCAACCCTTTTTGCCGCCTTCAACGACAAACAGGGAATTACCAGTGAACTGGTACTCAATTAGCCGACCTCGGAAGGATGACAGGCTGAGTCAACCCCCCTGGCATTAATTCGGCGATCGACCGAGATTCGAACCCAGGATCCTAAGCCGGCACCCTAGCCGCTAGCCCAACACCAGAAATGGTGTCATGAACACAATTTATTTACGCACAAGCACAAAAGCAAGACGGGCCGATTTCCGATTCCGACGGGCCGACGGGCGAGACGGGCCGATTTCCGATTCCGACGGGCCGATTTGGAGCAAGAAAAAGAACGAGACGGGAGAAAAAGGAGAGAAACGAGACGGGGAAAGCCGATTGGAGAGGCGAGTGAGGCGCGATTGGAGAGGAGTGTGAGGCGCGATTGGAGAGGAGTGTGAGGCACGATTGGAGAGGAGTGTGAGGCGTGATTGGAGAGGAGTGTGAGGCACGATTGGAGAGGAGTGATTGGAGGGGAGTGTGAGGCACGATTGGAGAGGAGTGAGGCACGATTGGAGAGGAGTGTGAGGCGCGATTGGAGAGGAGTGTGAGGCGCGATTGGAGAGGAGTGTGAGGCGCGATTGGAGAGGCGTGTGAAGGATTGCAGAGGAGAGGAGTGTGAGGGATTGGAGAGGTGAGGGATTGGAAAGGAGAGGGATGTGAGGGTTTGGAGAGGAGAGGAGTGCTAGGTGGAGAGAGGAGAGTGTCAGGTGGAGACAGGAGAGTGTCAGGTGGAGACAGGAGAGTGTCAGGTGGAGAGGAGTGAGGGGTCACATATTATGTGAAATAACTAAATTCACACCATTTCTGGATCTGATGACTTGCCAGTAACCATTTTATAAAAATGAATGTGCAGCATATAACTCAATATGTCGAAATGTCACACACATCCATGCCCGTGGGATTCCCACGGGTGACCCCGCTAGTATGATATAAAATGCTAAATGATTTATTGTTTTACTCCTTTATGCATAAACGAGATATTGTATTGGTTCTGAATGCTTACCTTTGCCATTCACATTATCCTTGTCTGTCTGTGCTTTCTAACTATCCACTCTAATGTAGGGAAGCTGATGTAGTCCGTGATGGTATCCGCCTGCTTCCTGCCGAGCTCGAGTTGATGTACCGTGAAGCAGGAAAGATGAACAGCCTGCTACCAACAGTGTGGCTAGGTGCACAAAACGGTTGGTACGTGATAGTTGCGCACACCAAATGCTACTCGAGCGCAGCTCGAGCTTTGCTGGAGCCGCCCCTCATTGGTGCATTCATATCACCATGCGGCACCCATTGGCTGAGCTTATAGTTCTGCAGTGGAGCCCACGACCAAGCCCATCCATCTGTGGTGCTTTGTTCTGCTGTTTCTTAACTGTTGAAGAGATTTGCACTCCGAATCGACGCCGCTTTATGATGTGCCTTATGATGCGTTTGCTTGGATTTGTAGTGAGTTATAATGTGGCTTTTGGGAGGTGTAATGTTGTGTGTTGCAAAGCATGTATGGATGCTCTGCAAAAAGGTGTAGAGTAAGGGAGATAAGAAGAAAAGGGGATTTATAAAGACGTGAATTGCAAAGGGGGGTTCAAATCTGCTGCACAAACACGATGCATTTCCCTGTCCACTGATACGAGAGGAGAGGTAATTTTAGCTGAACAAAATTGCTACAGATATATACACTCAGGAACCCTTATGTGTTGGATGTGTCTCCCCGGGGTCTTCCAAAACCAAAACAATATATTGTAAACCGCTCCTTTCCTATGCCATCTCCAGGCGCTGCATAACATCATTGCCGGGCACCGAAGGGGGCTCGGCAATGACGCACGCTGAAAGGGAGTACTCAGTTTTCACTCTGGTTGTTTGTTTGTTTCCTTCCTTTCTTGTTTTCTTGTTTTCTTTCTTGTTTGTCCGGACGATATCTCAGCCATCCTTTGAGCTGGGAAGCTGAAATTTGGGCACAATAGTGAGTAAGTACTTTTTCAAACATGGTAATTTTTGTTTTTTGATTAATCAATTAATTGATTGGTTACTTAATTATTATCGATTAATTAAGTACTTATACAATACAAGCAACCATGGCCTGCAGTGTCCTTACCGAATCATTATGGGAGGGAAACACCAACAATGGACCAGGAGGACAACGTCGACGAGGATTGGCAGTGCCAGCAAGCCGCCGCGTGGCACATACCTGCGGTCTCACTCGAACAAAGGAGCATTCACAATCGGATGCCTCGAAGCGTGAATGAACCAGCATTGCGCGACCACGTTTCGCTGTGAACGCAGCTTGCGTGTGAGATTGGGAAAGTGGTTCGTGAAGTTGGAGAGGATTGTTTGGTGGACGAGTTGGACGGCCTGCGTTGGACGTGTGGTGCCTGGTGCATGGACCTCATGGGCGGCCAGGGGATTGGAGCTTGGAACGGGGCCTACCTCATGTGCGGGCGATCGGTGCTTGTGGAGCTTGGAGCGAGGCCTTGTGGGTGCATCGTGGCCGAATGGAGCCATGTTGGACGGCAGCCAAAGACAAGACGACAAGAGACAGATAAGCTCACACACCACAGATGCACATAACGAACGTGTTTCTGTTGTTAATCCATTCCTTTGTTCTTGTTTCTGAAGTCGGTGTGTGGGATCCCAATTTAGTCACCTTATTTTATTATTGGCGTGTATTTTCCTGTCCTTGCTTTTATTTGTAATAAACCCTTGTATTATTTTCTATTCCCTGTTAAACCTGTGCCCGCTTGAGTTAATCCCCTTACAGGACCGGAGCTACATCTGTGCGCTGAAGGTAAGCTTTGGTCGCAGCCTCCATTTTCCTTCTTCCTTCCGCGCGACATATAGCCGAATCCGTGTTTGGGTAGTTGCCTCCGAATAAGACCGTTTAGGCCATCCGCGACTCTAATGTTAACCGGAGTGGCGCGATAGTACTTATACATTTCCTTTCTCTTCTAGGCATTATCTCAGGCACCTTTTGAGCTGGGATGCTGATATTTGGACATGCCAATGACCAAGTGATTTGGCTGTAAAGGCTATTTTTGATTCATCAATTAATCGATTAATTATTTAATTATTTGATTAATGACTTCATCAATTTTTTTTAAGTTACAGATTCCGATAAAATGGTGTTGTTTATGTATTCTATTAGCCAATTCATTAATTATTTAATTTTTTGTGATTATTATTTATTTATTTTCATTATTAGTCATTTATTTATTTTCTTTCTCATCTGGGCAATATCTCAGGCACCATTTGAGCAAGGAAGCTGATATTTAGACACGACAGTGACCACGTGATGTGGCTATAAAGGATATTTTTGATTTATTGATTAATAAATTAATCGATTAATTTATTTATTGATTAATAAATTAATTATTTCATTTTTTTATTAATGACTTATTTAATTACATTTCTAAAAGATACATCTTCGGATGAAGCACTAGTGGTTTAGTTATGCTATTAGCCAATTGATTGAGAAAATATTTTATGAAAATCTTTTATTGATTTTAATTATGCAATTAATCAATCAATTATTGTACACCTCGCCCTCCCAATACAGTCTCTATGAGCTGCACGGCGGTATTGCCGGGCGCCGGAGGAGGATATTTAATTATTTGGCATGGGGGCGGTGTACTTTGAATGTATCTGTACTTGTTATTATTATGTTTAGATCTGATATAAGGATACTTGTAGAATTTCTGTGGCTGTAAAATGATTTCGTAGGTGTATGCATTTTTGTTTAACATCCCATGTGTTGTGTGTGCCATTGCAGTGTCTACGTGCATTCCGCTGTAGCGCAGTGGAGGAGGTGTCTGCATGCTGTGCACCTTAAGGATTCGATTCTTTGCATTGTGTGAGCAATTCTATTTTATGTTGTTATTTAACATTACACAAAGGATTTCATTAAACAAACAATTTAAAGCTTTGGTGGCATTTTGTCTTATTTCATCCCACAGACATATTAAAGGTCGGGTTCTGGTGGCTGTAGCAGATGGAACACTGGCAATTTTTCACCGTGCGTCAGGTGTGTCATGTTGGTGTTTCTTTAGGTCTATCCATTTCCACATTA
Source organism: Myxine glutinosa (assembly GCF_964187855.1). Taxonomy (NCBI): domain Eukaryota; kingdom Metazoa; phylum Chordata; class Myxini; order Myxiniformes; family Myxinidae; genus Myxine; species Myxine glutinosa. Next base: position 119,914,520 of record NC_136261.1, on the reverse strand, counting down.
TCAGCAATTAATTTGACATTTGCAACTCTTTTTCATCAGTTGTGATTATAATTGAATATTTGCCAGGCTTTGTTGAAGATTTCCTGAGAAGAATGATTTAAATTGCTTAATGTGAGGCAGGATGGTTTGAAATTGTTTGGAAATGTGTAAAAGGGCTGACATTTCAATTTCCTGCTGGACAGTGATATTGGGCATCTCAGTTAGCCATAATAATTTATTTTCTCATTTCTCACCAATGAAACAAACAAATGCTGTTTTAAAAGTCGGTGGCATGACCCTGGCTGAGTCATACCAAGGACTTTTAAAATGGGACATGATGCTTCCTTGTTTGACACTCAGCATTTAAATTAGAGCACAGACAAACAACCATAAACTTCAGAAAACTTGCGCAGGCTTTGAAGGGCCTAATGACTTCCTACGTTGTTGCTTCTTGTAAGGGAAGTTATCTCATAGTCACCATGTTGTTTGAAAAAAACAAAAAAACCGTGGGTATTGTAAATTGGCTCTGTCTGTTTGTCGTGCCTCTGTCCCCACTATCTCCTTCTAAACGGTTATGCATATAAATGGTTATGGTTATGCATAATAAATTCAGTAAATTTGGTAGTTAGGATCACATGGCAAGAAGGTTGGAGAGCAGTATCATTTGGCCCCTTCCCCTAGGGCAGTGTCAAAAGGTCAAATACCAAAAACAACACTCAATTATGGGCACATTTTTTTTCAACATTTTTTAATGAACCTTTGTATATGCATGCAATGTTGGGGGATGCACAAAATATGTCACGATTTTTTGGTTTAGACCCCTGATTCATGCTGCAGGTGGTGGGGACTTTGGTGTTACTGGGGTCAAAAGAGTTTAAAAAAGAAACTCAAATTTTGATATTGATAATCCCTGGTGGAACTTTTTGCCATTTTTCGACTTTCACAGGTGGAAAGCATAGAGATTTGCAATGGCATGCCATCAATTTCGCTTCAGTTATTATTATTATTATTATTATTATTATTATTATAGTGATGAAATGGTTGTTTGTGGGTGATTTCGTTCTGAATGATTAAAAAAATATTATGTTAGCTGTCATAAAGTTGTTTACAGCCCAATTGTTATCTTGATTGATATTGTGAAGTGGTATATTACAATTTGTGAGTTTCAACTTTGCTCCATCCTCGGTTAGAGCTTCCTGCTTGCCTTGTATCCTCAAAATCTTCCTCATCTTTCCTTCAACACAGATGGTCAATGGGAGTTGGGGAACTACCATTTACTCGAGCTAGGGCGTAGGCAGCATGCAGTTCGCTGCATGGTCTCTGTGCACAGCTCAGTATGGTGTGGCCTCCGCAATAAGATCCTTGTACTGGATCCCAAGACACTCCAAGTCCAGGTATGTGGACTTGAGTGGCCCTGATGCAGGCACCTGGGAAGGCAAATCAGAGTTCACTCTCAAATGTAAAGAAAAAAAAAGAGGGAAACCGTTTTTGGTTTTTTTGGGCTTACTTTTACCATGGAAACCTCTTCATTGTGGAAACTAATATTGTGACCTTTACCATTCTGCATCCTCAGAAGTCATTTGATGCACATCCTCGCAAAGAGAGCCAAGTGCGGCAGTTGGCATGGCAAGGAGATGGAGTGTGGGTATCAATCCGGCTGGACTCGACATTGCGCCTCTACCATGCCCACACTTACCAGCATCTGCAGGACATCGACATTGAGCCCTATGTCAGCAAGATGCTTGGTGTGGTTGAAATGTTGTTTACTTCCTTTTCACATCATGTTTTGGAATCTTTCGCATATCTTTTCAATAGTCACCGAATGTTTTCAAAGTATTGCACAATGTTTTTTTGCAATAACCTATTCATTAGTATTTATGAGCAGGCCTCCACATTTGCCATGTTGTGACAGGAACTGGATCTTTGGGTTTCTCATTCGTACGCATCACGTCTCTTATGCTGTCTTGTGGGCGGCTCTGGGTGGGCACGGGGAATGGCGTGATCATTTCTATCCCACTATCAGAGGGTAAGTGTCACCAAGCTGGTGTAGACACCTGACTTCACCAATTTTTGAAGTTTTATTTTGGACTTGAAGGTTATATTAAATATATATACTTAGGTCTTTTAAGGTCATTAAGAATCAAGTCTTAGAAATTTAAGAGACTTATTGGTACAAGAATGAAGTTATTCAATGGATTTGAAGTACATAAACAAAAAAAGCTTCCATGCCAATGAAGCAAAATTGAGCATTTGATTTGATGCAATTACACCTTATAACTACATTTATAATTAGAGGAGATGCTTGGCTTTGGTATACCTGCTGAAGGCCCCCATGCACATGAAGCAAAAGCTGGGGTTAAGCAATTGCTGCATGTCTGTCCATCTGTCCTTAAACATCAGTTTATGATTGAGGAACAACTTCATTTAAATTCGATGTATTTTGAACACGAATCGGAACTACCCAAGATAGATGATGCGTGATGGTGAAACCCAAAAGTTTGAGTGTACCAGGGTATGATAATTGGACAAATACAATACAATTTCCTGTGATATACTCCCAGCTTTGTTGTAATATCAAACATGTTTAAATATTATTTAAGCTTTCTGTACAGGAGAATTAACAACTAGCTTTCTTCTGCCTAATTAGCTCAACCTTGAAGTTATTCTCAACTTTGTTAGCTCAACTTCGACCTCTGCACGGCATCAAAGTTTAAATATTTTCCCATTCGTGTCTTTGTCAAATTTCCACTCGTTATTTTATTGTGTATGTGTTAGTGTGCTTCTAGTTAGTGTTGGTTTGCAATTCATGCAAACTTGTGTGTAATTAATCGTTTTCTGTTCGCACCTTGTGCGCGGCCTGGTAACTTGAGGCTCCCCTTCCTCCCGTTGGTGTTTTGTGAATTTCAGTTCTTTTCTTTGCTGTATTGCTTATTTCTTAGGTTTTTCTATTCTCCTCCTAACTTCCCTGAAGGGAGGAAATATATAGAAGGAGAGAAGGAAATATATATACAACAAGCACGTGCCCGGAAAAATATGCAACAAGCATGTGCCCGTGAGGAGAGAAGGAAATATATATATTTCCTTCTCTCCTCACGGGCACGTGCGTGTTGTCTCGCCCCACCCCCTTTATCTCCTTTTCTTCCATCTCCAGCCGATACTCGCCTTTCCAATTCGAGTTTCCTCCATCTCATTTAACCCTTTCTCCTTTCTCTGATCCAAGCCTGCTGTTGGCTTAGCGGTTAGGGTGCCGGCTTGGGATCCTAGGATCCTGGGTTCGAATCCCGATCGATCGCTGAATTAACGCCAGGGGGGTTGACTCAGCCTGTCATCCTTCCGAGGTCGGCAAATTGAGTACCAGCTTGCTGGGATGAATGATCACGGTGTGTACCCCGATTTAGAATAGGCACACTGTATCCCTGCGCATCGAAGAGCATGACCAAGGGTTGGCGTCAGGAAGGGCATCCGGCCATAAAAACATTGCCTCAAAACAGGGAACCATGAATTGTCATGGGGCCCGCAAGGCTAACCCCTGCTCTAGCGGGGAAAAATGGCCTTAAAACAATCATTCATTCATTCATTCCTTTCTCTGATCCACGCCCTCACTTCAGGGATTTTTCCCAGATTGTTTTTTAAAGGTTTGTTTAAATATGTTTAAACTTTCCCTGGCAGTGTTTTATTCAGTGGTTTATTACAACATGCTGTTTTTCTTCCTATTTAAAAGGCTTTTTTCAATTTCCTCATCAAATCATTCCATTTCAAAAAATAAAATCAATCTCTTTCAGTCATTCCTTTCTACATTCTCCAAAACTCATCTTCATTCCACCCCTCTATCATTTTCAAATGGATCTCTGACTTGAAAATCACAATAAACCCAGTTTGTAATAAATGTTCGTTTTTCATGAATCATCCACTTTCTAAAGTCCCCCCTCACCCCTCCCTTTCAATGCTCCCCCTTCACCTCTCCCCTCCTAAATTCCCCACTCGCCCCTCCCCTCCAAAACTCCCTCCTCACCCCTCCCTTTCAATTCTCCCCCCTCACCCCTCCCCTCCTAAATTTCCCACTCGCCCCTCCCATTCAAAACTCCCCACTCACCCCTCCCCTTCAAATCTCTCCCCCCCCCCCCCCCCCCCACCATCCCTCTCCAATTCTCCCCCCTGCCCCTCCTCCTCAAAGCTGCCTCCTCCCCACTTCCTCTCTCTCCCTTCCATCACATACCTCCACCTCCTCCAACCTTCGACTTTGCTCTGCCCTCAAACAACACCTCACTGTGCCTCTTCCCATCACCATCAAACCTTTTGTCGTCCTCATCTTTCCCTTTCTCCCAACTCTTCTGCAATCTCCGACACACGATAAACAGCTCTCCCTACCTCCCCCTCTCACCCCTTCCTCTATCCTGTACCTGATGCTCCCCCTCCCTCTTCCTTAACGGTATGGACCTCAAACATCCGGGGCCTTCGCTCAAACCTGATTGATCTCTCCATACAGGTTGCTTCTGACAAACCAGACGTAATCTGCTGAACAGAAACTTTCCTCCTTCAAGATGTCTCTGATTCCTTAATATCTCTCCCTGGTTACTCCCTCCTCCGGTATGATAGACCTGAGCCTCATCCTGGTGGTGGGGTTGCTATCTTTATCAAAAACTCTCTTCCTCACTCTCCTTGCACTGCCCTCTCTCCACGCCACCCCCAAGAGTACCTCTGGCTACGGCTTCCTCTCCAATCCCACCTTTTGTTCATATGTGTTCTGTACCGTCCTCCAAACAGTGATGACTCCATTTACATTTCGCTGTCTGAAACATGGACCAACTTCTATCCACTCATCCCAACTCTCTCTTCCTCATATGTGGCGACTTCAACTGTCATCATGCCAGCTGGCTGGGTGTCGGTTCCTCTCACACCAGCCATTGCACCTCAGCAAAGGACTTCTGCGACTCACTGGGATTGACACAATCTGTCAATTTCCCGACCCGGATCTCAGTCAATGGAGTATCTTCTCTTCTAGACTTGGACATGACTAACTTCCCTGCAAATGTCTGCTGCTCTTCTTCTGCTCCAATCGGTTCTTCTGATCATTTCCTTGTTAAAGTGGACATCTCTCTGGCCATTCTCAGAGAGCCTCCTTAGTGCCGACGAGTCTGGCATTTCACTCAGGCTGATTGGCAAGGTCTTCAAGCAGCCATCAATCATCTGGACTGGTCTCCCATCTCTACTACCTCTGACGTCAACTCTTCCTGGGAATTCTTCCAAAGTAAACTGCTCTCTCTCATGCACAGATTCATTCCATCTCGCCTTCAGTTGTCGTACCCTTCCTCCCGTCCATGGTACACTGAAGCTTGTGGTGAGGCAGTTGCCATGAAGCAACTTGCCTTCACCTCATGGAAGGCTAATCCAACTGAAGGTAATCTCAGTTCCTTTCACAAAGCTTGGAACAAGTGTGTGTCTACCCTCAGGAGAGCCAAGAAACAATATCTCTCCACTCTCAAGACTGAATTCTCAAACCTGACTCCCTCTTCCAAATCCTGGTGGCGTCTGGTCAAATCTGTTTCTGGTGTTTGTTCCCCTTCCTTCCCCTCCCTTACCTCAAATGGCTACACAGCTGACACCGTACATGAAAAAGCCGAATGCCTCAACTCTGTGTTTGCCTCAAAATCTGGTGTCCCAAACCCATCTCTGTTTGTTCCCACCTTTCCCAGTCGAACCCAGCTGCTCCTGGACTCTGTGTCCTTTTCTCATGACAAGGTGGAAAAGTTTTTGTCAAACCTCGACTCTGATTCTGCAACTGGACCAGACGGCATCAGCCAACGGGTCCTAAAATCCTGCTCTGCAGCTCTTATCTCACCCTCTCTTTTGCTCAAGGTCGTCTGCTATCTGCTTGGAAATCAGCCAACATTACCGCTTTACACAAAAAATGTGCAAAACAGATCCTTGCAACTACAGACCAATCAGCCTGCTCCCAATAATCAGCAAGGTCATGGAATATATCATTGCTTCTGACAACAAATCCTTCCTCTTCTCCAATGACTTGATCTCGGATCATCAATTTGGATTCAGACCAGGTCATTCTACTCTGGACATGCTGCTTCTGCTGTCTCAACAATGGATGGACGTCCTTGATGCCAAACAGGAAATCAGAGCTGTCTCCCTTGACATATCATGTGCCTTTGATACGGTCTGGCACCCCGCTCTGCTCACCAAATTATCCTCCTATGGTATCCATGGAAATCTCCATGCATGGCTTGCGGACTTCCTCTCTGGTCGTAGTCAACGTGTGGCCCTTTTCTGGTCTTCATCAATGATCTCTCCGACTCTCTGGAAAATCCTCTCTTTCTCTTTCCTGATGACTCGACTCTCTTCCGATCCATACTTAGTCCCTCAGATTGGCAGTCTGCAGCCTCCTCACTCTCTGCAGACCTGGACAAAATGACAGACTTGTCAAACAAGTGGAACATGTCTTTCAATCCCGACAAATTTCACACTCTTACGATGTCTCTCCAAAAAGCCTGACTGTACAACCCTCCCATCTACTTTCTCAAAAATCCTCTCCAAGAAGTTCTGTCAATCAAGCTTTTGGGTCGCATTATCTGCCATGATCTTTCCTGGGAAAACCCCCATTTCCAAGCTGGCCCTCCAAAGCCAGTCGCCGACTGGGCATCCTCCGTCGTGCGAAGTCCTTCTTTGGCACACCTGAGCTCCTCACCACATGCAAAGCTTTCATCCGCAGCTCAATGGAATACTGCTCTCCCCTCTGGGCTGGTGCTCCTGCCTCACACCTAGCTCGTCTTCACGCTGTTGAAACCAAAGCTTTCAGAATCATTGGAATCTCCCGCGATGAAGCTAACTCCAAGGGCCTTTCACTCACTCACCACAGGTTGGTGGCCTTTCTGTCTTCAACCGACTCCTCTCCAGCCTTGCTCCTCCAGCTCTGTCTGTGCTTTTTCCCCAAATATTCCTGCAGGTCGCGCAAGATCTGCCTGCAACCCTCTTATGGTTAAATTCCCAAAATCGAGACTCTCTATTCACCTACACTCTTTCATTCCTCTTTTCTCCCGCCTCTGGAACAAACTCCCTCACTCTCTTCAATCCCACTCCTCCCCCCAAGTCTTTAAAACAGCTGTTCACCGCCGTCTCTTATCAAGGTCTTGGATGGGGGAAGATCTTTTCTACCCTCCTTAATTCACCCCAGATCCACTTTTTTGAAATACCGACTTCTTTCCTGAAAGTCCTAGCAGTGTCCATGTGTTTTTTACCTCTCCCCCCCCCCCCCCCCTTCCCGTGCGTCCTACCCCCAAGCCCTCTCCCACCCACAGATCTCCCGATGTCCCTGCTCTCAAATGTTGTACTTGTGTGTTTCCCTCTCTATCCCCATCTTGTCTCCCGCTCCCTTTATCATATGTTTTATGTGTCAGTTTGTCTTTTTTGAATCAATATTAGCTCTTACATGATCCTTGATCTTGTATACAAAAAAAATGTAAAAAACCATCACCCGTAATGTACCAAGGTTTGTTCACGGCATTAAGAAAATCAGGGTCTAAGGGGTATTATGGGGATGGGGGAGGGAGGGGAAAGGGATGAAAGTGGGTCCAGGTTTGACACCTCAAAGTAGGTATTTGCTTTCTTCTCAGAAACTACACGCACAATTTCAATGAAACTTGACCCCAACCTTCATCACCCATGATGCATCAACTTTTGTTCACGGCATAAAAACATAGGGGTTGTGTGTGTAGTTTTCTACTACATCAGAGGTCAACTCAGAGGTGAGTGTGCATACCTCTAGGCCCGCCAATCAGCTCAATAATGGGAGCATAATTACTTTAACCTGCTCACGTGCCTCTGCCCTAATCACCAATAATGATAATGCCTTATTAAAGACTCGCTGTACATTGAATTTGTTAATGCATTTTTCCAAATTGTTTTCCCTTGTATAAACAAATATCTTGTTTGTTTTTTTTCCATCTCCACCATGTCCCATCCATTTTCTGGAAAATCTAACTATCCATATCATTTTTTTGCTGCTTGCACGTTTTACAATGCTTACCATGCACATTAATTGGCATGAATCAACATTCTATTTTCCTTACCTATTTTCCTATTTTCCTTTTCCTATTCTGCTTTTTCCCCCTAACTTCTTACTCCAAAAATACCACAAACCATTTCTTAACATATTGACCTCCTATCTATTTTTCTGTTGCAATTTTCTTCCCTTTTGTTTTTCTTTTCTTGTTTTTCTTACCCATCTAAACATCTTAAACTACCAACAGCAGTAATCAGCAGTGAAAGTGGATCTTCCAATGGTAAGTTATTCTCACGTCCTCGTCCCTTGCATGCCTCGGTATTCAAAATGTAGTTGTTTTATTATTCTGCCATAAAGAGCAGCATGTTCTAATTACCTGATACAAATTTCCAAAGGATTTGTTTATTCTTTGGTAATTATATCCAAATACTCATCCAGCTAAATTAGAGGGTTTATTTTCTTTTAATGAGGAAGTTACAGAGCCTCGGCATTATATTGTGGCATCCAAGTTTTGGACTGGCTTGATTGTGGAATGAGTAAAGCCTTGTTGCATTACCTTCTGTGGTGTGGTTTTTACTCCCATTGCTGGTCCAGATCTTGGCTCAGAGAGGAAATAGGCACTCACTGTGTTTATTTGCGAGTATAACTGCCACTGTGGTACCCCATTGACCATTGCAATTACATCCAAGTTTTGGGGTTTTAGTTGCAACTTGGAATATAATTAATGAAGGGGTTTAGTGTCTCTTTCTGCTCTCCGTTCTCGAGTTTTTATTAGTCCCCTACCGGTGTACAGTGTACACCGGAGGGGACTATAGGTTTGCACTCCGTCCCTCCGTCTGTCAGTCCGTCACGCAAAGAACAGTTTTCCGGACTGTTTTTCTAAACTCTTAAGGCCAATGATTTCAAACTTGGCACATGGTTTCCTCATGATAAGTTACAGATCAAGTTCGAACTTCACGACGTTTCGATCATTTTTGACAAAGTTATGGCACTTTGAACTTTGGTAATTCTGATCATTCTGATGCTCCTTAACTCAGTGCCATTTTAAGTTTTAATTTCCTTTAAAAACCATTTTCTCTGCAATAATAGGACCGATTGAGATCAAATTTTCACCGTAGGGGGGACTCGGTCTGTAGAATATTTTAATGGTAATTATGACGTCACAGGTCACGTGGTTCGGCCACCATATTGTTTTTCGTGAAAACACGAAAACTCCTTTTTCTCTGCAACTGCTGAACAGATCGAGGCCAAACTGCAGGCAAAATCGCATACCCATGACGAAGAAAAAAGTCAGCGAGCATGACGTCATGCGTCACATGGTTTCAGAGTTATGACGTTTTTGAGCATGAACATTTAAAACCGAGCTCCTCCCTCATTTTTGATCCAATCGAGGGAAACTTCACAGATCTGTTCAGCATGTCAGTCTACTAAAATGTCCTTTTGGAATTTGCGACAAGGCACGTGGTTTGGCAGATATCGTTAATTAAACGAAAATATTTTTAAAATGGATATCTCTTGAATCGCTGGTACCTCAGACCGTGAGTTGGTAATTATATAATTCACATAGTGCAATACGTGCAGGCTGCTCCACGGAGCGACCTTGCGGGCTTATCAACGAGGCGAGGTGTGACACACATGTGTCTCAGCATACCTCAGATCAAGTTTGAAAACCAGCATCAACCGTGCATAAATTTGCATATTCGATCATTTTTGACAAAGTTATGGCACTTTGAACTTTGGTAGGGGACATGTATTGCACTCAGAATGCTTGATTGCTTGATTGTAATTCTAAATACTTGATTCTAAATACTCAGAATGCTTGATTGTAATAACAATCCTGTAATATGCCTTTGTTAATCTTGACTAACTTTACTGGGAAGGCAACAGCAAACCATCCAGCATGATCCTTGCCAAGAGACTGCTTCAGCAGCACTGATAGTACATGGTGTTATGTAGAATTATTATATGTGAGTGCAAAATTTGCTACACTACTGGAACCAATGTTTTTTTGCATCTATATACCCTTGGCAACAAGACCTGAGTTGGTTCCATTTTTTTCAATGGCGTCTTCGGCGGCCATTTTGAATTTCAAAATGGCCGCCGTTTTTTGCAATTTTGTATGTATTCTAATTTCTACGGTCTTAAACTACACATAGATAACTATAATTACAATAATGAAAGAAATATGAACATTTGCTTTATTCTTTTTTGTCTTACAGGTATTCATAGACAAGTTGGATTTCAGCTTCACCGCCGCATAATGTCATCGTTTGAAGAGCCGCCTTCTACGAAGCAATGCACAAGTTACGAACTTTGTGTATTCTGCCAAGAGAGAACTCCTGAACCTTTGGTTTACGTTGCTCATGCCAATTTCAAATGTGCAATTTCAAATTTCCAGGGAGCCGCCACCACCAAAACACAATCACGCAATGAAAAGATAAATGGAACATGTGCACTTATTGGACGGCACATCATCCAGGAGTTCAAATCTGATCGGCAGGTGCAATATCAGCCAAAGTCCTCAACTTCAACCTTCAGGTTCACAACTGAAACGCCATTAGGGGTTGGACTTTCACTCCATAGCCATCATGCACACCGCAGTCGCAGAGACATAGACATGTTGTACCAGAGTGGCGTTGGTGTTTCATATCAACGTGTAAAGGAGATCACTTCAAAGATTGCCACCACAGTCCAAGAGAATATGAATGAATTCAATGGCGTTTACATGCCTCCAGGACTGTTGAAAAATCTGCCAATCAGATGCTCAGCTGATAACATAGATGCCAAGGTAGACACAGCTGATGGACGGAACACATTCCATGGGGACTGCTCTTGCTGTCTATCAACGAGTTCCCCCAGATGTATCAGAATACGAGACTGTAGCTGAACCACTGAAGCTGCATGACAACACCTCAACAAAACTTGAGAACATCCTGCCAACTGTGACTGAAATGTCTGACTGTACAATTACTGGTAACCCCAAGCCAAGTCGAGGTCCACGCTATGAAAACTTTAAACTTGGTCAGTATCGAGATAAAGTTGTTAATACAACACAGCAAGACTTTGCATGGCTACTTTCACGGTATTCACAGAGGCACCATGAAGAGACATCAGACGGTATACCAGTTTGGTCAGCATACAATTCTCGTGTGTGCACTCCAGAAGAGAACAAGACACCCAACCTTGATCAAGATCACACAATGCCTATCATTAAGGCACCAGCTCATGAGTGGACAACACTGGTGACAGTTCTTGAGAAGCTTTCGTACCTCAATAGTGTTGTGTGTCCAGAAAACACTGGAACGATCTTAGTTACATTTGACATGGATCTTTACAAGAGGGCCCTAAAGTTAGAATATCTTCATGACCAATATGCTGAGAAATGGATGGTATGCCCTGGTGGTTTCCACACTGTCTTGTGTGCACTAAGGTGCCTTGGGAGGACTGTTGAGCACAGCGGGCTTGATGAAGCTTGGAGCAAGGATCTGTACAGCACTGTGACAGTAAATCAGATACTCAATGGGAATCACCACAATCGTGCTGTTCAAGCTCATGAGCTCACATTAGAGGTATTCTTTGATCTCTGGCTTTCAGAATTTCTGAAAGAGAAGCCTGCAGTTGTAGAAGCTCTATCTGCCTGTATGGATAACTTGATAGAAGCAAACAAGAAAGAGGTAGGCATTCAGGAAGCCCATCACAACTTCTAATGGAGATTGAACATCTAAACTTGGAAAAGCAGCCGAGTGATTTTGACAGGAGCCACAGTAAATTCCCAATGTATCAATGGGCACGAATGTACATGAGGCAAGTGTTGGCGCTGATTAACTTCACACGTTCACTGAAGCAGCCAGATTTCTTCCTGTACTTGGCGTCTCTAGAAAATTTGTGCATATACTTCTTCAGCTACAACCCACTAGATTATGCTCAAAACAAGTTGTTAGCCAAAGATATTTCTCAAAAAACGTCTGTTAACTGGATATAAGTGTTCTGGTGGATTTTCTGTACAGGGAATGACAAAAATGCCAGAAAAAATGGTTAATCAAAGTGTTTTATGTGAAAAGATACATACAAAATTGCAAAAAATGGCCGCCAAATACGCCATTGAAAAAAATGGAACCAACTCAGGTCTTGTTGCCTAGGGTATAAGGATGCCAAAAAACATTGGTTCCACTCGTGTAACAAATTTTGCACTACAATGACACAACACCATGTACTATGACGTTTTGTCAAGAGTATGGTATGACGATGATGATGATGATGATGATGATGCTCACCTTACGATGTCTGACCAGCACCAGCAAAGGCAAATGGCACCGAGATGAATGCTGGCACCACTGCACGCCCAGGCATGGCAGTTCGGGTATACGGGAGTGAGCTCGGGGAAAATCTCACACCGGCGACGTTTGTGCCATATTGCTCAATGGCTGATGCACATCTCTGCTTCCATGGCCATCGTGATGCAGTGAAGTTCTTCCTTGCAGTGCCAGGTAATCAGCCTTCATAGGCTCCATAGCTGAGGCTGGTGCTGCCCTGTTGATAACTTTATTGATGCGATTGTTTTGGTTGTTGAAATTATCTTCATTTGTATTTACTCGCAGGTGACTTTTTCATTGTGAGGCTATTTCATGGCACTCTTGCTGCTTCCTTTCATTTTGTCTTTCCTTGCATTTGTTCTTGGTTTGTTTTTTTTCTGCTGTAGCAAACTTCTGTTTCTGCCTAATACTTCATGCCCTTTTGCCTTCCTTTTCATGCTGTTCCATATTCCCAGCTCAGCTCCTGCCTAAAGGTGTGTTTGCTCTTCTCACAATCACCGACCGAATTTCTGCACACTTTTACCATTAATCACTCCCACATCAGTATGAACTATTTGTGAAATTATAATAGTAAAAGTTAAATAATGTGTATTTGAAAGTTATTGATGTAAATATTTTTGTCAGCAATATCTATTCTTACCAATGTATTGAACTGTTAAAGTTATTTCAACTGCCCGTTAAAAATCATTTTTCAGAAACTACAACATTCACTAATGCTTGGGAACAATGCAAATGTAGTCTGTCAATTGGATTTTTTAACCGGTGAAGTGGCTTAAATATTTGGCGATGTCCTTCCTTCCATCCGTCCGTCCATCCGTCCAAAATGACAAAGAAGAACCTTTCTAACCCATGGTGTTTAATTCTAAAGAGTTATAAAGGGTAATTTCAATGGGTTTTGTTAGTTTCTAGGCTTTGCCTATTTTATATTACTAGGGCGTGCCCGTACGTGGGTGCAAAAAAACATGCGTGCAAACAACAACAACAAAAAAAAACTTTGAAACCACGTGGCAGTAACGACCACAGAACCCCCCCCCCCCCTCTATTTACATGAAATGGTTTGGTCCATTCGCAAAGCCAAAGCGAACGGCTTGCGAGTACGGTAGAACCCCCCCCCCCCCCCTCTATTTACATGAAATGGTTTGGTCCATTCGCAAAGCCAAAGCGAACGGCTTGCGAGTACGGTGACCATACCTTGGGAACCACTTGTCCGATTAATTTCAAACCTTGAAAAGGCACATCCTCGGGTCCCCAGCAATATACCTGGCAAGTTTCAAGTATATCGGACCCGTGGTTGTCGAGAAACAGCGGTCACAGACACACAGACACACACACAGAGATTACTGGAATTATAGATAGATAAATGGCAAACTGAACCGCTTCCTTTGGACACAGGTGCGATTTTTATTCACATAGTATGGGGTGTTTTTTTTTTGTTGTTGTTGTTGTTGTTGTTGTTGTTGTTGTTGTTGTTGTTGAAGACCTGTCCCGGATTGTAACCCTAGCCAAGAAACTTATTCGGCAAAAGCAATGCTCTGTATCGAGGAGCATGGTACACGTTTGATTGATTCCTGAAAAAAACAGATGATCAAACAGCTTCCCTTTTTGTTGAATGTGATACAACTACATCCACATGAACAATTTCTACTCATATATTCGCCATTCAGACGTTTTTCAGAGGTACATACACTCGTCTTTAAGTTGTCAAGCCTGGGTTTGAATACCGACCCAGCTAAAAACCATCATCCCGCTGTTTCACAGACAGGTTGATTCATTAATGTGTGTGCGGTCCCACAGATGGATGCTAAACAGGTGTCCTGTCTGCTAGCATTAGTTGGTGGACTTTAAAGACCCCATGGTGTCCTTTGCGAAGAGTTGGGGAGCCATTGCTGATACCATGAACAAATTCCAAATTCCTGCCCTAACCAGCAGAGGGCATGACATCAGCTGCTTAGCCGTACTCTCAGCCAACAATGCTGCCCTGCAGCCTTATACTGCATAGAAATGAAGAAGACCATGATTAACACATTAAACATAGACTTTTTCTATTTTATCACATATTTGTGTTACTATTTGTGAAGCTATCAGTCACTCTGTTGCATTTACAAACCAGGATGTATTTTCAGTGTTTTTAAGGCTTTTGTTTTAAAACAAATATGGCGGCCGAACCACATGACCGATGACGTCATCATGATTTTTTTTTTCTCCACTAATTTATTCCTAGATTATGCTCAAGAAATTTCATCTTAATCGGATGAAGTTTTGTACTTGTCAAATTATGACATCATAATAGAGGCACCTATGACATCATCATTAACAGATGTTATTCCACATGGAGTTCTTTACATTGAGCCTTGTCTCAATTTTTTATATTCAGTGCTTTCTAAGATATAGAGGTGCAAAGTTTTTCGGTTTTTCCAAGATGGCGGCCGAACCACGTGACCTGTGACGTCAAAGTTATCAAAAATTCGACAGGTGGAGTTGCACCCATGGTGAAAATTTCCTGTCAATCAGACCAACGGTTGCAGAGAAAATGATATTTTTTCTGTGCGGACAAACAAACGGACTCAAATGCAATACCCTCTCCTCAGGTGAGGGAGGGTAACTAGAATGGCACTCAGTTGAGAGGATACCTTCGCCAGGCTGAACAGTTTATGTTTTGTCGTCTACTGATAGACCCTATGTGGATTCGGACCTGAAGCAGAATCAGATTGACTTGTTCTTTTCGCCTAACAACAAAGTGATACTCCTAGTTTTGCCATAATTTGCCCACAACCTTTTGAAATGTCATGCTGGAAAATCGTTTTTTGTCCCTATCACTCAATGGTGAAGAATCAACTTAAATTTATAAAATTCTCGTATTCGGATCCGGATTCGGATCGTCACAAAAATTCCCTTCAGAACTCCCAACCCACCCCTCCCCTTCCAATCTTCCCCTCACCCCTCCCCCTCAAATTTCTCCCCTCACCCTTCCCCCTAAAATCTTGCCCCCTCACCCCTCCCTTTCAAAACTCTCCCCTCACCATTTTTCTTCAATTCTCCCCTCTCACCCCTCCTCCTCAAAGTTGCCTCTTCCCCGCTTCCTCTCCTTTCCAACTAATACCTCCACAGCCTCCAACCTTCGACTTCACTCTGCCACCCCTCAAACAACTCCTCACAGTACCTCATCCCATCACCTTCGAACCTTTTGTCCTCCTTATCCTTCCTCTTCTGCAATTTCCGTCACACTATCCACAGCTTTCCCTACCTCACCCTCTCCTTCCTCGTTCTCAACAATGGATGGAGGTCCTCAATGCCAAACAGGAAATCAGAGCTGTCTCACTTGACATATCACGTGCCTTCGATACGGTCTGGCACCCAGCTCTGCTCACCAAACTCACCTCCTATGGTATTCAGGGAAATCTCCACTCATGGCTTGCGGATTTCCTCTCTGGTCATAGGCAACATGTGGCCCTGAATGGGTTTCTCTCATCTCCTCTTCCTGTTCAGGCTGGAGTTCCCCAAGGTAGTGTTCTGGGCCCTGTGCTTTTTCTGGTCTTCATCAATGATCTCTCAGACTCTCTGGAAAATCCTCTCCATCTCTTTGCTGATGACTCCACTCTCTGCCGCTCCAAACCTCATCCCGCAGATAGGCAGTCTGAAGCCTCTTCACTCTTTGCAGACCTGGACAAAATCACAAACTTGTCAAACAAGTGGAACATGTCTTTCATTCCTGACAAATCTCACACTCTCACTATGTCTCTCCGAAAGACCATCTGGACAACCCTCCCATCTATCTTCTCAACAATCCTCTCCAATAAGTTCTCTCACTGAAGCTTTTGGGTCTCACTATCTGCCATGATCTTTCCTGGGAAAACCACATTTCCAAGCTGGCCTCCAAAGCCAGTCACCGACTGGGCATCCTCTGTCATGCAAAGTCCTTCCTTGGCACACCTGAGCTCCTCGCCACATACAAAGCTTTCATCTGCAGCTTTATGGAGTACTGCTCTCCCCTCTGGGCTGGTGCTCCTGCCTCACACCTATCTCGACTTCACGCTGTTGAAACCAAAGCTTTCAGAATCATTGGAATCGCCCGCGATGAAGCCGATTGTGAGGGCCTTTCACTCACTTACCGCAGGCAGGTTGATGGTCTTTCTGTCTTCTACCAACTCCTCTCCGGCCTAGCACACCCAGTCTGTGCTCTGTTCCCCAAATATTCCTGCAGGACGCACAAGATCTGCCAGCAACCCTCTTCTGGTGAAACTGCCAAAATCAAGACTCTCTGCTCACCTTCACTCTTTCATTCCTCTTTTCTCTCGCCTCTGGAACAAACTCCCTCACTCTCTTCAATCCCTCGCCTCCCTCCAGGTCTTCAAAACAGCTGTTCACCACCATCTCTTATTTTCCCCCATCCAAAACCTTGATCTTTCTACCCCCATTAATTCACCCTACATCCACCTTTTTGAAATACCGACCTCTTTCCTGGAAGTCCTAGCAGTGTCCTTTTGTTTTATACCTCTCCCACCCCCACACACACCCCCCTTCCCCTGCCTTCTCCTTCACACAATTCTCCCAATGTCCCTGTTCTCCACCGTTGTTGTGCTTGTGTGCTTCCCTCTCTCTCCCCATCTTGTCCCCCGCTCCCTTTATTATATGTTTCATGTGTCCGTTTTTTGTTTTTTTGTGATTAATGTTAGGTCTTACACGAGCCTCGATCTTGGGAAAAAAAAAAAACGCCCTATATGAAGTTTCAGTTGAATATGTTACAGAATTTGGGGGGAAAAAGTCTGACAAACCACAGGTGGGATGGATGGATGGATAGACCGATGGAGAGCAAACCAGATAGACAGATGTATTCAAAAAATATATACACAAAGAATTAAGTTAAGCACCCCCCCGTTTTTTTACAACCTCGCACATTACAAGTTTGTTGTCGTCAAAACAGTGTAATATACCCATGATATTGCTATATTTTCTGGAGAAGTGATATTATGGTCACATAAAAACATAACAATCATGCCGTTTTCAATATTTTATTCTGAATAATTTAAGGTGAAATTTTTTGGGAATTTTAGGCATATTTTCACCTCAATTTAAGTATGGAGCTATAGGTCCATCACGGACAGTGTGGATGACGTTTATGTTTTCTAACGTACAGTCATTGTTCTGAGAAGACCTCTAGCGATCTTTGCGTCAATAACGTGTGTAGGACCCACGTGATCGGATCACTGACTCAACCCTACGTCTCATAGACCCTGTAAGCCGTCGTATGCGTTGCTGTGGCAGGTTGTTCCATTCCCGATGTAATGCACGTTCCAATTCATCCAGATTGGCTATTGGAGGGACCATCTTCGCAATTTGTCGTCCCAACATGTCCCAAACGTGCTCGAGGGGGTTCAGGTCAGGACTGTACGCAGGCCAGGGGATGGTTGTCACAGCACCTTGCTCCATCCGATCACGTGGGTCCTACACACGTTATTGACCTTTGGCGGAGGTAATTGGATTCAGAGCACTACGAAAGGATATGATATCAAGAGCCAGTGAATGATAACTGAATTGCTCTCTGTTTCAGTGTCCATGATTGATCATTGATTATTCAATTTCTGTCTCTGCTGTTATCCTGCTCTCGTGAAGCGAAAAGCAGGGTTAGGTATTCAGTTGGGTACGTGTGGCGTACGCGCGTCTGCATTTTTAAAATTCATTTTCTCAGCAACCGTTCGTCCGATTGACACGAAATTCTACCTTAGGAGCGCCTACAGCTGTAGAATGCTTTATTCATAATTATGTCGTCATAGGTCGCATGGTACGGACGCCATCTTGGAAAAACGTTACACCTCTATATCTCCGAAATCGCTCAGTGGAAAAAATTGAAACAAGGCTCATTGTCAAATACTCCCCATGGGGAATAAGATATGTTAATGATGATGTCATCGGTGCTTTCATTATGACGTCATAATTCGACAAGTACAATGCTTGATCTGATCAGTATGGAAAAAAAATTCCTTCCAACTGTTAGTCCGATGGACACAAAATTTTGACCATAGGAGCGCTTCCTTCTGTAGATTTTTTAAAATGATAATTATAACCTCATAGGTCATGTGATAAAGGCACCATCTTGGAAAAACTGAAAAACTCTGCACCTCTATCTCCAAAACCGCTTCATGGAAAAAATTTAAACTTGGCTCATTGTAAAGAACTCCATATGGTGAATAAGTGTTGTTAATGATGACGTCATTGGTGCCTTAATTATGACGTCATAATTCGACAGGGACAACCCTTAGTCTGATCAGTTTTAAATTTTTTGAGCTTAATCTACACAGCAATTATATTAGAGAATATAAATTTATGATGTGATCACTCACGTGGTCTGGCAGCCATATTGGATCAAAGAAAAAAAAAACCTTCAAAAAGAGCAGAGTTGGCTCGCACCAAGTTGACTGCGCAGGGTAACTATTCTAAGAATGCCATCTAGTTTGTCATGTGGTCACCAGTAATTTGGTCCATATACATTTGTGTTGATCAACATAGTTTGTTTCACATTTGAATAGCAACCTGTTTGTGCACTAGAATCCATATTGCTATGTACCTAGATGAAATGTGGGTGTGAGACGAATGGGAGGGGTGGGAGATAGGTGGTTGAAAGAGTAATTTTGTGACTTTGGCCAACAAGTACCGCAACAGATATCAGTGTTATTAAATTACTGAGCCGTGGCGACGTTACACGATATTTAATTAATGATGGTGCTGAGTTGAACATGCAAGTCAAGCAAGTTGCTGCTTGTAATTACTGTCGTGAAAATCAAGCTCAGACACGACTTGACCCTTGGGTAGGTTTAATATCATTTAGATCTGTGGTAACGTCCTGTAAAATACATTCAAGCAATAGACATTAGATCCAGAGTATTACATGGGCAATGTCCGATATCAATAGGCAAAGCAAAACGAGCGCAGCATATAGGGGCGTACATACCATTCAACTACAGGACTATGTCACAGTAAGTGGCGCTAGAGTGGCCTTGCGCCCGCGGTTGTCCCGGGTCTTATAGACGCCCCCTTAGTGGGATACACGAGCACACCCTGGGTTCACCTTCGGTTTAATTTCACTACATTCTCCCCGCCGTTAAAACTATACTGCCGCTAGGCAGGTTGCAAGCAAGCGTCAGCAACAATCGAAAGGGGCACGTCAACCCACGTCAGTCGGTCCACCCGTAGCGGTCGGGGCGGCGAACGACCCTGCCAGTTCGGGTTCGGAAACTACCGGGTACGGCGTCCCCAAGCCCGGAGTCCCCCGCGTCGGAATAGCTGTCGGAGGGGGTGCCCCAGAGCCATCAGGCCAGGGAGGAGGTGACGACGGAAGCGGCGGTAGTAGTTCCATCGTGGAAGCTTCGGTAGAGTCCATAGACTCGTAGATGGGTTCGTCGATATCTCCGTCGCCGCCCCCACAAGGGGCGAGATGGCGCACGGAGACAGTAGACTCGCGGCCGTCCGCCGTTAACACACGAGCATGCTCGGGATTAGCCTGGAGGACCCGCACCTTATCAACGAGGGGGTCGTACTTGCTAGCGCAAATCGTTCGTTTGAGATAGGCAGGCCCCGGCTCAGCGAGCCAGCTGGGTAAAGATTGGATAATACCCGAGCTTCTCGGGTGGTGGAACAGTCTTTCGTGAGGTGTCTGGTTGGTGGCGGTACATCGGAGAGCCCGGATCGAGTTTAGAGCCGCATGTAGCGACCACGCCCATTTATCGAGGCCCCGGCCGAGGGTCCTGAGGCTGAGCATGACGGCCCTCCATATAATCCCATTAAAGCGTTCGATCTGCCCATTAGCCTGGGGCCGGTACGGGGTGGTGTAGCTCGAAGCGACATTATTTTGGAGCAAGTAGCCCCTCACCTCCTGAGACAGGAACACCGCACCCCGATCGGTATGTACATAGGCCGGATACCCAAACATAGAAAACAAATTCTGCAGGCACCGTATAACGGTGGCAGCCGACATATCCCCGCACGTATAAGCAAAGGGGAATCGCGAATACTCATCAACGATAGTGAGCAGATAACGAGAGTTACTTGACACCGGCAGCGGCCCTTTGAAGTCCATCGCCAAGCGCTCCCACGATCTAGTAGCCCGAACCAGCGTCCCCATAGGAGGGTTGTAAAACCGCGGTTTGAGCTCCGCACAGATAGTGCCATCACGGCAGATCCGGCGGATGTCCTCAATCGAGTACGGCAGATTACCACTGCGCACAAAATGCGCGAAACGCGCTACCCAGGGATGACCAATATTGCCGTGCAAAACGCGCAGCCCCTCCAAAGTTACAACCCCCGCGCAAGTGGCCGGCCTCGATAAGGCGTCGGCGACCTGGTTATCCTTCCCCGGGCGGTATTTGATGGTGTAGCAGAAGTCGGCGAGTTCGATACGCCAGCGAGTGATTTTCTCATTCTTAATGCGTTGAGCATGTAAGGTATCGTACATGAATGCAACGCTTTGTTGGTCCGTGACGATTTGGAAACTCCGCCCAAGCAGATACGGCCGCCACCGCCGAATTGATTCGACGATCGCGTACGCTTCCTTTTCGACAGACGAATGCCTCCGCTCAGCGGAGGTGAGCGTCCTCGAAAAGAAGGCTACAGGGCGTCCCCCTTGGGAGAGGGTCGCCGCTATCGCATGATCCGAGGCATCACTTTCCAAGACGAAAGATGCACTCTCGTCAATCGTCGCGACAGCGGCGCTAGTGATGTCGGCTTTAAGGCCCTCGAAGGCCGCCATGGCGGCCGGGCCCATGGGGAACGTGTCGCAGGCCACGAGGGGGCGGAGCTTCGCGGAGAAATTTTGCACCCACTTTGAATAGTGGGCGAACAGCCCAAGAGAGCGTTTCAGCGAAGCCCGATCGCTAGGCGGAGCCATATTGAGCAAAGGTCGCAGACGCTCCTCATCCGGAGAGACAGAGCCATGGGTCACGGTGTACCCCAGAAGGTCTACCGTGCGTAGAGAGTAACGACACTTGCCCTCATTCATGGTTAGGCGATACTTCTGTGCGACCTCGAGGAAGCGCTTCAGATTAGCGTCGTGATGCCCCTGGTCGTACCCACAAACCGTAAGATTGTCCAGATAGACAAAGACATCGGTCAAGTTCTCCTTCGCAACAAGGTCATCCATAGCCCTCTGAAAACAAGCGACCCCGTTAGTTACCCCAAAAGGAAGTCGAGTGAACTGGTACAACCGCTGACCCGATTCAAAGGCTGTATAGACGCGATCAGCCCGAGAGATGGGGACCTGATGATATGCACTACGCAGATCGAGAGTGCTATAAACGGAATACCGGGCCACCTGGCGTACCAGGGCATCCATCCCCGGTAATGGGTAGGCATCCAGCTGGGTAAAACGATTAATCGTTTGTGAGTAGTCGATTACCATGCGCCGACGGTGGGCCTCACTGCGCACCACTAAGACTTGGGCCCGCCACGGCGACCTACTGGGTTCAATGATACCGTCCTTTAAGAGCTGGGCCGTTTCCTCCGCAATGAATTGCGCGTCTGCGCGAGAGTAGCGCCGCGATTTTACGGCTACAGGGGTACAATCAGCGGTCAGATTGGGGAACAGCGAGAGAGGCTCCACGTCCATCTGAGCGAGGGCGCACACAGCTAACGTGTCCAGCCCACCGAAGTCTATTTCCAGACGTCCATGTCGCTTAAGGAAATCAAGGCCTAACAGAATGTCGGCACATAATGCAGGCAATACCATGAGATACACGTCTGGGAACGTGCGTCCCTTTATCACAAGTGTCAATCGACATGCCCCTTTCGTGCTCAGCCGAAGTCCTTGGGAGGCCATGAAGATCCGTCGTGTAGTCCCGAGAACCGGCCACCCATGTTGATGCACCAGTCGTTGATCGATAAAACTATCCGTAGACCCCGTGTCGATCAAAGCTTGCGCAAAAACGCCCGCGACCGTGAGCGGAATGATGGCCTGCGCAAGACCGGCCGACCCGGCAGGGATTGCGCTGTCCGGGCGAGAAGATCGCGCCTCGCGAGTGGATCCCACTCCGGCTGCAGTCTTCCGGTCGCTCATGGTGGATCCTCGTGACGAGTGCATAGGTGGCTCCTCTGCAGTGTCATGTACATCGTAAAACCCGCTGTCAGAGGTCGTTCCCACGCCGGCTGCAGTTTGCCGGTCGTTCGGTCCCCGTGACAAGCGGATAGGTGGCTCCTCTGCAGTTTCAAGTACATCGGAAAACCCACAGTCAGGGGTCGTTCCCACGCCGGCTGCAGTTTGCCGGTCGTTCGGTCCCCGTGACAAGCGGATAGGTGGCTCCTCTGCCGTTTCAGGTACATCAGAAAACCCACTGTCAGAAGACGTTCCCACGCCGGCTGCAGTTTGCCGGTCGTTCGGGCAGCCCGTGGAAGGACCCCGTGACAAGCGCATAGGTGGCTCCTCAGCAGTTTCATATGCCGGAGTGAGGGCGTGTGATTCGTAAGAGCCGCCGTCAGATGGCGCTCGAGTCACGTGCTGCGTTGACCGCACATCGAGAGGAGTTTCCAAAGCAGGAGCGTGTCGTCTGCTTGAAGGTGGTGTTCGAACGCCAGTCAAGGTCGGTCGCTCCGCGGCCGGTCGCATTCGCGCCATGTGTTTTGGCGGCCCGGCGTATCTCACCAAGGTCGTGCGTGCAGCCAGGGGCCCGCGAGAAGGAGGTTTGCTCATCAAAGCCGAGTGAGGCGCCCCGTCCGGTGCTCGATCCGTTGGCTCAGCAATGAGCCCATTCAAGGTCGCGCGGGTGCGCGTGCCCCGAGCGGCCTTCCTGCAGGCCTTTGCAAAATGGCCCTTGGTGGAGCACAGATGGCATATTGCTTCCCGAGCCGGGCATTCAGCTCTAGGGTGCTGCCGATTCCCACAAAAATAACACTTCGCATACCAGTCAGGCCGTGGCCGGGCAGCGGCTGCAGCCATTAGGCCGGGAGCGGAGTCCGCTTCCGGAGCACCCAGAGACTCGGCCGTGGTCGGGTCTTCCCCCATATCCTCGGCGGTAACCCTCTCCGGTCGCGCGAGTTGAGAAGTCCCCGCCACGACTCGTGGGTGATCATAAGCGGTGGATTGTTCACGGGCATCCGTGAAGATGCGGGCCAGCCGCAGAGCCTCCGTAAATGTCAGCTCCGCAGTCTCCAGGAGCCGAAGTCTCAAGACTGTAGAACTAATCCCAGCGACGAAGGAATCTCGCAAAAGGTCATCTTGGACCTGCTCATGAGTCCGAACCTCTTGGACGCAGTCCGCCGAAAGGTAACGCAGCTCCTGTGCGTAGCAATCGATCGATTCCGAGGGTTGTTGTCGCCACTGGGAGAGTTGATGCCGGCCTTGCACGGCGCTCCGTTTCTTTATGTAGAGTCGCTTTAGTTCAGCCAGAGCCGTGGCATACGTCTCAAATCGAGCAATGCTCCGGTAAACGCGGTGATCGACCTTCGACTGTAACACAGACAGTTTCGCCACGGCGGTGGGCTCCGTTTCATAAGCGGCGAAGTAATTCTCCAGCGTTTTGAGCCAGTGGGTGAACACCGACCCCGACTCCTCAGCTTGTGCGTCCGCATCGAGAGTCGGTACCACGATCATCTTGTGTTCAGTCATCTCGTCGATCTAAATGATATTAAATGTCGTGAAAATCAAGCTCAGACACGACTTGACCCTTGGGTAGGTTTAATATCATTTAGATCTGTGGTAACATCCTGTAAAATACATTCAAGCAATAGACATTAGATCCAGAGTATTACATGGGCAATGTCCGATATCAATAGGCAAAGCAAAACGAGCGCAGCATATAGGGGCGTACATACCATTCAACTACAGGACTATGTCACAGTAAGTGGCGCTAGAGTGGCCTTGCGCCCGCGGTTGTCCCAGGTCTTATAGACGCCCCTTTAGTGGGATACGCGAGCACACCCTGGGTTCACCTTCGGTTTAATTTCACTACAATTACACCATATTGTTTTTTTACCCATGTCATGGAGGGGTTACACGAAAAAGGAAAGCAGGTTTACAAACTGCCAAAAAGGGTATTGTGGTTGGTGGAGGGTGGGGGGGGGGGGGGGGTATGATGAACATACACAAGAAGGAAAGGATTAATAACACAAAACAGAGTAACAAGGGTCCATATAAAAACAAAATAGGAAAGAATAAGCATGTTGTCGCGATCCCGTCTGGGGAATGTATCCCAGCACGGAATACGGACGTAAATGTCCGGGCTTCAAGTAATCCACGGAGTGGACAAAAGAGACGTAATCAACACAATTGTGTTTTAATCGGCCTTCTAGGGGTAAGGCACGATGCTTTATTGGCTCGATCACAAAAACCATGAAAGGTAACAAATGGAATAGGCTGCACAAGCCTGCAGGAACGGTCGGCCACAGACGCTCCCACGAGACGCAGGTAAGATCCTCGCGGCTCCAATCGACGGGCTCCGGGACTCCAAGGATACCAGGATGGAATACCACACAAGGCCGCCAGGAACGGTCGGCCAGGAGCTCCAACACGAAGCAGGCAATATAGGACTCACAGTTCCAATCTACGATCTCCGGGAATCACTCGTTCTCTTCCGGAATCACTCACTCGTACAATCCATAACTATAAACGATCAGCACCACTCGCTGTCGTGAGGCGTAACGAAAGTTCCCTCGCCTCGAGGCCTCGAACCCCCGAGCTGCGTCCGTATCATGAGATGGCGGCCGCGCTCTCTGACCCTCCACCAATCACGTCCCGACTCGCCTCCCAATCGCGTGAGGCTCCAACGAGGTTACGTCAGTGGTGGGCGGGGCACTCATTTGGGTGAGAACAAAGGTGGTTTCACCGGGGGTTTCTCACAGTCCTCCCCCCCTAAGTAAAAACCCCGTCGAATAGACGGCGTTTTTAAAACCAGTATTTGTAGTAGGTGCAAATCACATGGCAAGATGATGGCGGGAATTGCTAACAGGCAATTAACGCAATTAACAATTACTAACACTTGTTAACAACAATAACGAAACAACGCAACAATACAACGCAACGCAATGGCGCAACACAATAACGCAACAATAACGCACTTATTAACGCAACAGGCAATTAACAGGCGTTAACAGGGTAAACAATGAACCAGTTTTGTTTTTGTTTTTTCACACACAATATTAAACACCATACACCCCATTAACATCTACCCCACAAGAGTTACACTTCACCCAAAGCACAATAGAGAAACAAGGGAGCCAAACTCAAGGTGGGGAAACATTTACAGGAGGGAAACGGACCGAGACCTAGAGCGGCGGGTTCTCCTCCGGTGTCGAGAACGACAGTCATATGCGTAATGACCCCTTTCACCGCACTGGTAACATCGATCTTTCGGGTCGAACGGCCTGCGGACCAAAGGGCGTCTGAAATGAGGCCGCCGCGACATGCCATTCGACATCTCGACGCACACCCGCGATCCGCAAATTAACCTTCCATCAAGGGCTCTGACCGAATCTTCAGCATCTCGTGGATCTTCAAACTCAACAACTGCGAATCCAGGTGGGTTCCGAGCAACCCATACGTTGCGGAGTGGTCCGTAATGCCCGAAGACCCTCCCTAGCTCGGCTCTCGCTGCTCCATTGCCCAGGTTTCCCACATATACCTTAGCATTAGCGTTCCTGCTGAATCTCGACATGGCGGGAGCGGTCCCTGAGGAGCACGGCACCTGAGGTTGGCTTGACGGGAGGCTCGGGTGGACTTCAGCTGACGCAACGTCACCGTCGGAAACTGGAGTCGAGGCGCTAGGCCCCTCGGGCCAGAGTGAAGATATGTCTGACTCCGCCACTCTCTCCGCCTGTTTACTCTGGGCTCTAGGGACCCCCCCACAGGTCAGAGTCAATGACTCCTCCCTGGCTATGGCATCATTGCCAATCAGCAAGGAGACCCCGGGTATAGGGTAGTAGGGTACTACCACACAGGTCACTGGACCCTTAAAAATGTCACTCCGGACCTCGAGGAGGGCAAGGGGGTACCGGCCAAGAACCCGGTCAATGCCCCGAAGGAGGGTATACTCGCCGGTATAACGCATCTGAGAGGCCGGAACTACCCCCACCCGGAGAACACACCGTGTCGCCCCAGTATCCCGAAGGTATTTGGTCTCAAACTTCAGCATCGAATCGGGGCCACCCACTAAGGCTGTCCCTGAATACTCCTGATGCAGTGGATGAATGGAATTAGCCCCGGTGGCAGTGACCTCGGTCACCGATGCCACCGTCGTGTGCGAGGGCCCGGCGGATGAGTTCCACTGATCTCCCTCCGACTTAACAGGAGGGTTGCCTCGGTAGGCCGGACTGGCGGGATTAGAGAAACAGCGGTTTTCACCGTGCCCCACGCGTTTGCAGAAATCGCACCAGGGCCCTGCCCTGGTCTGCGGCTCGCGAGCGCCCCCAGTGGAGGTCATCGGAGAACCCTTCCCCTCGATCCAGCCGCCGGGCAGACGGGGGGCGGTCTTGATCGCAGACTCCTCCGTCTTACGAAGCGACTGCGTGACTTGCAGCATTTTGCACGCCAAAACATGTTTATCAATAAGGTTGACGCAGTCTGCCAAGGAAACAGTGTCTTTGTCGACAAGAAACAATGCTAAGTCAGGCGGAAGCTGTTGATCGATACGGTAACGCACCAGGAGTTCCGCAACCGCTTGAGGTAACTCCACCTTGCTCCCCTTGAACCATCTCTGCAGCTGTTCCAACAAGGCCCGCGAATGTTCCTCATAGGTTTGACTGGACTCACGAGTCCAGCTGAAAAAATTTCTCCTATAAATACATGCGGACACCGCATAGGCATTCAAAATCTCGGCCTTCAATGCCCTGTATTTGTTTGCGTCCTCGGTTGCCATCCTCGCATATACCTCCCTCGCCTTCTCAGATAGATGGCTCACAAGATGGCCGACCCACAAGCTCTCATCAATGCCACCGGCAGCCAACAACTTCTCCGCCATCTCCAGATACGCTTCTGGCTTCGTGTCTCCCGTCCAGTCCGGCAAACGAACATGAACAGTTTCCGGGACTCTTGCAGCAGACCCCTCTGCCCGCAGTCGTTCAGTCAACATTCGCAACTCATGCTCTCTGACGCGTTCAGCTTCTGCTGCCGCATGCTCTCTCGCTGCTGCCGCACGCTCTCCCTCTGCTGCTGCCGCACGCTCTCTCTCTGCTGCCGCATGCTCTCTCTCTGCTGCTGCACGCTCTCCCTCTGCTGCTGCCGCACGCTCTCTCTCTCTCTCTCGCTCTCTCTCTGCTGCCGCATGCTCTCTCTCTGCTGCCGCATGCTCTCTCTCTGCTGCCGCATGCTCTCTCTCTGCTGCCGCAGCACGCTCTGCCTCTGCCCTGTCATTCTCCCTGTTATACATGTCAAGTTGTTGAACCGGAGTCAGCCCGGTCCAGAAGGGCGAACGCATGCATTTAGTCATGATGGAATCGCTTCCTAACATCTCGGGTTGAGTGACCGGGTCAAGGCTGCTTGCGTCGCTCACCTCGCCACCCACGTGACTGTCAACATGATCAGGTTGAACTCTCACTTCCCTGGTCGACATAGCTTGGCTACGAGTTATCATACGACCAGGCACAAAACACAACCTCAACACAACGCTCAAACACAACGCTCTGTTGGGGAAATACGACACAACTACGCAATATCACCCGCACATCAAATTGCCAATGAGAAAAATACCACGTACAAATACTCACGTTTTTTTTTTTTTTTTCGGTTGTTTGGAGGGATCCGAGGCTATTCGCTTATTCTTTGTCGGTTGTTTGGAGGGATCCGAGGCTATTCACTTCTCTGCCCAAGACAGCGTCCTACGGCGAGAAGTTCCTCCCAGACGGCGTCCGCTGGTGAGAAGGCGATGAACAGATGCCAGAAGATGTCGTCCACTGCAGAATTCCCGTCTCAATCGAATGGCTCTTACTTGAATGATCCTAGGACGAGCAACCCATTTGTCGCGATCCCGTCTGGGGAATGTATCCCAGCACGGAATACGGACGTAAATGTCCGGGCTTCAAGTAATCCACGGAGTGGACAAAAGAGACGTAATCAACACAATTGTGTTTTAATCGGCCTTCTAGGGGTAAGGCACGATGCTTTATTGGCTCGATCACAAAAACCATGAAAGGTAACAAATGGAATAGGCTGCACAAGCCTGCAGGAACGGTCGGCCACAGACGCTCCCACGAGACGCAGGTAAGATCCTCGCGGCTCCAATCGACGGGCTCCGGGACTCCAAGGATACCAGGATGGAATACCACACAAGGCCGCCAGGAACGGTCGGCCAGGAGCTCCAACACGAAGCAGGCAATATAGGACTCACAGTTCCAATCTACGATCTCCGGGAATCACTCGTTCTCTTCCGGAATCACTCACTCGTACAATCCATAACTATAAACGATCAGCACCACTCGCTGTCGTGAGGCGTAACGAAAGTTCCCTCGCCTCGAGGCCTCGAACCCCCGAGCTGCGTCCGTATCATGAGATGGCGGCCGCGCTCTCTGACCCTCCACCAATCACGTCCCGACTCGCCTCCCAATCGCGTGAGGCTCCAACGAGGTTACGTCAGTGGTGGGCGGGGCACTCATTTGGGTGAGAACAAAGGTGGTTTCACCGGGGGTTTCTCACAATGTGCAGAAGATATCCTGGATGTGCAATAGTGAGCACATGAGGTGGTGATGGGCAGCACAGTTGAAAGGTTGAAATGAGGAGGCCAAGACACTGGACTGGTTCCACACATGCATTATTTTGTCCCCTTATTCTCCCAATTGTGAAATGGTTTCCCTGTGCCTGCAACACCTCCCAGAAATACTCCTGTGAGACGCCATTGAAACAACAACAACAACAACAACATGCATTTTAAAAGGCCATTTTCCCTGCTAGAGCGGGGGTTAGCCTTGCGGTCCCCATGACAATCTTCTCCATTTTGCCCTATTTTCTGCATCTCTCCTTGTTAACCCCCTTGCCCGCATTTCTTCTTCCACCATCTTTAGCCAAGTCTTTCTCGGTCTTCCCCGTCTTCGACTTCCTTCTACATTCATTTCCATCACTCTTCTCAACCAGTCACTTTCATCCTTCCTCAACACATGACCAAACCATCTCAACCTGTTCCTCTTCACAGCATCAATCACAGGCTCTATTCCCATCATCTTTCGCAATTCATCATTTGTCTTCCTCTCTCTCAACGATACTCCGCACATCCGTCGAACCATTCGCATTTCCACCCTTTCCAACCTTCGTTGCTGCTCTACGTTCATTACCCATGTCTCGCTCCCATAAATCATAACACTTCTCACACATGCAGCATACACCTTTCCCTTCAGCTTCTACGACACTCCCCTCATCATCAGCACGCCACTCAATTCCCGAAACTTCTTCCATGCACATCTCACTCGAGCAACCGTTGCCGAGTCTGATCCACCTTCTCCATTCAGCATGTCTCCGAGGTAGCAAAATGTTTTCACACCTTCCAGCTTCACGCCGTCTCCAAGATCCAACTCAACATTTCCTCCATCTGCAGCTCCCTCTGTGCACACCTTACATTTGAATGTAGCTGCCACACTGGTTAATGACCCTCTCAGACCACTACATTTTTGATGAACCCACTCAGCGCACATTGTACACTGAATGGTGTTCACTCCGACACCCTTCCTACACACAACACAGGGCCACTTCCCAGTTCTTTCCACCTCACCACATGCTTTACCACTTGCCATCACCTTTGTCTTTCCGATATTCACCTTCAGACCTTTTGTCTCCATACATTCCTTCCACGTGTTCATCTTTTCCTTCAGTCCATCCATACTTTCCGCAATCAACACCAGATCATCTGCATACAACAACTCCCACGGTAAACCCTCCTTTACGTTCTGAGCCAGCACCTCCATCACAGCTACAAATAGTAGTGGACTTAGTACCGACCCCTGATGCACTCCCACCTTCACCTCAAACTCACCACTGTTCCCGTCCTTCGTCCTTACAGCTGTGCGCGCTCTTTTGTACATTGCCATCACTACTCTGATCAACCATTCCTCCACTCCTAACTTCCTCAATGCCCATGTCAATACTTTGCGTGGAACCCGATCGAATGCTTTCTCCAGATCAACAAACCCAAGAAACAACTTCTTCCTCTTCTCCATGCACTTCTCCTGCAACTGCCTCACAATGAAAAGCGCGTCTGTCATTCCTCTTCCTGGCATGAATCCAAACTGCATTTCATCGATCTTCACTTTCTTCCTTATCCTCCTCTCCAACACCCTTTCCAATACCTTCATTCCATGCTCCAATAACTTTATCGCTCGGTACGAGCCACACTCCAGAGGGTCACCTTTCCCCTTGAATAGAGGGACGAGGGTACTCAGTTCCCAATCCACTGGAATGCGGCCTTCTTTCACCACCAGATTACAGATCTCTGTCATTCTCTTCACACCCCAACTTCCTGCTGCCTTCAACATATCTCCCACAACTCCCGTCGGCCCTCCCGCTTTTCTACCCTTCATTGCTTTTGCATCCCTGGTCCCTGGTGCACCCCCTGCACCCCTGCATCCCAGGCCGTGGGATCCCCTGGTTGCATCCCTGGTGTTGGGCTAGCGGCTAGGGTGCCGGCTTAGGATTCCTAGGATCCTGGGTTCGAATCTCGGTCGATCGCCGAATTAATGCCAGGGCGGTTGACTCAGCCTGTCATCCTTCCGAGGTCGGCTAATTGAGTACCAGTTCACTGGTAATTCCCTGTTTGTCGTTGAAGGCGGCAAAAAGGGTTGGCGTCAGGAAGGGCATCCGGCCGTAAAACATTGCTTCAAAAAGGGGACCAAAAAACAACAACTACCACGGTCCCCGAAAAGGCCAACCCCCGCGAAAAATGGCCTCTAAACGGTGGTTTATTGCTTTTATCGCTTCCTCAACTTCCTTCTCAGTTATCTTCTCTGCCGGTCCTAAAACTGGGTTACTCTCTATGTTGCCATCCCATTCATTCTCTGTATTCAACAGCATTTCCATATATCTTTTCCATCTTCCTTTAATTCCATCTGGGTCGACAACGATTTGTCCCACTTCATCCTTCAAGCAACTCACCCCCATCACATCACACCTCTCTTTCGCTATCTGCTTTGCAGTCCTGAATACTGCTTTCTGACCCTCTTCCGAATCCAAGCGTTCTCCGAACATTTTCCTACATGCCTCCTGCGCCTTTGCTACCTCTTTCTTTGCAGCCTTCCTGGCTGCCTTATAACTTTCATGCTCTGCTGTTTCTGCTCCCGTACCCTTCGCCTTCTGCCACTCCTTGAACTTCTTCCTCTTCTCGTCAAGCCTCTTTCCAACTTCATCATCCCACCACCATTTTTCCGAGTGCCTCGGTGGTCCTTTTGTCCATCCACATACCTCACCAACGGCTCCCAACAGACGAGCTTTCATTGACATCCAACCACTTTCAAGCTCAACCACATCATCCTCGACCCTACTCAGC
Source organism: Myxine glutinosa (assembly GCF_964187855.1). Classification (NCBI taxonomy): domain Eukaryota; kingdom Metazoa; phylum Chordata; class Myxini; order Myxiniformes; family Myxinidae; genus Myxine; species Myxine glutinosa. The sequence goes on along the minus strand of NC_136261.1, from coordinate 119,882,781 downwards.
CTCTCTTTTAATGCCTCCCTTACTGTCACCTCTTTCAACCTCCACACCTTCATTCTCGGTTGGTACTTCACCCGCCGAGCTCTCCTCGCACCTTTCACCCTTACGTCGCAGACAACCAAGTGGTGCTGTGAAACAACCTCCTCCCCCGGGATCACCTTTGTGTCCCGGAGGTGCCCCCTATCTCGCCTACGCAGTCAACGGTTGTCGTCGACCCACCTGACGTGTATGTAACAAGCTTATTATCCTCTTTCTGGAACTGAGTATTACAAATCAACAAATCAGCTCCATCAGCAAACTACAAAATCCTTTCACCTTCTCCATATCTCACACCATATCCGTAACCCCCATGAACTCCCTCAAAACCGTCCATACTCCTTCCCACCTGTCCATTTAGGTCTCCTCCTACCACAACAACTCCCTCATCTTTCACGTTTTCCATCAGCTTCTCCATTGCACACCAGAACTTGGCCTTCTCTTCATCGCTCCGACCAACCTGGGGAGCATATCCCGAGATGATGTTCACCAAGAGCTTTCCTATCATCATTTTCACCATCATCAACCTTTCACTCAATCTAGTCACACTCACCACACTGTCTACAAACTCCTCAGAAAACAGGACACCAACACCATGCATGCCCTCTGGGCATCCTTGCCACACAAACTTGTATTTCTGTCCCTGCCTACCCTTCACCACTCTCACACCACTTCCCTTCCATCTCATCTCTTGCACACAACATATGTCCACTCTTCTTCTGACCAATACTTCCACCACTTCTCCTGATCTCCCTGTCATTGTCCCTACATTCCATGTCCCAAACCTCAGAAACTGATCTCCACTTCGGGCTGTACCCTGCCCACATGTAGTTGTAATTGTCATGGTTCTCTTTTTGAGGCAATGTTTTTATGGCCGGATGCCCTTCCTGACGCCAACCCTCTTAGTCGCCTCTTACGACACGCAGGGATACGGCGTACCTATTCTTATCCAGGGTACACACTGGGACGCCATTGAGACGCCATTGAAAGCCTTCACCAAATCCAAGCTCAGAAGTGCAAGACCTTCAAAGGTCACAAAGATCCTTCATAACGCACCCTTTCTGCTATTTGCCAAAGATCAGGCACCTCTAACACAAATCAAGACATCCGAGACTCCCCTGCCCTTGACACCACACCTCTGATGCACATGCAAACACCGTCGGCTTCCTTCTGCCCAAGCTCAATGCGTCTTCATGCTGTTGAAACCAAAGCGTTCAGAATCATTCGAATCTCCCGCGATGAAGCTAACTCCAAGGGCCTTTCACTCACTCACCGCAGGCAGGTTGGTGGTCTTTCCGTCTTCTACCGACTCCTCTCTGGCGTTGCCCCCCCCCCCCCCCCAGCTCTCTCTGGGCTCTGTCCCCCAAATATTCCTACAGGTCGCAAAAGATCTGCCTGCAACCCTCTTATGGTTAAATGCCAAAATCAAGACTCTCTGCTCACCTTCACTCCTTCATTCCTCTTTTCTCCCACCTCTGGAACAAACTCCCTCACTCTCTTCAATCCCACTCCACCCTCCAGGTCTTTAAAACAGCTGTTCACCACCATCTCTTATCTTCCCCCATCCAAAACCTTAATCTTTTCTACCCCCGCTAATTTCACCCCAAATCCACTTTTTTGAAATACCAACTTCTGTCCAGGAAGTCCTTGGTGTCCTTGTGTTTTATACTTCTCCCACCCCCCCCCCCCCTTCCCACGCCTCCTCCCCCCAAGCCCTCTCCCTGCTCTCAAATGTTATGTTTGTGTGCTTCCCCTTCTCTCCCCATCTTGTCTCCTGCTCCCTCTTTTTATATATTTTGTTTGTCTGGTTGATTTGTGTGTGAAATAAATGTTAGCTCTTTCACGAGCCTCGATTCAGTATACAAAAAAAAAAAAAAAAATTCCAAACAGGAAATCAGAGCTGTCTCCCTTGACATATCACGTGCCTTCGATACGGTCTAGCACCCAGCTCTGCTCACCAAACTCTCCTCCTATGGTATACATGGAAATCTCCATGCATGGCTTGCGGACTTCCTCTCTGGTCGTAGTCAACGTGTGGCTCTGAATGGATTTCTCTCATCTCCCCTTCCTGTTCAGGCTGGAGTTCCCCAAGGCAGTGTTCTGGGCCCTTTGCTTTTTCTGGTCTTTATCAATGATCTCTCCGACTCTCTGAAAAATCCTCTCTATCTCTTTGCTGATGACTCCACTCTCTGCCGCTCCATTCCTCTTCCCTCAGATCGGCAGTCTGCAGCCTCCTCACTCTCTGAAGACCTGGACAAAATCACAGACTGGTCAAACAAGTGGAACATGTCTTTCAATCCTGACAAATCTCACACTCTTACTATGGATCTCCGAAAAGATCGACTGGACAACCCTCCCATCTACTTTCTCAACAATCCTCTCCAAGAAGTTCTGTCGCTCAAGCGTTTGGGTCTCACCATCTGCCATGATCTTTCTTGGGAAAACCACATTTCCAAGCTGGCCTCCAAAGCCAGTCGCCGACTGGGCATCCTCCGTCGTGCGAAGTCCTTCCTAGGCACACCTGAGCTCCTCACCACATACAAGGCTTTCATCCACAGCTCAGTGGAATACTGTTCTCCCCTATGGGCCGGTGCTCCTGCCTCACACCTAGCTCGGCTTCACGCTGTTGAAACCAAAGCTTTCAGAATCATTGGAATCTCCCTTGATGAAGCTATCTCCGAGGGCCTTTCACTCACTCGCCGCAGACAGGTAGGGGGTCTTTCTGTCTTCTACCGACTCCTCTCTAGCCTTGCTCCCCCAGCTCTCTCTGTGCTTTGTCCCCCAAATATTCCTACAGGTCGCACAAGATCTGCCAGCAACCCTCTGATGGTTAAACTGCCGAAATCTCGGCTCTCTGCTCACCTTCACTCCTTCATTCCTCTTTTCTCCCGCCTCTGGAACAAACTCCCACACACCCTTCAATCCCACTCCTCCCTCCAGGTCTTTAAAACAGCTGTTCACCACCATCTCTTATCTTCCCCCATCCAAAACCTTGATCTTTTCTACCCCCGCTAATTCACCCCAGATCCACCTTGTTTGAAATTTCAACTTCTTTCCTGGAAGTCCTTGCAGTGTTCATATGTTTTATACCTCTCCCACCTCCCCCCAAGCCCTCCCCCTCCCACATTTCTCCCGATGTCCCTGCTCTCAAATGTTGTGTTTGTGTCCTTCCCCCTCTCTCCCCATCTTGTCTACCGCTCCCCTTATTTTTGTGTTTTACGTGTCGGTTTGACTTTTTTTGTGATTAATGTTAGCTCTTTCACGAGCCTCGATCTTGTATACAAAAAAAAAAAAAAAGCCGCCATTATCTTGTAATCTGAATTCAAAAGAGATCTATTTTTTATATATATTTCAAATGCCCTTCCTTTGGGAGTATCACCAACAATTATTCAGACCATGACGGCAGAACCCTACCAGAGTTCCAGGTGGCATTGCAAACTTACAAAAGGGGGCCAATAAATCTCTTAACCCTTAACTTCGCTCAGGTAAAAACACTGATTGTAAAATTCGTTTGGAATGCCAAGCTTTCCTGGTGTTTTACCTTTTTTTCTTAAGGCCTTCAATAACCCTTTCTCACAGCTCAGATGTAAATGTATAATTTTCCTTCCCACCCTTCACATGAGCAGTACAATGCGACAGCAGATCTTCCCTGTCCACTGTAGACACCACCTGCTTCCTTACAAAGGGAGAATATTTACCGAGTCGACGCAGTTCAAAATCATTGTTGGCTCCTTGTCACCAGAATATGTGACAGTGGTGAGAGATATTTCAGTGAGATGTTTGGTGAGACGAACAGTTAAATCTCGGTTTCATCAGACCACAGAATCTGGTTTCTCACAGTCTGAGAGTCCTTTCGGTGCTTTTTTGCAAACTCCAAGCAGGCTTTCATGTGTCTTTCACTGAGGAGAGGCTTCCGTCTGGCCACTCTGCCATAAAGCCCAGATCGGTGGAGTGTTGCAGTGATGGTTGTCTTTCTGGAAGTTTCTCCCATCTCCACACAGGATCTCTGGCGCTCAGCCAGAGTGACCATCGGGTTCCTGGTCACCTCTCTTACCAAGGCCCTTCTCCCCGATTGCTCAGTTTGGCCGGGCGGCCAGCTCCAGGAAGAGTCCTGGTTGTTCCAAACTTCTTCCATATAAGAATTATGGAGGCCACTGTGCTCTTGGGAACCTTCAATGCAGGAGAAATTTTTTTGTGGGCTTCCCCAGATCTGTGCCTCGACACAATCCTGTCTCTGAGCTCTGCAGGCAGTTCCTTCGACCTCATGGCTTGGTTTTTGCTCTGATATGCATTGCCAGCTATGAGACCTTATATAGACAGGTGTGTGCCTTTCCAAATCATGTCCAATCAATTAAATTTACCACAGGTGGACTCCAATCAAGGTGTAGAAACATCTCAAAGATGATCAAGAGAAATGGGAGGCACCTGAGCTAAATTTCAAGTGTCATAGCAAAGGTTCTGAATACTTATGTAAATGTGATATTTCAGTTTTTTCTTTTTAATAAATTTGCAAAACTTTCTAAAATCCTGTTTTCTCTTTGTCATTATGGGGTATTGAGTGTAGATTGATGAGGGAAAAAATGATTTTAAACGATTTCAGCATAAGGCTGCAACATAACAAAATGTGAAAAAGTGAAGGGGTCTGAATACTTTCTAAATGCACTGTACATCCAGAAGACAGCAGTCGCCATGGCTTTCGGCCTGCTTGAATTCCCTCAGATGCCGTTCCGCCTATGCAATGCTGCATAAGCCTTTCAATGTTTTATTGATTAGGTGCTGCGGGCATTACACTTTTGCTACGTATATATGGATGATGTTCTAACGCAAGCGCAACTGCAGAAGAACATCAGGAACACCTACCTACGTCTCCTCTTCCCCCATTTACAGGACTTTGACATTGTCATCGATCCCACAAAGTGCATATTTGGCATTGGAGAATTGAGTTTCCTCGGCCACTGCGCTAACCACTCAGGCATCCGTCCGCTCGAGGATAAGGTGCAGATTATTCGTGATTTCCCGTTACCTTCATCTCAACGCAAACTGCGAGAATTTTTGGGCCTCATCGACTTTTGCCATCAATTTATTCCAAATGCAGCCACAACATTGCAGCCACTGAATGAGTTACTCGCAACTGGTAAGCACCCAGAAGTGTTCTGATGGGCAGAGCCTACCTTGTCAGCCTTCCACACCATCAAAGATGCACTGGGCAACGCATCACTCCTGATTCATCCAAAGCCAGAGGCGCCAACATGCTTGATGGTAGATGCGTCTGAGGTCCTGGTGGGTGTGGCCCTTTACCATTTTATCGATGCTAATTGTGTCCTTTTGCCTTTTTCTCTAAAACGCTGAAACAACCAAAGCACAAGTACAGCGCCTTCAATCGGGAATTACTCGCTGTATACCTCACCATCCAGCACTTCCACCACTCCTTAAAGCCCAGCCAATTCTCTGTCCTGACTGACCACAAACGTTAAATTTTTGCTTCATCCACCCATTCGGACTCTCACTCTCCTTGCACACTTCACCAAGTGTACGGTGCACCGCTTCATCTCCCAGGAGAATTATTCTCAGCGTCCAATGACGATTTGCCCAATGCCAGTAACTCTGCCAACCAATTTCATACGACCATGCAGGGCCTCCGGGCAACACCAACACATACGTCTTTGTCATGCCCAGTTTGTATTCCAAAGGACTTTTCTATGTGCACCCAGGTTTTTGTGTGGAACTTACACAACCATATGACGGTTGTGTAAGGTTTCAAGCAACTTGCAGCAACCATATGATGGACCTTACAAAGTTGCTGCTGCTGTTGTTGGGGTTCTTGCTTGGGTCGATTTTTGGTATGTGCACCAATTGGTGTGGCAGCTGCTGGACCCCACCCACATTTGTCACTTGACTCCACAGACCATGGCACCCAGATGAAATAATATGGCCACCATCTTTGTTTTCTGGTGGGCCTAAGACATCAGGCCTGTACGCCTCTGCTCATTATACTCTGCCCGGGTTTGTTGCATCAGATTTCCATTGCTTTTGTTTGGGTCAAATGTTACTCACGATGAGGGACCCCGAAAAATATAATCGTATTTCGAATAGAAATTATTAGTAAAGTTTAATCTAGCCCTTCAGCACACATGGTATACGCCTCCCTAAAGAATAGCATTAAGTAATTTTTGAACGGCCCCATATTGGGGTTAAACAATCCGTGACAGTATGATGAATCAGCTCTTTCTGATATAACCGTGGTGGAGGGTGACTTGGATGAGAAGTGTCAAGTTAATCTTTTAATGGAGCATTAAATGTGTGTTTCTCAATTGCGCTGTCATATTCAAAGTGTGCTTTAAAGGCACATTTCCCAATCGGCCCGTTACTGCATTTAGTCGCAAGTTGTGACGACAGTCGATCATTCTTGTTATGATGCTGCAACAACATCATTGTGTTAGCTGGTATGCTTTGCGTGGAATCAAACTGATTGCATTCAAATCTTTTTTCTATATTTCATATGCAGAATAGAAATTAATATACAACGGTTCCACAGTCTGAGGGACTACACTGAGCACAACGAGTGGTCACCCAATCCTGTATGACCTTTAACAAGGAAATAACGAGGCCATTTGGTCCATCATTGCCGTTTTGCACTCCAGATTAAATTTTTGCTGCAGCTATAAACAACAATCTTCTCAATATTTTACTAAAATCTAAATAACTTTATCTTGATCAAGTGTCCTAACTTGTTTGTTATATAACCATCAGTTCTTAAATACAATATTGTTGAAAAAAGGCAAAGTTATCATAAATATTTTTCTTTTGTAATTAAAGTATGTTTGGTGTCCCTTCACACACATTTCAGGTGCCCCTGGAGAAAATGATGTGGCTCTTGAATCTGGGGTCATTCCCGTAGGATCCATTGCCTCCTTGGAGCCGGCCCATGCTCGGTCTCCACCCAGCTCTATGCTCATAATGAGTGGTGGTGAAGGTTATGTCGATTTCAGAATAGGTGAGTGAATATCTATTGAACTATTAAGGCAATAGCCTACCAAATAGGGGGGGGAGGGGGGGGGCAGGAGGGGGGCATTCAGAAAGTCTCTAGCTTGAAAGAGAAAACAAAATTTGCTTTCAATTAACTGTTTATTTCTCAACATAGTCCCTCCAGTTCATTGTATTTGGTCCCACACTGCATCATCATGGCTATTCCCATCTTGTAGAAGTCCTTGTCCTTCTTGGTCTAGAAACTCCTCAACCACTGCAATCACCTGAATTGTCATTTTCATTATCATCAATCAAAACTCTTCCCACAAAGCTCATCAACTTGGGTAACAGATAGGCATCTGAGGACAACAAATCTGGTGAATTGACTGGATGGAAAAACAGGACAAATCCACAGCTTGTTCCTGTGATAACTCTAACCTGGACTGTGTGAGATAATGCATTGTCCTGAAGAAGCAACACTTCTCGAGTCAACTTTCGACGGCGCTTGTTCTTTTTTTGTTGTTGCTTTTTTGGCATATAGTGTCGAGGCTCATGGAGGAGCTAAAACACAGAATGGAACAGAACAAAACGAACAATAGAAAGGGAAAGGGGGCACACACCAACAGCAGGGTTGAGGCACAAAATACAGGGAGACTTGGAGAGATAAGAGATGTTGGGGAAAAAATGAAGGTCTGGGGAGGACACGGGATGAACAGTGGAAAATAAAATGCCCTGGTGTTTCTTACCAATGGATTTTCTTTCGGGTTAATCATGTTTTATTTTATTTTATTTTTTGAATGGAGGTTTTTGACTTCTCCTCCAGTTTCAGTGCAAAATATATTCAAACACATATTGCAAAACTGCACTGACTGACTCACATTGACACCTTTGTATATACATCCTGCAAGCATAAAGAAAAGGCACTTTACAATTGATTGTATCAAACCATGAGTACTTTGACCTGTGAAATTGGTTTGGTCCTAACATATTGAATAGGTTTGGCTTGAAACTTTTTAAATGCCCCTCATATGAAGAATGTATAATCCTGGCCTCCATTGATTGTTACATTGTCCACTAGTCTATTTTAACAATAGCCATGAAGTCAATGTATTTCGATGAGACTGCTGTTTATTTCGTGAATGTAGTATATTTCAGCAGTGCAAATCTTTTCTGCTCCTTTGGTTACTTTTGTGAATGTTTCAGAGTGAAGCCAATTTTTCCATTGCTCTAACTTTTTCATGATTTCTTCCATTATAGGAGATGGTGAAGAGACAGAAAACCTAGCGGAACTCAAACCGTCACTTCTCAAGGACCTGAGCCACATCATTGTGTGGCAGGTTCTCAGTCAGAGCTAGAAGGCTGAGAAGTAGGATTACCTTGTTTTGTCAGAATGCTGCGCTCTTCTCGCCATTTCATCAACCACTTTGGTTTGAAGTAGGATGATCATCAGAGACAGTTCTGGAATTATTTTGCTTGACCGAGCTGAACAAAAGAAATAAATTATTTCCTTTGTTTTGTTTGGCAGCCGCTGGAGATCAGGAGCCTCAGTGGCTTTTGTCTAGTTATCGCTTAAGATTCGGAATGTATTTTGTAAGTTTATGCGAAGGGTGCTTGAGAAAGTTGGAGACGGGTGCACAAAGGAGCAGCCAAACCAAGGGTGAGTGACCAAATTTTAGCAGGATAGTATAGTTAACATGGTTTTTTTTCGGTTTAGGTGTTTATTTGGGGCACAGCAGATGGTGTCCGTGAAGGGGTTTGTAAATGTGAGACTGAAGATTAGAGGAATAAAGGCTTCTGCTGTTCTGTTTGGTAGCAGAAATGCAAACAGGCCTAAGTAGTTGTGGGAAGCCTTCCTGAGTGGTGTTGAGGACAAGCAAGAATCATGAGGAAGAAAAATCTAGCTTGAGTGGCACTTTTATTTTACAATTCTACACTACAAGAGGTTTTTGGAATTTCATGTATTAGTTATTACTTTCCCTTTGTTGCTGAATTTTCATTGGAGCAAGCACTTGCGATACTTTATGTGCGGTATTGTCTTGTACTGAACCACACTTGAGGTTCATAATGTTTATTTTATTATTGCGCTTTTCTTTTGTCACCGTTGTGTTCAATTATTTGTTCATTCACACTTTACTATGATTGGTAATGGGAAGGCACCATGCTGGTCATCAACTTGGATATAAAGTATATACCCCTCAGATTGAGGTCACTGACTTGCACCAGGTGTTGCACCCGAGGTAATAAGTGATGCCCGAAGTTAACACTGCACTTGGAATGTTGATATCCCCTGGGATGATGTGCTCCTCACATTGCATTTTTCCATGGGATCAAATTGAATGTTCACATTATAAAACAATTAAAGATTGATATTGCAGTTAACCATCACGATAATTCAGCAATCACAATAAGTGTCGTGTGCTCTCGGCAGTTTTCTTTTTTTTTCTCGCACTCTCATTTTCATGACTGGTTGTGGATTTAAGCTCTTGGAACCTCTTGGGATGATTGCATATATTGATTTAGGAAAAAGTCCATAGCAGTGGCCAAAAACAAATCTCATTCAAATTTCATTTCTCACCTCTCAAGCCCCCTATACTGTATTTGTTTCTTTTTTTATTTTTCTCTCCCACTTTCTTTTATCATGCCTCAAAAAAATCAAACAATTAAATCAATTCAAACAAGTCGCTTCGATGCACCAAGCTCTTATTTACAAGTGAATTTATTATTACAAGGTCCATGTTTTGTCTGCATCCTCCAAATTACTTGGATCAGACAAATTCTTTATCTCAACATATATCCCTCTCTAATTCAATTGGGAGATAGAAAGATGGCCAGCTTATTGGATTTCAGTGCCAGGTTTGATCTGCACGACCTGTCGGCCAGACCTGTTCACAGTCATGGTATTGTTGTGAGATTCCCATCATCGATACGTTTAGTTTTTACTCCAGCTGAAATACATTTGATTGCCTTTTTTCCATTCATAAGGTTAAATAACGATGGCTCGTAGAGCTCTTGCTTATTAGTATCAAAGCCCAAATATGGAGCAAAGCATTGACATTGCAGTTAGTTTTTCTCTTGCTTTAAGTGGAACCTTGCCATATTAGAGACTTCCGTTTAATTAATTGTGATGCATTTGGCTCTCCATACAGGGCTCTGCAAAAGGTCACCACCTATTTTTTATTTTTCGTTACATTTAGCCTCCATTTATATACACCTGGTGCCAGCAAAACCAAATGCAATGTTTGATCCATGACAGAATCTTTGCATTGCAATTAAAATCCTGTTGTACATGTAAATACAAAGAATTTGACTTAAAGCAAAGTATGACATTATTTTTGTACAACACACCATCTATTGCACCTTTTTATCTGCATGTACAGCACATCATTGTTTGTGTGTGTGGGTTTTTTTTTTAATCTCTGAAAGTGCAAATGAGTACAGCCCCAATGTGTTCACGGCCGATACGACAGTGACACCCGATCATTGGAGCATATTCCTGCCTTCTCATTCGGGGAAATATGGAAGCCTAAATCTTACATTCTTCTGCATCGACCCATTTTGATGGTGCAATGCTGTTTTGAGCAAAACATTCAGCGTTATCAAAAAGGCTTGTTGCACATATTGTTGTTAAAGAAACATGTATGAATATTGTATAGTACAAATTGTTTTGGGCAACTGCATTTGTGCTAATTACAGCTTAAGGAAATTTGCTTTGAATCCTAAATTATCAAGCCGTACATGTATACATAGACACAAAAAAAGTCTCGAACCAACATCTCCGACATATGACCAAGTAACATTTCCGGAGAAAGCTTTCCGGAAGCAAAGAAGGCACTGCACTCTTTTTCGTTTTCATCACCAGCAGGCATTACTTTCTGATTTATTGTTGCAAACTCTGCTATAAATTTGTTGATCGTTCTGCTGCTTTCTCACAATGTAAGGCTTTGATAAACGTGCATTTTTATCCAGTTTTGACATGTAGTTCACGATTCATCAGCCTTAATGTATGCATATTTGATGCACTTTCTTCTTGTTATGGTGCTGCGAGGCACGAGGTGGAAGGGGTTTGCTTTAGATGGACAGGTTTTATATTACAAGAGACATGAATGTTGAAAAAATATGGTGTCTTATTTACAGTTGCTTCATAGTTCAACTTGCATCTGGGAAGTAGTTTTGAATAATAAACCTTCCTTACTGTAAATGTGTTGAATTGTGTTGTGAGAGCAGAAATACTATCATTACCCAATTCTGTTGATGATCACATCAAAAGGTGTTGGAGGAGGAGGACAAAAGAGAGGGATATAAAAAGAAAGAAAGTGAAAACTGTATCCATGGTAGAAGAAAAAGAAACTCGATGTTTTTTCTTTCTTTGTATACAGAATCGAGGTTCTTGTAAGAGCGAATACATTGAACATGAAAAACATGCACAGACACACAAAACATGCAATGAAGGGAGTGGGAGACAAGAGGGGGTGAGAGGGAAGCACACAAGCACAACAACAGAAGAGAACAGGGACACCGGTAGATCTGTGGAAGGGGGAGGGCTGGGGGAGGAGGGAGGGGTATATGGTACAAAGCAAATGAACACTTCAAGGAACCCCAGGAAAGAAGCTGGGGGTTCAAAGAGGCAGATTTGGGGTGTTTTAACTGGGGTAGAAAAGATCAAGGTTTTGGATGGGGGAAGATAAGAGATGGTGGTGAACAGCTGTTTTAAAGACCTGGAGGGAGGAGAGGGATTGAAGAGAGTGTGGGAGTTTGTTCCAGAGGCGGGAAAAAAAGGAATGAATGAGGGAAGGTGAGCAGAGAGTCTTTATTTTGGCAGTTTCACCATCCATAAGAGGGTTGCTGGCAGATCTTGTGTGTCCTGCAGGAATATTTGGGGGACAGAGCAGGGGCCGGAGAGGAGTCGGTAGAAGGTAGAAAGACCACCTACCTGCCTGCGGTGAGTGAGTGAAAGGCCCTCAGAGATAGCTTCATCGCGGGAGATTCCAATGATTCTGAAAGCTTTGGTTTCAACAGCGTGAAGACGAGCTAGGTGTGAGGCAGGAGCACCAGCCCATAGGGGAGAACAGTATTCAATTGAGCTGCGGATGAAAGCCTTGTATGTGGTGAGGAGCTCAGGTGTGCCTAGGAAGGACTTCGCACGACGGAGGATGCCCAGTCGGCGACTGGCTTTGGAGGCCAGCTTGGAAATGTGGTTTTCCCAGGAAAGATCATGGCAGATATTGAGACCCATAAGCTTGAGTGACAGAACTTCTTCAAGAGGATTGTTCAGAAGATAGATGGGAGGGTTGTCCAGATGGTGTTTTCGGAGAGACATGGGAAGTAGTTTCTCACACTTTCAGGAGTGTGAGATTTATCAGGATTGAAGGACATGTTCCACTTGTTTGACAAGTTTGTGATATTGTCCAGGTCTGCAGAGAGTGCAGAGGCTGCTACCTGCTGATGTGAGGGTTGAGATATGGAGCGGCAGAGAGTGGAGTCATCAGCAAAGAGATAGAGAGGATTTTCCAGAGTCAGAGACATCATTAATGAAGACCAGAAAAAGTAGAGGGCCCAGAACACTGCATTGAGGAACTCCAGCCTGAACAGGAAGGGGAGATGAGAGAATTCCATTCAGGGCCAGACGTTTGCTGTGACCAGAAAGGAAGTCTGCAAGCCATGCGTGGAGGTTTCCATGTACAGTATACCATACGGGGAGAGGTTGGTGAGCAGGGCGGGGTGCCAGACCGTATCGAAGGCACGAGATATGTCAAGGGAGACAGCTCTGATTTCCTGTTTGGCATTGAGGACCTCCATCCATTGTTGAGACAGCAGAAGCAGCATGTCCAGAGTGGAGTGACCTGGTCTGAAACCAAATTGATGATCTGAGATCAAGCCTTTGGAGAAGAGGAAGGATTTGATGTCAGAAGCGATGATTGATTCCATGACCTTGCTGATTTTTGAGAGCAGGCTGGTTGGTCTGTAGTTGCAAGGATCTGTTTTTGCACCTTTTTGTGTAAAGCGGGAATGTTGGCAGATTTCCAAGCAGATGGTAGATGACCTTGAGTAAAAGAGAGGGTGAAGAGAATTGAGAGATGGTGTGAAAGAGTGGCAGAGCAGGATTTTAGGACCCATGGGCTGATGCCGCCTGGTCAAGTTGCAGAATCAGTAGAGGTTTGACAGAAACTTCTCCGCCTTGTCAGGAGATAAGGAGTCTAGGAGCAGTTGGGTTCGACTGGGTAAGGTAGGTAGAGAGAGAGAGATGTGTTTGGGACACAATATTTTGAGGCAAACACAGAGTTGATGCACTTGGCTTTGTCACATGCGGCGTCAACTGTGTAGCCATTTGAGGTAATGGAGGGGGAACAGATTTGACCAGACGCCACCAGGATTTTGATCAAGGACACAGGTTTGAGAGTGGAGGGATAGTGCTTCCTGGCTCTTATGAGGGTAGACACAAACTTGTTCTGAGCTTTGTGAAAGGAACTGAGATTGCATTCAGTTGGATTAGCCTTCCAAGAGGCAAAGGCAAGTTGTTTCAGGGCAACTGCCTCACCACAAGATTCAGTGTACCATGGATGGGAGGAAGATGTTATTTGCTGGATGAGATCATAACGGCAGATCTTCTCCTTCAGGAACAACCAGTGTCCTACCACTTTCCCCACTCATAACTTAGGGCAGACATTAAGACTATGCACAGCCAGGATGCAATTGTTGCTGGAAATCTTGCAAAGGTGGATAACAGTGTCCTCCACACCTCTAAATAAAGAACAAAACAATGGAAATTGCACGAGCTCATTATCAGTGAAAGGGTGAGGATTACAGTTTTGTTGAACCTCTCAACGATTTCATCATGTTGGGGCAAAGTGACTTTCTTTCTAAACTTCAGGAGACTACATCACCTGCAAATGTTCTGGCGTAATTCCTTTGTCATTCCTGCAGCTCTTCAGGGAACACGAAATGATGAAAAGAACTTGCCTTTCCACCAGTGCTCGCACCATCCAACTATTTTCTGGTTGTAAAGTTTAGCTTGGAGCCATTTAGTGAAATAGTCCACTTTATTAACCTGTTTCCTTGGTGGGTGAGTGGTGAAGGTCCCAATATCTCCACTGCCACTTGCTTTAAGAGTAGCTCCAACATTTTGCTGTTCCAACACCCGTTTCCGGACGGACTTGGTCTGTTTGCCAAATGTGGCGGCCTTTGCAAAACACGTGAACATACAGACAACAAATTTTTTTTATCAGATTTAATTTAATGTCCCCCACTAGTTTCTAAAACCTCTTTAGCAAGCACCATTTGCGTTTGCTGCGCCACCCAAACCATTTTGTAAGGTGCTGTACTGTGTAGTAATTCAATTGAGAGCATAACTCTATGCTCAAAATTTCTTGCAACAGTCCCGGGCAGAATTTTCAATATCCGACCATTTATTCATATTTGACGATGAAATTGGACCAAAAGTACATCCAAATTTTATTCCCCTTCCTGCACGCTATGGTATGTCACTGGCACCATGGCAGTCCCCACTGCAGAAGTAAATGGCTTCTGCTGCATGGTGTTCAGGAACAATTTTGTGTGGCGATTCAAAGGTGATAGCCTCAAAGTATTTCTTCTATTCAAGGTATTGTTACAGGTTCTGCAGGGATTGAGGGGGGAGTTCTCAGATGCACTTCCCGGCCGATGACCCTCAAGCCGACGAGCCGCCGATAACTCCACGGCACCGATAGGTTGCTAAGCAACCACAGATGCCCTCTGAGAGGCTTAATTTAGGTCGGGTCCAACATCCAAATCTCGCTTTGGCTTCTTGGAAAATTAATCTCCCTAGATAAGGACTATGCTTCCCAATGCTCCACTGTTGTCAATCAAAACGATTGAGCGATACCGTAAGTGGAACGTTGGCTATTGTCTAACCATCTGGGGCAGAACTCCCTGTCACTAATTACACACTGTCTAACCAATGGAAAGAGACGATGGGGGCAGTTTGGAAAGCAGTTTATCAAGATTAGCAAAAAGCACATGTTTTCAAGGCAAGCCAGAGTCACAAGAGAAAGCTCTTACACCAAGCACGTATGCCCATCTCAATTTATGTACGTACGCCATTCAGTCATCTCACAATTTCTACACACATGGGCCTCAGGCATTCCGGGAAAAGGAGATAAGAAAGAGTAACAGACAGAGGAGTGAAGCAGGTGGTATCGACCCGTACGAGAGCGGACGGCTCACGTGGTAATGAACCAGGTGTGTGGTGCAGGTGAGTGATCGGTACGGTGGGACGTGTGCTGTATGCAGGTGAGTGTAGTGCAAGTACTGAAAAGGGTTGTTTTGGACTATAGACTAGACGGATTTCTGAGAAATGTGAATGTCAGGTGCATTTTTGGGTAAAAGTTGGGAACCTCACTTTTTAACATAATTAGGTTATGCTGAATTCGATTAACCCGGTTCCCAAGCCGAATTGTGTTTTCGACCTTCCAATTAGCAGAAACAAAATGGCTGCCAAATTGCCATTTTTGGACAATTTCTTTGAACAAGCATTTATATATCATGTATATACATGCAGCTCTTTTACTTTAAGTTTACAACTTTTACCCCAAAATGCACCTAGAAGCTTATACATGGCCTTTTTTCATAAATCCGTCTCGTCTATATTATGGTTGGTGACACATTGAAAGTGACATTCAAACTGATATTGAATTGGACACGATAAAATGGGAAATGGTTTTAATATGACAATGTTTCATACAACCATTTATTATAAAATTAAGTATACATGGCCATGAGCACAAACATTCAGGAATGTCACACATGTTGTTTTGCCAAACTACATCAAATTCATACAAGGGGTCTGATCATCACTCTGTTGTTGACGGGCACACATTGATGTGCCCCTCAACTCTGAATAGCGACATTTGCAGCATGGAGTCTTGCATTGCTTCTGGCATGCACAACAAATCATCTCGAGGCAACTTTCTGGGATTGGACGCAGTGACATCAGAATAGGCTCTAGCCCTGAATCACCATGTTTCCATCCCATTTCCACAGGTGCATGAAGGTCAGGTATGGCACAATGAGCATTTCTCCATACCATGGCTTGATAGTATACTCGCATCAAATGGAAATGAAGAGCATCACTTGTCGATGACATTGCTTCTGGTTTACCAGTCTTGGAGAACAACATATGTCGTGCTGAATCAACAGAGGTTGTTCTGTGCACATTATATATTCTGCAGACGAACGCGTCTGCAGATTTGATTGTCTCCTCTGTGAGTTCACCAATGCCCAAGTTCTTCAGCAGTTTATTCAAAACTCAAAAAATAAACTCAAATTCGGCTTGGGAACCGGGTTAATCGAATTCAGCATACCCTAGTTATGTTAAAAAGTGAGGTTCCCAACTTTTACCCAAAAATGCACCTAGAAGCTTATACATGGCCTTTTTTTCATTAATCCGTCCCGTCTAGTCTGTTGATTCTCCGCAAAACCAGAGTGAGTCAATGAGGTGCATGCGATGGAAGGTGGAAGGATATAAGGTACTTGAGTACGAAGTGTAGAGAGAGAAGTTAGCTCTGAGGAGAATCACTGTTGATTCTCTTGATGCTCAAGAGTTGTGGTTGGCTTTAACAAAATCAGCATAGGAGGTATTGTAGTATGGAGGTGATAGCCATGCTTCGTGCCCTCATCGCTTGTTCTATTGTGTTCTCGAGGTGATTGGCAAGGTTCACTTCAAACTCTCCACCCGATCACCCAACCACTTGACTCTAAACTCAACCCAACTCTGAACTTTTCTCCTCTGCAAGAACTGCTCGCTCAACTCAAACCAATGAGCTCACCATCTCGACTCTGCCGGGCATTTTATCGGCCAGGCTCATGCCTTCTCCCAGGTGCGCCTATCGCGATGCAGCCACTCTGATTCACTGGCGCCTATGATCCAGCTATTGCGATTGGCTGCAGGTGGGAGAGGGAGAGAGGGCAGGCCTCTGATACTTCAGAGGCGGTGGAAAGGACCGGCAATGCGTTGGACGTTTACGTGAAAGCCGAGCCGTGCCTGAATTTGCTGCCCAAAATGAGGGTGCTGTGGTCGATGCATAGAAACCATTGGAGTGTTACTGGATGCATCTGTGTGGAGTGGGGCCTGCTTTGAGGAGTGAATGTTGTATGTGGTTTGGGCCTGTAAAGTGTTTCGAAGTGCTCGAGAATGGAGTTTGAGAACGAGGTCTCAGACTATGTGTTTGCGAATGAGGTATGAGAATGGAGTTTGAGGATGAGAATGGATTATGAGTATGAGAATGGAGTTTGAGGATGAGAATGGATTATGAGAATGGAGTTTGAGGATGAGAATGGATTATGAGTATGAGAATTGTTACGGATTCGTCACTTCCGCTGGGGTGGTTTTCACCCACTGGACATGTTTCTGATATTATGTATTATTATTATTATTCTCAAAAGGTTTAGTATTCAGGAACAGCTATCTAAAGTTTAAAAAGGTTAACGTAAAATGAGACAGGAAATCGGATCGTGACCCAGAAAAAAAGGCGTTAAAGAAGAGGATGTCGTGAGGACAGTGAAAGACGTGGCTTGAAGCTCCGTTGCGAGCGTGGTCGAGCGAACGGCGTCGAGTGGACTTTGAGTACTTGAAAGGAAGTTCGTGCGATAGGTGATATCGCCGGAGTATTGTGGAGCCTGCATAGTCGGGTATCGGCATTGAGATTCTGGAGAATCCTTGCCTAGAAGCTCGGGCTCGAGTGAGAGCCGTCCGCCATTTTGCCCCGCGCGCTACCTTCATCGGAAAAGGTTTTTGTCGCGTCGGTTGGGCTTATCCTCCGGTGGTTTGCGGGGAAGGCTGTGCAATAAAGCGGCGTTTGAGGAGTACACGGCGATTCGCTGATTGAACGGCAAACGTGTACATCGGCGCGCATCTTTGGAGAGTTTCCATTCTACCACGAGTTTGTTGGGTGTTGGACCACGTGACTTCGGTGTCGCTTCGACCGCCTATGCCTCAATTGATCTGGATCGGACATGGTTCTAACGATCGCTGGAGTGAATCAACTTCGCCTTGGAGGGTTATAGAGACATTGAGGAGGGCTCGGTTCCATTTCCTGGGAGTGCCGTGAGTTTGGGGTTAAGTTACTAGATAAGGTGGTACCATCTTAAGATATTGATTGTGGGGTTGATTACTATTATTGTTGTATCGTGATTCCTGTGTGCTCTTTAATATATTCTTTGGTTGTGGATAACTCATGGTGTGGTTTCCCTATTGATTTCGACACGGAATAACATATATCTTTCTGCCGGGGTTCCTCTCGGGGTTCGGAGGTTACCGAGACCAGGAGATTGTAGAGGACTCCGTACCAAAAATTGGGGGCTCATCCAATTGACTCGTGGGCTCGAAATTGGGTCTGCGTCCGTGATCTAAGTTTCCCTAAATTTAGTCTGGGAAAGAATTCCCTAACATTCCCAGAATTCCCAAATTTGGAACTTGTTCCAACATTCCCATATATATATTTTTTTTTTTTTTTTCTTGTGTGAAGGTTAACAGGTGTTAACAATAGTCACCATGGAGTTTGATGCAGAGAAGTTTGCAGTGACCCCTAGTGAAGCACAGTTCAGAGTGTTAGTAAAATCGGACCTTTTGAAATTGGCCAAACATTTTAGCTTGGAGGTCCGAACTAATATGAAGAAGGCAGAGATGCAGACAGTGGTGATACAATCTATGGTGGGATTAGGAACATGGGAAGAGGCAGCCTGGGATTGATTACCTGATGAACAAGAAAATGTGGAGCTCCAAAAAATGGAGATGCAATTGCAGAGCGAGGAAAGAAGAGCAACACAGGAAAGAGAACTCCAGGAAATGTTAAAAGCAGAGGAAAGGAAAGCAGAAAAGGAAAGAGCAGAACAGGAACGAGAACTCCAGGAAAGGTTAAAAGCAGAGGAAAGGAAACCTGCAAGAGAACTCGAAGAAAGAAAAGCAGAGGAAAGGAGAGTGGAACGAGAACTCCGGGAAAGGTTAGAAGAGAAAAAAGCACAAGAAAGAGCAGAGGAAAGGAGAGTTGAAAGAGAACTCCAGGAAAGGTTAGAGGAGAGAAAAGCCGACAGGGAGTTAAAGGACCGTGAAATGGCGCTTCAGCAGGAAATTAGACTCAAGGAGCTGGATGTAATGAAAGAACGGGGAGAGGTACCATCCATGCCGACTGGTTTGACCCCTAGTCAGAACACCTGGGATGTTGGCAGACATGTGAGGCTGGTTCTACCCTTCAATGAAAAGGAGGTAGCCAATTTTTTTTTCACACTTTGAGAAGGTGGCTCAACTGCTAAACTGGCCTGAGGAGTCCTGGACCATATTAGTGCAAAGTGTTCTGGTGGGTAAAGCTCAAGATATTTATTCGGCTTTACCGATTGACCAATGTGCAGATTATGCGGTATTGAAGAAAAACATTCTCAAAGCCTATGATTTGGTCCCGGAAGCTTACCGACAAAATTCCGGAATGCCAGGAAGAGGAAGAGTGAGACCCATGTGGAGTTTGCCAGAATGAAAGAAACCATGTTTGATAGGTGGTGTGATTCAAAAGGGGTTGGGAAAGACTTCAAACTATTGCGACAATTGATCCTGGTGGAGGAATTCCAGCAGTGTGTCCACGAGGACATTAAAGTACATCTGGAGGAAAGGAAAGTACCAAAGTTGTATGAGGCAGCAACCATGGCAGATGACTATGCCTTAACACACAGGATGGGGTTCCACAAACCTAACTTCTCGCCTAGACTTAGCCAGGGGAGCTATGGTACATCAGGGGCGGAGAACGAAAATTCATGGGGGCGGCCTCGAGATGACTATGACGACCACTCTGATACCACAACTTCTAGAAATCAGAAGACAACAGTTCCAAGGCAGACGTATCCTCCGGGGGGCTCGAGGCAGACCACGAGGTTCTCCTCCGGGCCTACTTGCGCTTTTTGCCATAAACCTGGACACTTGATGTCCCAGTATTACACCATGAAAAGGGAAAATCAGGAGTGGAGTTCGACTAGTACAACTCCAAATGCAATGGCCATTGTGAGAAATCGCCCTCAAAAGGGTTACCAACCATTTATTTCAGAGGGGTTTGTGTCACTGGATGGAGCCTCGACTAACCGGAGACCTGTGAGGGTATTGAGGGACACAGGAGCACATCAATCTTTAATGCTTGAAGGCATCTTGCCATTGTCAGAGGAGATGGCAACTGGTGATAGTGTTCGTTTGCAGGGGATTGGTGGCTGTGTTAGTGCTCCACTTCATGTCATCCATTGGAGTGCGATTTGGTGTCAGGACCGGTCACCGTTGGTTTACAAGCCATGCTTCCTGAAGAGGGAGTATCTGTTGTTATCGGGAATGATTTGGCCGGTGGTCAAGTTTATGGTAACCCGATGGTGGTTAAAAAGCCCAGTAGGGAAAATAACACCACACCAGTTAGGGATGGCGACAAATTTAGCAAGTTATTTGCAGGTGGACTGAACTTCAAAAAAAGGAAGATGTTCTGGAGTCTGCCTTCAGCAAATATGGACCGCTTTTGGAAGTGCTGCTGATAAAAGACAGGGAGACACGAAAGTCAAGAGGGTTTGACTTTGTCATGTTTGAAAACTCAAAGGACGCCAGAGAGGCAGAAAAGGATCTGAATAGCAAGGAGTTGGAGGGTCGGGGACCATAATAGTAGGGAAGGCATTTCATAGGTGTCGTGGGATCTACAGAAGAGGACCACGGAGTCGTAGTTTTGGTGGTGGCCGCAATCGATATTATTATGGAGGCTCCCAGAGTTACGGCAGCCCCCGAAGGAAGGATTATCCGAGCAGTGGCCGAGAAGGAGACCGCTATTCATGTGACTACCGTGACAAGTGGTCCAACCGTGATTGTTAGGAAAGTTAGAAAGAGTTGAAGCACTGAATGCTGCAGAGCAGCCGAGCCAAGATTCATACACGGATTAACCATGAGTGCCACGTTCCTAAAGGCGTCCATGTAGTGAATACTTCCAGGCCTCACCACCCAACCACCATGGAACCTGGCTTTCAGCTCGGCCTCCCGGGAAAAATGCTGTAGATTTGCTTGACTTTGGGTTTTTGAGTACTACCCCTTAACCTTCATTCAAAAGAAACGAAAAGTAAAATCAGAGGATGATGAGATAGAGTTTGGCTTTGCAGGAGTCCAACGGGGAAATTGAACATGTAAAGGGCAGGGTCAATGTCGTGGCTGACGCTTTGTCCAGAGTCAATTAACCGTGGAAATCTCTGTGGGTTGTAAAATTTTGTTGCTTTATTTTTTAGATGTTGATAATTGTTGCCCACGGGAATTGGTGATTTTGGGTTGTGAGTTTATTTTTGTTTGTTTAAAGAGTTTGCATGCAAAGAAAGTTTTCGCTGTGTTCAAACTTTCTTTCTTGAGGGGGGGAAGTGTTACCGATTCGTCACTTCTGCTGGGGTGGTTTTCACCCACTGGACATGTTTCTGATATTATGTATTATTATTATTATTATTCTCAAAAGGTTTAGTATTCAGGAACAGCTATCTAAAGTTTAAAAAGGTTAATGTAAAATGAGACAGGAAATCGGATCGTGACCCAGAAAAAAAAAGGCGTTAAAGAAGAGGACGTCGTGAGGACAGTGAAAGACGTGCCTTGAAGCTCCGTTGCGATCGTGGTCGAGCGAACGGCGTCGAGTGGACTTTGAGTCCTTGAAAGGAAGTTCATGCGATAGGTCTGATCTGCTTAACAGAAACTTTCTTCCTTCAAGATGTCTCTGATTCCTTAATATCTCTTCCTGGTTACTCCCTCCTCCGGTACGATAGACCTGAGCCTCGTCCTGGTGGTGGGCTGGCTATCTTTATCAAAAACTCTCTTCCTCAATCTCCCTGCACTGCCCTCTCTCCACCCCACCCACAGGAGTACCTCTGGCTATGGCTTCCTCTCCGCTCCCACCTTTTGTTCATATGTGTTCTGTACCGTCCTCCAAACAGTGATGACTCCATTTACATTTCTCTGTCGGACAACATGGACCAACTTCTATCAACTCATCCAAACTCTCTCTTCCTCATATGTGGCGACTTCAACTGTCATCATGCCAGCTGGCTGGGTGTGGGTTCATCTCTCACCAGCCATGGCACCTCAGCAAAGGACTTCTGCGACTCATTGGAACTGACACAATCTGTCAATTTCCCGACCCGGATCTCAGTCAATGGAGTATCTTCTCTTCTGGACTTGGTTATGACTAACTTCCCTGCAAATGTCTGCTGCTCTTCTTCTGCTCCAATCGGTTCTTCTGATCATGTGCTTGTTAAAGTGGACATCTCACTGGCCATTCTCAGAGAGCCTCCTCAGCGCCGACGAGTCTGGCATTTCACTCAGGCCGACTGGCACGGTCTGCAAGCAGCCATCAATCAACTGGACTGGTCTCCCATCTCTAATGCCTCTGACATCAATTCTTCCTGGGAATTCTTCCAAAGCAAACTGCTCTCTCTCATGCACAGATATATCCCATCTCGTCTTCAGTTGTCTTACCCTTCCT
Source organism: Myxine glutinosa (assembly GCF_964187855.1). Taxonomy (NCBI): domain Eukaryota; kingdom Metazoa; phylum Chordata; class Myxini; order Myxiniformes; family Myxinidae; genus Myxine; species Myxine glutinosa. The sequence continues at coordinate 119,860,288 of NC_136261.1, read as the reverse complement.
CCCGTCCATGGTACACTGAATCTTGTGGTGAGGCAGTTGCCCTGAAACAACTTGCCTTTGCGTCTTGGAAGGCAAATCCAACTGAAGGCAATCTCAGTTCCTTCCACCAAGCTCGAAACAAGTGTGTTTCTACCCTCAGGAGTGCCAGGAAGCACTATCTCTCCACACTCAAGATTGAACTCTCAAACCTGTCTCCTTCCTCCAAATCCTGGTGGCGTCTGGTCAAATCCGTTTCTGGTGTTTGTTCCCCCTCCATCCCCTCCCTTACCTCAAATGGCTACACAGTTGACACCGCACGTGACAAAGCCAAATGCCTCAACTCTGTGTTTGCCTCAAAATCTTGTGTCCCAAACCCATCTCTCTCTGTTCCCACCTTTCCCAGTCGAACCCAACTGCTCCTGGACTCTGTGTCCTTCTCTCCTGACAAGGTGGAGAAGTTTTTATTAAAACCTCGACTCTGATTCTGCAACTGGACCAGATGGCATCAGCCCTCGGGTCCTAAAATCCTGCTCTGCCGCTCTAGCTCACCCTCTCTCTGTTCTTTTCACCCTCTCTTTTGCTCAAGGTCATCTGCCAGCATCTTGGAAATCAGCAAACATTACCGCTTTACACAAAAAAGGTGCAACAACAGATCCTTGCAACTACAGACCAATCAGCCTGCTCCCAATTATCAGAAAAGTCATGGAATCCATCATTGCTTCAGATATCAAATCCTTCCACTTCTCCAATGGCTTGATCTCTGATAATCAATTTGGATTCAGACCAGGTCATTCTACTCTGGACATGTTGCTTCTGCTTTCTCAACAATGGATGGAGGTCCTCAATGCCAAACAGGAAATCAGAGCTGTCTCACTTGACATATCACGTGCCTTCGATACGGTCTGGCACCCAGCTCTGCTCACCAAACTCACCTCCTATGGTATTCAGGGAAATCTCCACTCATGGCTTGCGGATTTCCTCTCTGGTCATAGGCAACATGTGGCCCTGAATGGATTTCTCTCATCTTCCCTACCTGTCCTGGCTGGAGTTCCCCAAGGTAGTGTTCTGGGCCCTGTGCTATTTCTGGTCTTCATCAATGATCTCTCCGACTCTCTGGAAAATCCTCTCTATCTCTTTGCTCATGACTCCACTATCTGCCGCTCCATTCCTCATCCCTCAGATCGGCAGTCTGCAGCCTCCTCACTCTCTGCAGACCTGGACAAAATCACAGACTGGTCAAACAAGTGGAACATGCCTTTCAATCCTGACAAATCTCACACTCTTACTATGTCTCTCCGAAAGGACCGACTGGACAACCCTCCCATCTACTTTCTCAACAATCCTCTCCAAGAAGTTCTATCGCTCAAGCTTTTGGGTCTCACTATCTGCCATGATCTTTTTTGGCAAAACCACATTTCCAAGCTGGCCTCCAAAGCCAGTCGCCGACTGGGCATCCTCCGTCATGCGAAGTCCTTCCTTGGCACACCTGAGCTCCTCACCACATACAAGGCTTTCATCCGCAGCTCAATGGAATACTGTTCCCCCCCCTCTGGGCTGGTGCTCCTGCCTCACACCTTGCTCGGCTTCACGCTGTTGAGGCCAAAGCTTTCAGAATCATTGGAATCTCCTGCGATGTCGTCAACTCCGAGGGCCTTTCACTCACTCACCACAGGCAGGTTGGTGGTCTTTCTGTCTTCTACCGACTCCTCTCCGGCCTTGCTCCCCCAGCTCTGTGCTCTGTCCCCCCAATATTCCTTCAGGTCGCACAAGATCTGCCTGCAACCCTCTTATGGTTAAACTGCCAAAGTCTAGGCTCTCTGCTCACCTTCACTCTTTCATTCCCCTTTTCTCCCGCCTCTGGAACAAACTCCCCCACTCCCTTCAATCCCACTTCCCCCTCCAGGTCTTTAAAACAGCTGTTCACCACCATCTCTTATCTTCCCCCATCGAAAACCTTGATCTTTTCTACCCCCGTTAATTCACCCCAGAGTCCTTGCAGTGTTCATATGTTTTATTCCTCTCCCACCTCCCCCCAAGTCCTCCCGATGCCCCTGCTCTCAAATGTTGTGTTTGTGTCCTTCCCCCTCTCTCCCCATCTTGTCTGCCGCTCCCCTTGTGTTTTGTGTGTCGGTTTGTCTTTTTGTGTGATTAATGTTCGCTCTTTCACGAGCCTCGATCTTGTATACAAAAAAAGAAAAAAAAAGGTGGAATCGCCGGAGTATTGTGGAGCCTGTGTAGTCAGGTATCGGCATTGAGATTCCAGAGAATCCTTGCCTAGAAGCTCGGGCTCGAGTGAAAGCTGTCCGCCATTTCGCCCCGCGCGCTACCTTCATCGGAAAAAGGTTTTTGTCTCGTCGGTTAGGCTTATCCTCCGGTGGTTTGCCGGGGAAGGCTGTGCAATAAAGCGGCGTTTGAGGAGTACACGGTGATTCGCTGATTGAACGGCAAACGTGTACGTTGGCGCGCATCTTTGGAGAGTTTCCATTCTACCGCGAGTTTGCTGGGTGTTGGACCACGTGACTTCGGTGTCGCTTCGACCACCTACGCCTCAATTGATCTGGATCGGACATGATTCTAACGATCGCTGGAGTGATTCAACTTCGCCTTGGAGGGTTATAGAGACATTGAGGATGGCTCGGTTCCATTTCCTGGGAGTGCCGTGAGTTTCGGGTTAAGTGACTAGATAAGGTGGTGCCATCTTAAGATATTGATTGTAGGGTTGATTACTATTATTGTTGTATCGTGATTCCTGTGTGCTCTTTAATATATTCTTTGGTTGTGGATAACTCATGGTGTGGTTTCCCTATTGATTTCGACACGGAATAACATATATATCTTTCTGCCGGGGTTCAGAGGTTACCGAGACCAGGAGATTGTTGAGGAATCCGTAACAGAATGGAGTTTGAGGATGAGAATGGATTATGAGTATGAGAATGGAGTTTGAGGATGAGAATGGATTATGAGTGAGTATGAGAATGGAGTTTGAGGATGAGAATGGATTATGAGTATGAGAATGGAGTTTGAGGATGAGAATGGATTAGGAGTGAGTATGAGAATGGAGTTTGAGGATGAGAATGGATTATGAGTATGGAGTATGAGTATGACAATGGAGTGTGGAGTGTGGGGTGAGAGAACTTTATTCTCACGTCTTTTCACTTGCTTTTTTTCATTATCATTCATCAAATCAGTTAACACTTCCATTTTTTTTTTAAATCGTGTTCGAACCTCTGTACCTTCTTAAAACAACCTGCAAACCTCTTTACCTTCCCTTTTCTTCGTCCACACCTTTTAACCATCATTTCACCTTGAAGAACTGCTTCTTTTTTATTTTTTTCTGCTTGCTAACTTTATCAATTATGTTCACATCATCCATGACCTCATCAATCTCAGCACTGGCACTCAACTTCACTCACATTCGCAATCACTACTCCACTACATTCACACAATCCAAACGTCAGCCATCTTTTAAATTAAAAGTATGTTAATCCACACTTGCCTTTAAATCAGATTTTTGAACATCAAAGTCAGTATCAGTATTTTCATAGTAGCCATCTTTTCAAGATTAATTTGCAATTGGTCACTAGCTTTGACCCAATACAAATTTTTATTACAGGCCATAGGCATCATAAAGCTACATATATCGAACAAACAAATGGAGCACCTCACCGCCATTAGAGCATTTAAATTGCATCAGATGTGGCAATAAATGTGAAATGTTGCTCCCAGTTTATCGGCTCAATGACGGAAGACGCCATTGGCATTTTTGCCGCCTCTAACCCTACCCACTACCCAGTTTAGAATCCTGTGTGGTCATGGACAACGTGCTAGTCTTAACCACAATTATTTGAAGCAAAACTGTTGTACAGAACGTGCCTCTTTGCACTCCTTGAAGGCTGCAAACCACTTCAACATTTTCCATTAAAATCAAAGGTCAAATCATTAAAATCAAAATCCACACTGCACTGGGTTTTAATTGAACCCCATAAATACTTTAACGTCTGAGGCTCCATTAACACAGTATCCTTGGCACCTTAGTCTCGATATGGAGGAGGGGTCTCTTATTGCACTGCGTTCAATATATTCCACAGCTTTACCGTTCCCCAAGGATCATTCGATTGGACCGAAACCGACGGCAAATAAACACGAAAAGCAACGTTTTCTTACCTTTTAAAGGATCTGTTTCATTTTCGAAAATACAGAGTAGATGGTAGACAAGACACTAGACATAAACGGTACAAATCAAGGGAATCAAAAGACAGAGGTAAATGGAAACACGCAAACTTGTGTCCAATGTTTGAGAAATAATGCGCGAATCTTAACCCACTATATGCGCCACAGAACACACTTTTTTAACAATATAAGAATGCATGTAGGACTTCCCTTTGTCTGTGATGCGCAGGGTGGACGCAGGATTCAATGCAGCCCACTTTGGAAACCACGTGCGAGATGTAGCCAAAGATGAAGTAAAACTGCCATGAGCAGTGCCAGTGACGAGTAGCAGACAAGATGCAGAAAGCCAAACGGAGCACGATGAAATGAATCGACCATAAGGAAGGCCAGTGATGAGTAGCTCTTCAACCAGGCCTCGTGGCCCCTTTTTGGCCTTTTTAAAACGAGGCCTCCTGATCTGCACTTCTTCTCTCCAGGCCCTTCTTCTTCCTCCTCCAAGTGAGGTGGCTCCTTCCCCTCTCCAAAGATGCAGAGTGATCCCAGGTTGGATCAATTCCACACAGAGGAAACCAAGATCAATGTCTCCACAAATTCTCCGTGATCCAGCTTGCTTGTTCTCCTTCCGCAGGAGGCTTCTCCTTCCTCCTGGTGGATTTCTTCACTGGGCCAGTGTCTGGTATATATATAGTCTGGCAAACTGGACTATGACGTCGTAATAGGAGCTATTTTGTTACCCAACCAGCCACCAGTGTTATGGGTTCGTAGCTATAAAGACGCAAATTACAAACTGATTTTTGACCCAGCTGAGATATGGATGGTAGTAAAATCTGCGGGGGGGGGGGGGGGGGAGTAGGGTCAGATAGGTTCAAGGGTGCGTGGTTAGAGGGAGAAGCCTGGTAGCATGGGGGTTGGGATTAAAAAAAAAAAAAGGGCCAGGCACTGGGCAGCAGGCCCTTAACTGGTCAATCCTTTAAATCCCAGGAACTACTGGACCAAATCTCAATATCTAGGCATAATTTTGATTGAACGGCGAGCACATCCAATTTACACTTCACTAGTGGCATTCCATTGGACCACGATGTCTCTAAGGGTCTTCACAGGGTCCACAAGAGGTGGAAAATGATCACACCTTCAATCCCAGTAACTATATCATTTTGGTACTACCACTCAATGTTGAAAACTCACTGAAAAATAAAAAAATTTTTATCGTATCCAGATCTAGATCTTCATTAAAATTGAATAAATTCTTCCTCGTCACTCTCCTAACCTGTCCACCAAGTTTCGTTTGAAACCGTGCATAACGTTTTGAGATATTCTGCGCACAAACAAACAAGATAGATGATGCACAAAGCACGATACTTGTGACCTCCAAATATACAATAGTTGCCATGGAATCAATAACTTGGTACTTTCGAAAATTTGATCTATCAAGTGTTTCACATGATTGAATGTTGCGCATAACAAATTTGGTTGATGCATTTTCTAATTGCGACCGAATAGGTGTTTTACATGTTTTGGATGGAATTGACTTTTGACTCATTACTAGTTAGGGCTTAACCTTTCATTAATTTTGGCCAGATTTTATACATGAATACACATGTGTCCAAATGAGCTGTGTACGTTTCAATCTGATATCTTGAAAGATTCCTGGGGTTTGGCAATAATAAAAGCACAAAATACGAGAGCAATGCGACTGTCGCCAATATGCCTCCGAAAAGTCCCACACGGGTAGATGCCATCGTTCACTGTCCTAAAAATAAACAAGTTTGATTTAAATCCCTTCAGCTGTTTTCAAGTATCACATTTTCACCAGCCATGACAGGTTTCGCATCGATCGGAGAAGCAGTTTCAGAGAAGGGATTTTTTTTTTTAATATCGGCTTTCAAGCTAATATGGCTGCCACACCACGTGACATATGACCTTAAAATTGTCAACTCTGTATATGTATGGGTAGAGGACCACGTTTGTGAAGTTTTGTATTGATCGGACAAGGTTCGTTTTTCTATCCAAGATGGCTGCCAAACCACATGACCTATGATATCATTTTCAAACTATATGCAACAATGGTGTTAGATGATATTTGTAAAATTTCGCATTGATATGGTAAGCGGTTTCAGATATAATTATTTAATATTTTTCTTCAATCCAATATGGCTGCCACACCATGTGACCAATGATGTTTTCGTGATCATCTTTTAATTGCTATGCCAAGCTTAGTCAATGACACGTAAAGTTTCGAGTCGATCTATTTGGTGGTTTGGGAGAAGATGTTTTCAAAGGTTTTAGTTTAAATCCAATATGGCTGCCAAGCCATGTGACCTATGATGTCATAAATTTAATATTTCAATTCAAATCAAATGGGTCATAGATCATGTACATGCAATTTCAGATTTTTAAGATAAGGAATTTGATTCAAACATTTTTGGCTGGTATACCACTTCACCTATGATGTCATCATTATCATGATTTTGTTACCCATTGGGAGTACTTGACAATGTGCCTAGTTTCAAATTTTTCCATTCAGCGGTTTCCGAGAAATAATTTTTTCATTATTTGCGTTTAATCCAAGATGGCTGCCATACCACGTGACCTATGACGTCACAATTATTATTTTTAAAAACATTCTGGATGGGTGTCACTCCTACCCTGAAAGTTTCGTCTCAATCGGACATGTGGTTGCTGAGATAAATGAGGTTTAGCACGGACGTATGGAAGGACGGACGGAAAACCAGAAAACATAATGCCTGGTGGAGGCATAAAATCATTTGATTATAATGGGATGAAATTGTTGTCATGGACACCGTTTTCTCTCTTTTTTGTTGTCACGGGACTTTTCTTTTTACTATGTGCTTCTTTCCTGTGCCACATGGGACATTTCGCTGTGCCACCAATCAAGATGGGCAGAACTTGAAAAAATTAAAATGAATTAATCCAATTTTCACCCTCTTTCACGTACTGGTGTGGTTTACCAATAGAGGGGGGACTTTTGATTATGTTTGGTCACCATGACCCTCAAGTGTTACCACAGAAGGCCCTCAGACAGGATTTTACGGGATATATAAGGTAGTGCTAGTCACAACTTTCAATGAATAAATTATAATTACCCTCGCCAGAGGAGAGGGTATTGCATTTGAGTCCGTTTGTTTGTCTGTCTGTTTGTTTGTCCGCACAGAATAAATATGATTTTCTTTGTAACCATTGGTCCGATTGACAGGAAATTTTCACCATAGGTGCAACTCCACCTGTATATTTTTTATGATAATTATGGCGTCATAGGTCACGTGGTTCGGCCGCCATCTTGGAAAAACCGAAAAACTTTGCACCTCCATATCTCCGAAAGTGCTGAATAGAAAAAATTGAGACGTGGCTCATTGTAAAGAACTCTCCATGGGGAATAAAATTTGTTAATGATGATGTCATAGGTGTCTCCATTATGACGTCATAATTCGGCAGGTACAAAACTTCATCTGATCAAGATGAAATTTATTGAGCATAATCTAGGAATAAATTAGTTTAGAAAAAAATAATGATGACGTCATCGGTCACGTGGTTCGGTCGCCATATTTGTTTTAACATAAAAGCCTTAAAAACCACTGAAAATACATCTTGGCAAGGGTTTGCAATCTCTGATTGCTCTTTTTCTTGTTATGCCTGTATTACCTAGATGTAAGGGTTCTGTAGGAGAATGTTTAAGACTCAGGAGACTTGAGATGCCCAAACAGCTTTATAAAGTAAGGATTTATTATAATTAATGTCACTTGTTTCAATTCAATAAAGACTACAATAGCTAAACGGATTGGTACTCCAGTCGTTGGTTATTCTTCCTTGGCCGGTCCTCTCCTAGCGCTGTTTCTCGTTCCGTACTCGTTCGTTCCGTTGGGCAGCGATTCTCGTGACAAGTGTGTCGAGTCCAGGAAATGTTCACGCTTTTATGGGCACCGCAGTGTTAATCCTCCCTGCGCTAATGTTAATCTGTTCTCCGCAGAAATGTTACTCGGTCGCCTCACCGGCACCAGCTCGCTCCCCCCTGCTGGGAATTCCTTCAATGCTACATTTGCTTCACAATAGTGAAAGCCTAGGAATGTGCTCTAGCCCAGGGCTGTGACAAGGTAAAACAAAAGGACTCCCAGGTTCCATGTTCCGAGATACATTCCTGACATTCTTACGAACCACTCATTGGTTCACTCACCAATCTCATAACTAGTTACATAGTATAAAGATTTATTCTACCACAATCCCTCATCTTTTTGTTTTATGTTTATATTAACCATTAATCTAAACATCAATACAAGTACAAGTAAACAATCAATCACTACAAGTAAACATCAATACAATTACTCAAACCATAACTTTGGCAATCCAATTCCCTTAGGCATACACCGTCACCCTGCAAGAATCACAAAACATTTCGTTGGTCATTGATTCCTTCCATATTGTTAATTCAATCTATTTCACTTGCATCACAAATATCTTTGCAAAACAACACTTCACCATCACCAAGACACAACAATTTCACTTCACCATTTTTTCAAATTTATAAAGCATCTGCAACATCTGGCAAAACGTTTGCCTCCAAACAAATGTTGACTCTTTGTTTGAAAGGAAGGGCTGATCACTTGTGTTTGAATTCAGGTATGAAACATTTTCTTCTACTGTCTTCATAGCATCTGCATTACTTCGTGTAGGGCCTCGCTGTTGTAACAACTGTGCGGAGTCATAGACTGACCCTGCTCTCCATGTAGCGTTCTTGCCACTCTTGCTGTAAACCATAGTAATTCCTGAACAAGGCCTTTGCCCCGTTGTAGTCGACTTGCCTCCTCCCTCATCATGAGTGGGCAGCAAGTATTGGTGTGATGTTGATTGGCCAGCAAGATGTGGAACAGGGATGCCAGATGCATCCACAATGATGTTGGGACCATGGTGTTCAGGTCATTCATGGTCCATACCAGGAGCAACCAGCAGAATCGTGCACAGCTGTTGTGAAAAGGCACAGCCGTTTGTTTGCAGCTCCATGCTGGTTCCCCGGAAGTTGGTGAAGTAATAACATATGTCCCCGCATTTCGTAGGGGTTGCAGGTAAAATGTTGTTGTCCTGCAACTTCTGATGTGATGAATGTTCCAAGCCTTCGAACAAGATTAAGTGATCGCCTTTCTTTCATATGTTGCAGTGTGATCCAGGCAAATGGTCACATAAATTTCCTTGGTGAAGGTAAGCATCCATCTCCAAGTTACACAGGAGAATGTCTTCATCATTCTTTGAGAAGGAGGGTGTATGCCACGATTAACTTCATTTTTAGCCACAAATTTTCTTTCTCGAACTTCTTCTCAATTCCGTTAGCACTCCCTTCAAAATGTGATCTCGTCTTATCCTTTTACTCAGTCACATCTGAATCTGCTTTCCACACACATTGAATCAGATAGGGTACATCTTACCATGAAATCAGCATAATCATGTATATCTTCTGACAGTTTCACATTCAACAATTTGTTGTTTTTCCTTAAAACATTCAAAAGTTATATTCATTTATATGCGACACACAAATAATATTCAATCAGGTATGTATTTCACTACTAAACTAAGAATAGCATCAACAATTGCTTTCAGGTTAATATAGTTCCCTCCTCCGGTATGATAGACCTGAGCCTCGTCCTGGAGGTGGGGTTGCTATCTTTATAAAAAAAACTCTCTTCCTCACTCGCCCTCCACTGCCCTCTCTCCACCTCACCCCCAGGAATACCTTTGGCTACGGCTTCCCCTTCGCTCCCACCTTTTGTTCATATGTGTGTTGTACCGTCCACCAAACAGCAATGACTCCATCTACATCTCACTGTCTGATAATATGGACCAACTTCTATCTACCCATCCCAACTCTCTCTTCCTCATATGTGGTGATTTCAATTGTCACCATGCCAGTTGGCTGGGTGTGGGTACCTCTCTCACCAGCCATGGCTCTTCAGCAAAGGACTTCTGTGACTCACTGGGACTGACACAATCTGTCAATTTCCCGACCCGGATCTCAGTCAACGGAGCATCTTCTCTTCTGGATTTGGTTATGACAAACTTCCCTGAAAATGTCTGCTGCTCTTCTTCTGCTCCAATCGGCTCATCTGATCATGTGCTTGTTAAAGTGGACATCTCTCTGACCATTCTCAGAGAGCCCCCTCAGCGTCGATGAGGCTGGCATTTCACTCAGGCCAACTGGCATGGTCTTCAAGCAGCCATCAATCATCTGGACTGGTCTCCCATCTCTACCGCCTCTGACATCAACTCATCCTGGGAATTCTTTCAAAGTAAATTGCTCTCTCTCATGCACAGATTTATCCCATCTCGTCTTCAGTTGTCATAACCTTCCTCCCGTCCATGGTACACTGAATCTTGTGGTGAGGCAGTTGCCCTGAAACAACTTGCCTTTGCGTCTTGGAAGGCAAATCCAACTGAAGGCAATCTCAGTTCCTTCCACCAAGCTCGAAACAAGTGTGTTTCTACCCTCAGGAGTGCCAGGAAGCACTATCTCTCCACACTCAAGATTGAACTCTCAAACCTGTCTCCTTCCTCCAAATCCTGGTGGCGTCTGGTCAAATCCGTTTCTGGTGTTTGTTCCCCCTCCATCCCCTCCCTTACCTCAAATGGCTACACAGTTGACACCGCACGTGACAAAGCCAAATGCCTCAACTCTGTGTTTGCCTCAAAATCTTGTGTCCCAAACCCATCTCTCTCTGTTCCCACCTTTCCCAGTCGAACCCAACTGCTCCTGGACTCTGTGTCCTTCTCTCCTGACAAGGTGGAGAAGTTTTTATCAAACCTCGACTCTGATTCTGCAACTGGACCAGATGGCATCAGCCCTCGGGTCCTAAAATCCTGCTCTGCCGCTCTATCTCACCCTCTCTCTGTTCTTTTCACCCTCTCTTTTGCTCAAGGTCATCTGCCAGCATCTTGGAAATCAGCAAACATTACCGCTTTACACAAAAAAGGTGCAAAAACAGATCCTTGCAACTACAGACCAATCAGCCTGCTCCCAATTATCAGAAAAGTCATGGAATCCATCATTGCTTCAGATATCAAATCCTTCCACTTCTCCAATGGCTTGATCTCTGATCATCAATTTGGATTCAGACCAGGTCATTCTACTCTGGACATGTTGCTTCTGCTTTCTCAACAATGGATGGAGGTCCTCAATGCCAAACAGGAAATCAGAGCTGTCTCACTTGACATATCACGTGCCTTCGATACGGTCTGGCACCCAGCTCTGCTCACCAAACTCACCTCCTATGGTATTCAGGGAAATCTCCACTCATGGCTTGCGGATTTCCTCTCTGGTCATAGGCAACATGTGGCCCTGAATGGGTTTCTCTCATCTCCTCTTCCTGTTCAGGCTGGAGTTCCCCAAGGTAGTGTTCTGGGCCCTGTGCTTTTTCTGGTCTTCATCAATGATCTCTCTGACTCTCTTGAAAATCCTCTCTATCTCTTTGCTGACGACTCTACTCTCTGTCACTCCATTCCTCATCCCTCAGATCGGCAGTCTGCAGCCTCCTCACTCTCTGCAGACCTGGACAAAATCACAGACTGGGCAAACAAATGGAACATGTCTTTCAATCCTGATAAATCTCACACTCTTACGATGTCTCTCCGAAAAGACCGACTGGAAAACCCTCCCATCCACTTTCTGAATAATCCTCTCCAAGAAGTTCTGTCACTCAAGCTTTTGGGTCTCACTATTTGCCATGATCTTTCCTGGGAAAACCACATTTCAAATCTGGCCTCCAAAGCCAGTCGCCGACTGGGCCTCCTCCGTCGTGCAAAGTCCTTCCTTGGCACACCTCAGCTCCTCACCACATACAAGGCTTTCATCCGCAGCTCAATGGAATACTGCTCTCCCCTCTGGTCTGGTGCTCCTGCCTCACACCTAGCCCGTCTTCACGCTGTTGAAACTAAAGCGTTCAGAATCATTGGAATCTCCCGCGATGAAGCTAACTCCAAGGGCCTTTCACTCACTCACCGCAGGCAGGTTGGTGGTCTTTCCGTCTTCTACCGACTCCTCTCTGGCTTTGCCCCCCAGCCCTCTCTGGGCTCTGTCCCCCAAATATTCCTACAGGTCGCACAAGATCTGCCTGCAACCCTCTTATGGTTAAACTGCCAAAATCAAGACTTTCTGCTCACCTTCACTCCTTCATTCCTCTTTTCTCCCGCCTCTGGAACAAACTCCCTCACTCTCTTCAATCCCACTGCACCCTCCAGGTCTTTAAAACAGCTATTCACCACCATCTCTTATCCTCCCCCATCCAAAACCTTGATCTTTTCTACCCCCGCTAATTTCGGTCCCCTTGTGTTTTATACCTCTCCCCCCCGCCCTCCCCCTCCCACGCCTCCTGCCCCCAAGCCCTCTCCCTCCCACACTTCTCCCTGCTCTCAAATGTTGTGGTTGTGTGCTTCCCCTTCTCTCCCCATCTTGTCTTCCGCTCCCTCTTTTTGTGTGTTTTGTTTGTCTGGTTGATTTGTTTGTGAAATAAATGTTAGCTCTTTCACGAGCCTCGATTCAGTATACAAAAAAAAAAAAAAAAAAAAAGTTCAAAAATTAACTCATGCAGGTATTTTAGCACTACTCAAAGAAAATAAATGCATTTATAACAAGTGTATATGATTATAATCACAAACAGGAATATCTAATTCCCAACAAATTTTGCAAACCAACAAATTAAGCATAATGTATTATTATCATAATTTCTCCCCACTTCTTCTTTCTTTCTTTCTTTCTTTTTTTTTCCCCCAAACAGTGTGTAACTTGTGGTGATAGAAGTTCACCGGTTGACACAATTCACAACATTTTTGTTATGCCCTTATCTTAACTCTACTGTATTCATTTGCAACATCACTTGATTCATTCTTTTAATCTCAGTATTTATGTCGCCATAAAAGTCTTCCTCTTGTGGTTCCACATTTCTTTCCTCATTTGTCACTTCATGCATTATCATAGTGTTATTGGTTACCTTATTCAAACACACCGTCACTAAGGCTTTCAAGCAAGCCACCACTAAAACAATTGCCAATATAACTAATCGTGGTATCTTGCTCCCTCTTGTCCCACCTGTAGCCATCTGTAAAACATGTGAGCTACCCCTTGTATATGTTCATACCTATAACATAATTATATGTCAATGACATTCAACATTATATACCAAACTAACAAGCTTCCTAAAAGGTAAATAAAGAAAAATCCCTTAATATGTAACATAAATCTGATTATTTGTCTTACCCTGATCCCCCTATCTCCCGGGGGTCGAACTAAATCCCCAAATCATGAGTGTAGTTGTGATACATTATCCCTCATGCTGCTCTAATATCAGTAGATAATGGTATGTCATGTAGGCAAATAAATGTCACTATCTTCCTTCATTCAAGTAGGAATATTAAATGTTGAAAATGTAATGTTTATCAATGCAAGGGGTGTTAAAATGTAATTCAAATGAATGTAAATCACGACTATCATTTATCCGCCACTGAATGTTCTGCTGGGCTGCTAGGTGCAGCCTCATTTTCTGTGGGATCGTCCACCTTAGCCCCATGTGCTTGCTTGCAATGAGAGGCATGAATCCAACTTTCTATTTTGGGTCCATATTTGTTTCTATTCTTATCAATCTCCTATGGTTTATCATTTCGTTCCACGATACCGCAACCAAAGGTTTTAACCAAAGCTCTACCAAACTATTTCCAATGTGAACTCAAAATGCCAGTGAAACAATGATTCGAAGAATTAACTTCAAGGGGTCAATAAATTTATTCTATAACCAGATCTAATTTTCCCATCCAATAGTTTGCCTTGCCACATATCATATTATAACACTTTAATAAACCTTCGAAAAATGTTTCCCATCTCAACAAATTTCCTTTTTACAAATAGCCATGTGTAACTTACGTATTTAACTACAATTTCCTCTCAATTTGTTTGGCCTAACTGGCCGCAAAAGTGGCTGCCAGCATGCAGTTCCGTTTTTTATCTACCAAGGAAGTGCTCGTCCACACAAGACCTCTACCAAAATGTTGTTTGTAAAAACAAATCTGGGATTTCTGATTACATGGATGCACACTCTCAGGACATTTTCAGGCTGCTGTTAACAATCCACTATGATAAATTAATTCCTTTACCCACAATCAAATTGAGGATATTATCCCTATCACATTCATTTATAGATTCATTATGTTGGATCTAATTTTTTTCAATAATTTTCCACTGCTGTCCATGAGCAGTGTACTCTGGGAAGTCAGTGTAAGACCTCTCCCAAATTTGGCTAATTTTGTACTCCCACATTTTTATGAAGCTCATATCCATAAATAGCTTTGATTCTCATATAAATTCTATCAAAATTGAATCCCAAGATTACTCCCAATTTTTGAATGGCTGCTCATAACTCAGCAAATCAAATCTTTATATTCCATCTCCCTTGACAAAAGAGATAATGTTCATAATCAAATTATATTTCTATTTTATTTTACGAATTCTCTCGATATGCGATCCCATCCATATGGAACTATCTATTTTCAGACAAGGCACACTGTCGGTGTCGACAATCTTGTATGATTGATACACAAAAACACACACACACACATGCATTATGCATATTTGTTTGCGTTGGAACCATTATTTACAGATCAAGCTGGGTGTCAATTTTATTTCAATTTCATAAAATTTGTCCATCAAATTAAAAAATGCTAATACACAAATAGACTGAAGTCTATTCTTACAAAACCCCTATGATGTCACATTGAAATTACCCTTTCAGTTCCCACAATAATTTATCCAAATTTGACTACACACCCATTTACATGTCAGTCGACCACTGACTTATCAATCATGCGAAACAACAGTCCGAAATTCCCACCTGATCATCATGTGACTCTTGTCACTTGGTTTCAAAAAATTTGCAAAGCAATTGTTCCAACTTTGTAAATTTAAAATTGCTGTGCCCAAAATAGAAGATCCAATTTTGGCATTTGATCAATTAATTATTAATTTGCTAACAAGCAAAAAGAAAAATGAATCATTCTTGCTCCGAAAACTTTTCAGACACAAGAATCATCGACAGTTATTCATGTTTGTCCAGTAATCTAATCTGTTGAGGCCAATCATCATTTGGGATTTGCAGCAATGAAGGCCTAATCGTTGTCTGAGGTTCCGGTAAGCACTGGTACCCTTGATCTTGGTTTGCCCTATGAACTTGTCTTCCTGTTGGCATACGGACATCTTCTTCTCCAATGTCCCATCTCTCCACACTTGAAACACCGGTTTCTGTCGTTGCCTGGTCTGTCCACCTGTGCACTTGTATTGCTGGGCTGCATCTCTACATCCCTGAGTTGCCACTGCAATCTCTGGTTATCTCCTGAAACACGAAAAAATTCTCTGTACCGTCCTTTTTGGGGAGACAAATGGGAATCAGGTGGGACAACTGTCACTTTTATTCCTATTTTCGAGGGCAGTTGTGCATTTATCTCCTCCACTGTATCTTGTATCCTTTTTATTTTAAGTTCTAGGTCCGTTATCCGTTCTTGCTGTTCCCGTTGTCTGGATTCACCATCCCAAAGATGGAATGCAGGCCAGTCTACCGTTAGATTCTGTCTTTTCCTGGCTCTCAATTTTTGTCCTAATCTTTCCAATCGACTTCGGTCAAATGTACCATCTCATGGAAACTCCTTAGCATGTCCCTTTGTCCAGAAATGCCAATTCTCGACCTCCCTTATAGCTTCTGCACCATAACGATCGTACATATGATATGTACAAGTACCTTTTTGTGGAATCTCTGGTTGTCTTTGTGTATTCTTGCAGGCTCCATTTCCCATTCTGCCTGTATGTGAATAACACTCAAAATTCACTCAATGTACCAGGTAGATTACTAGGATCTGCGCTTTGGAATGCACCTGTACACACCTGTACTATATGTACTGTAAATAAAATCTACTGGAGTTTGTTCCACCTTTTATCAAAGTAGCGTTGGATGTGTTGTAGCTTGTTCCAGGTTCCTCTAAAGCTTCACTCGTACTTCCAGGAAGGATCTGTCCACCTGTTCAAACGGTGATTTCCAGAGAATCTCTCTCACTTGTGGCTTTTGCACAACCCAATCTCACAGATCGGTACTGCAGATGAGCCAAACGGGTCAGTATGAAATGGGTGAATCCGCAGGTATCTCGTTCTGTCGAAGGGGGAATCACACAATGGTAACCACACATATATATCCATACATAGACTCACCACCTTGCTCAATTTTCCAAGGTTGTCTTCACATTGATAATATCTCACAAAGATATCAAAGCTTCTTTCTTGAGACCGCATCCTCATCAATCAATCAATCAATTTATTCAATTAAATCAATTCAATCATTCATCAATAAATCAAATTAATCACTCGAGATGACTCCCTGTATATGCCCCCTCCCCAATGATGTCAGGATAGATCCATCCATTGACTGAGATGGAAGATCATCGGTCGTCACCTCTGATCCCTACCTCATGCTAATTGACGAATCACTGTTCTGTACTAGGGTCATATCTGACATATATTTTTTCTCAATTTTGCCTGGTCACCACAAATTCGACTTTGCAACCACTAAAGGCAACTCATCCTTCATTCGTGAGACAGCCAAAATTGATGGCAGATGTGAAACTTCATTGGGAAAAATGTCTCCTTTTTCAATAGTACCCAAACCCTCTTGGCAATCAAAATTTCGTAAAACTCCTGAAATGTTCTACGAATAAAACGATGATCAATTCAATATTTGCCAAAAAAATTTTTATTTTATTTTATTATTAATTCATGCTAAAATTTGGAACTCAATTGCTTGTAATACACAATTTATCCTATAGGGCTTGAAAGCTCTTTTCCAAGTTCGTGCAATCATTCTGCATTGAAGCCCGATGATGTCATTCATAATAATCTTCATGATTTTATAATCCTCTCTCATAAAATCAACCAACAAGAACAACACACATTTCCTGTAATTATCTCTCATAATCAACAAACAAGAACAGCACACATTTCCTGTAATTATCTCTCATAATTAATCAACAAACAAGAACAACACATTTCTTGTAATTATCTCTCATAATCAACAAACAAGACAACACATTTCTTGTAATTATCTCTCATAATCAACAAACAAGAACAACACATTTCTTGTAATTATCTCTCATAATCAACAAACAAGAACCACACATTTCCTGTAATTATCTCATAATCAACAAACAAGAACAACACATTTCCTGTAATTATCTCTCATATAATCAACAAACATGAACCACACACATTTCCTGTAATCATCTCTCATAATCAACAAACAAGAACCACACATTTCCTGTAATTCTCTCTCATAATCAACAAACAAGAACAACACATTTCTTGTAATTATCTCTCATAATCAACAAACAAGAACAACACATTTCTTGTAATTATCTCTCATAATCAACAAACAAGAACAACACATTTCCTCTAATTATCTCTCATAATCAACAAACAAGAACAACACATTTCCTGTAATTATCTCTCATAGTCAACAAACAAGAACCACACATTTCCTGTAATTATCTCTCATAATCAACAAACAAGAACCACACATTTCCTGTAATTATCTCTCATAATCAACAAACAAGAACAACACATTTCTTGTAATTATCTCTCATAATCAACAAACAAGAACCACACATTTCCTGTAATTATCTCTCATAATCAACAAACAATAACAACACATTTCTTGTAATTATCTCTCATAATCAACAAACAAGAACAATACACATTTCTTGTATAAACAGTTTGAATATATCATGACATACATGTCTTCAAAAAAACATTGCATGACCAAGAGAACAATGAACGGAAAGAGTGAAAATTAAAAATAAAACTAATTAAACTGCGGGCAGTAATGATCCGGGGACCATACCGCTCCATCCTGATTGGACGGGTGCGCGCCAGAGTCATTGACAACGACAGCCCAGATCCGATTGTTCAAAGTTTCAATTCAATCGATCGAAAAATGAACGCAGGGATGCATTTTTAAGATTTTCACTAAATCCAACGTGGCCGCCACAAAACGTGAGCTATGGTCCCCTAACAAGTTAGGCTATCAGCTAGGGGGGTCAACCGGTACCAAATTGAGGGAGTAAGGCTAATAATGATTTTTGACAAGGTTTTTACCTCTAGAATAAGAAAATATGTGATAGCAAATTCAACGATGTAGGTAAATGTGTGTTATCGCCCATTTTCAAAATGGCCGCCACTTTACATACAAAATTTAACGTTGTTGTTGTTTTGTTTGCTTTTTTTTCTGTAGGAACGGTGGTCAGAGCAACGAGCAACGGAGTAGATAGAAAGTAGATGCTATACGATTAGAATAGAAATAATAGTACACACCAAGTGATGAGGTCTACTAATTTTCCAAAATGAACAGCGCCACAGAAAGCAAAGAATGCGTTATACACATGACAAGATCGGATGACGATGATCATCTGGTGAGCCCACAAAACTACACATCTTGGTTGACATTACTGGAAGCGGCTAAGGTTAGGAACCATGAACATATCATCAATATTGCCGAGGGGCTTGAGGGCAATGAAGTGCCAGAAATATTCTACCACCGAAAATGTAGGAGCCTGTTCACCATGAAACGAGATTTAAACATGCTAAAGAGGAAAGCCAATGAAGACACTGAATCTGAAGCAGGAGGTAGCAGCGCTCCCAAAAGGCCATGTAGGAGATCATCAGTAGAGAAAAGAGTGTATGATACGGAGTGCATCTTCTGTCGCATAGACAAGTATGTGAAGGGGTCTCATACACGTGAAAAACTTTCACAAGTTGTTCAACTCAGAGCAGATGAAAGATTGAGAGAATGTGCAATAAAGAAAAATGACAAGGATATGATAGCGCTTACCAGTAGAGATATTGTGGCAGCAGAAGCGTGTCACCATTTCTCATGCTACAGGAATTACAACAGAGAATGTATACAGCCTGAGGTTGAAGGTGCAGATGGACCCGATGACACAGATGATTTTGCACAGTATCAGAGGATCGAGAAAGAAGCATATGCAAAACTTCTCACCTATATCAGAACAGACGTAATCCCAAACAAGACCATCATACCAGTCATGTCACTCACTGCTAAATTAGAAGAATACATGCTGTCTGATGGGATTGATTGTCTAACGCAGTCCACAAAGAAACATGTTCATAGAACGCTTGAATATGAGCTGGGGAGTTCGGTGAAGATATTTCCAGATGACAAGGGAAAGTTGGTGATGGTACCAGACAATGTATCATTGGAAGATGCTGTCTTGCAAAATCAATGTCTGCAAAGGGAACTCAAAATATGGAAAAACAAAGTGAAAGACTCCAACAAGATCATAGATCAAACATCAGCGACAATTCGTACAAAAATCAAAGACGACATGAAACCCACACCCTGGCAATACCATCCATCAGATGCTGAGGATGTAACACCTATTCCATATGAGCTGGAGCGGTTTCTCATTGGGCTGCTAACTGGAGACCCGACAAGTAAGGTTCAATCGTCTAGGATAACCACCCTGGTCCAGTCATTTAGTCAGGACATGATATATGCTGTGACACGTGGAAAGCACCAACCACCAAAACATATGATGCTTTCGTACGCAGTTAAAACTCTCACTGGCAACATCGAGATCATACGCACACTGAACAAGTTCGGACATGGAGTGTCTTATGACCAGCTAGAAGAGAATGACACAGCCCTGTGTGTTGAAAAGTTAGCAACAGAACTCAACCAGCAAGTTGCTCTTCCAATATCCATCAAACCTCATATCCATACGCAGTTGGCGTGGGATAACATAGACAGACTTGAAGAAACACTAACAGGCAAGGGAACATCACATCGCGTGAATGGAATAGCAGTGCAATCCAAGATCTATGGACCGCTTCCTCCTCCCAAACCAAATCTTCCACCAGCTAAGAAACTCAAGAAGAGGACCCTTAATATGGAGTCATTAATATGGAATTTTCTTAATATAGAAAAACATGCATTTTGGCGGCCATTTTGAAAATGAGGTGATAACACCCATTTAGCTACATGGTTGAATTTGCTATCACATATTTTCATATTCTAGGGGTAAAGACCTATCCAAAAATCAATATTAGGCTTACTCCCTCATTTTGGTACCAATGGACCCTATTTTGGGGGTCTGGCTGATGGCCTAAGTCCAGATACATTCAAAGTACGCCGCCCCCATGCCAAATAATTAAATATCCTATAGCGCGGCATTGCCGGGGCGCCTCATAGAGGCTGCATTTGGGAGGGAGACCACAAGTGCTTCATCCGAAGATGTATCTTTTAGGAATTTAATTAAATAAGTCATTGTTATAAAAATTAAATACTTAATCAATTATTCAATAAATAAGTAATCGGTTACTCAATAAATAATTAATCGGTTAAATGATTAATCAATAAATCAAAAATATCCTTGATAGCCACATCACTTGGTCACTGTTATGTCCAAATATCAGCTTCCTAACTCAAAGGATGGCTGAGATATTGCTCAGACAAACAAACACACAACTAGAACGACACTCAGTAGAGAGCATATCTCCGCCTGGTGAACAGTGTATGATTTGTATCCCACTGATAGGCCGGATCTGGATTCGGACCTGAACCAAAATTTAATCGGCGTGTTCTTGTCACCTCCCCAACTCATCCACCAGGTTTATTCATAACTCGTCCATAAGTTTTTTTAAATATCATGTTATATATCGCTTTCCGCCCGATCTCTCAATAGCGAAGAATCGCTTAAAAATTAAATAATTCTTGTATCGGAATCCATATCTGGGTCTTCACCAAAATCCAATTGAACCACCAATTCTTTTTATTCAACCCGGGCGAAGCCGGGTACCTCAGCTAGTCATGTTATATGAGCCTCAACCCAAGTGAAATAACGTACAGCAATGCGAGCACAGGGAGCAGAGGAAAAACACAAAAAAATACAACTACACTGGCTTTGCTTCCTGGAAGCTTCCTGCAAAACGCTTTGCTTCTCGCAAAACGTCCGCCAATGGGAACTAGAGGGAGGGGAGGGAGAAGGAGCGGAGGCAAGAGACAGGTAGCAGCACAGGTAGCCGGAATGGAAATGAGGGACAATGAGGGACAATGTTCGGTTTTACCCTGGGGGCGGCGGTATGCAATTTTCATCCAATCGCCATCTTTCATAATAATTCTGGACCGGCATCAGATGGCGTTGTCTGTCATTAATTTATATGTTAATCGAACGAGTTTTAGGTGTTATAAGAATTGGCGGGATTTTTTTTTTTTGTCCTCTCCTCCACCCTTTTTTTTTTTCTCTTACCTTGGACCCACGGTTTCCGTCCTACACAATTTCGTTTAATTTGTCTAAATCCAACTCGCCGTTCCAAAGATATAAGCCGTTTTGTCGCGATACCACAAATTGGAAGAAAAAAATATATATATATATATCTCCATTTACCGCCGTCTCTCGCACGCCAAGCGAGTCCTCTACCATTTGGGCGGGCAACTCAAAAGTACGTTGTAAGTGCTACACAGGTGTACGAGTGTGTAAACGAGTGTACAGGCCTTACACGACTCGGAAGCAAATCGTCCCATGGTGCACTCATGGTCCGTTTGCTCCTAGTTCACAGTAAGGCCCTAAATAACCAGCGTATTCGTGCGACTACGCACGAATCTTTTCAAAGACGCAGTCTTAATTACACAGCCGAATGCAGGCAAACGTGTCAGAAGAAATACACAGCGCAGGAAAAATACGTATTTACAGAAATCGTTAAAACTCGAATGATGGCTTAAATCCTTGTCGATGTCCCATCCGCGATTTCGTTCGCCCAATCATCATTGCTAAATCGCAATGCAGGATCTCGATCACTACCAGCGTACTAAATTTCGCATTTGTAATGAGATTTCAACAGCATTACGACTCAACAAAGAGAACGAGCAGACATTTTGCAGGACGTTACCTCGGACAATCGTTAAGATCGTTACATCATTACATTTATTCACAAGGTACCTCAAAATACATCTTAATCATACAGACATGGTTCTTTGGGTAGTAGTCACAGCACCCGGGAGTTCCAGCTCAACAATGGTTCTTTGTGGTTTTTTTTACGACCCAGCACCCTAGACCAACTCATATGGATCTCTGTGTCGCGAGCACATCACCGGAGCCAAAGGGTCTCATCTATATCTTCCTCCTGAAGGCTCTCCTGCACCAATAGTGCATTGTTGAGATGCCCAAACTCCACTTTCTCCATATATATAGAAAATAACTAAACACAGGTTCATTTATAATAATAATAATAATTCATTAATTTTATTCATATATTTTATTCATAATTTATTCATTATTTATTCATTTATTCATATTCAGGTATTCAGGAATATTTATTCAGGTATTTATTCATATATTTATCATAATGGACAATCCACAGGAAGCCACGCTTACCTTTTTAAGATCCAAGATCCTGTCGATGTCCACTCGATCCACGTACGGTAGCCACCAATATTGTAGGAGAATGTTTAAGACTCAGGAGACTTCTTTTTTTTTTTTTTTTTTTTTTTTGTATACAAGATCGAGGCTCGTGAAAGAGCGAACATTTATCACACAGAAAGACAAACCGACAAACCGACACATAACCGACAAACCGACACATAAAACAAATAACATCGGGAGCGGTAGACAAGATGGGGAGAGAGGGGGAAGGACACAAACACAACATTTGAGAGCAGGAACCGAGAGACATGGAGACATCGAGAGATCTGTGGGAGGGAGAGGGCTTTTGGGGGGAGGCATGGGAAAGGGGGTGGGAGAGGCATAAAACATATGGACACTGCCAGGACTACCAGGAAATAAGTTGGAATTACAAACAAGGTGGATCTGGGGTGAATTAGTGGGGGTAGAAAAGATCAAGGTTTTGGATGGGGGAAGATAAGAGATGGTGGTGAACAGCTGTTTTAAAGACCTGGAGGGAGGAGTGGGATTGAAGGGAGTGTGGGAGTTTGTTCCAGAGGCGGGAGAAAAGAGGAATGAAGGAGTGAAGGTGAGCAGAGAGCCGAGATTTCGGCAGTTTAACCATCAGAGGCTTGCTGGCAGATCTTGTGCGACCTGTAGGAATATTTGGGGGACAGAGCACAGAGAGAGAGCTGGGGGAGCAAGGCTAGAGAGGAGTCGGTAGAAGACAGAAAGACCACCTACCTGCCTGCGGTGAGTGAGTGAAAGACTTGAGACGCCCAAACAGCTTTATAAAGTAATGATTTATTATAATTAATGTCACTTGTTTCAATTCAATAAAGACTACAATAGCTAAACGGATTGGTACTCCAGTCGTTGGTTATTCTTCCTTGGCCGGTCCTCTCCTAGCGCTGTTTCTCGTTCCGTACTCGTTCGTTCCGTTGGGCAGCGATTCTCGTGACAAGTGTGTCGAGTCCAGGAAATGTTCACGCTTTTATGGGCACCGCAGTGTTAATCCTCCCTGCGCTAATGTTAATCTCTTCTCCGCAGAAATGTTACTCGGTCGCCTCACCGGCACCAGCTCGCTCCCCCCTGCTGGGAATTCCTTCAATGCTACATTTGCTTCACAATAGTGAAAGCCTAGGAATATGCTCTAGCCCGGGGCTGTGACAAGGTAAAACAAAAGGACTCCCAGGTTCCATGTTCCGAGATACATTCCTGACATTCTTACGAACCACTCATTGGTTCACTCACCAATCTCATAACTAGTTACATAGTATAAAGATTTATTCTACCACAGTTCTAAAGGGTATAACATGGTCTTCACTCTAAACTGTCGTATAAGTTAACTACTTAAAGTAGTATAATAATATTTTGGTGCATATCCCTTGCATGCATTAACTGTATCGAGCTTGTGACTCATTGTCATCACCAAACTCTTGGTATCTCCCTTTTGAGATCCTTTACCAAGTCTTTACTGCAGCCATTTTTGTTGTTTGTCTGGTTTGGTGGGTTCTGACTTTAGTTTCCTCTTCAGCAAGTGAAACGCATGCTCCATTGGATTGAAATCACAAGATTGACTTGGCCAGTCTAAAACCTTCCACTTTTTTCATGCTGCATGGTGAAGCGTTGCACAATGAGTTTGGAGACAATTTCTTGTACATATGCAGACAAAATGTTTCTATACACTTCCAAGTTCATTCTGCTGCTGCCATCATTAGTTACATCATCAATAAAAATGAGTGAGCCCGTTACAGGGGCAGACATGCAAGCCCAAGCCATGACACCACCTCCACCATGCTTCACAGACGAGGTAGTGTGCCTTGGATCACATGCAGTTCCTTCCTTTCTCCACACTGTCACCTTTCCATCACTTTGATAAAGGTTTATCTTGGTCTCATCTGTCCATAAAACTTTGTTCCAGAACTCACTGGTTCACCTATGTAGTTCTTGGCAAATTCTAATCTTGCCTTTCTATTTTTGGTGCTGATGAGAGGTTTGCATCTTGCAGTGTAGCCTTTGTAATTCCACTGTCGAAGAAGATTATAATACTTTCACCCCTGCATGCTGGAGGTTGTTGCTGATGTCATTGACTGTTGCTTTATGGTTTTTCTTCACAACTCTGATTTTTTTTTTGTCATCAACTGCAGTTGTTTTCTTTGGCTGACCTAGCCATTGTCTATTGCTAAGAATACAAGTGGTTTCTTTCTTTTTCAAGATATTCCAAATTGTTATATTTGCTCTGTCCAATTTTTGTACTTATGGTCATAATTAAATTATTCTGTTCTCTCAGCTTCCAAATTGCTTGCTTTTATTTTATAGACAGTTCTCTGGTTTTCATGTTAGTTTATGCCGACTGACTCCAAAGGCAACTACCAAGGGTAAAAGAAAGCAATGACTAAAACCAAGACTAGACATTCACAGCTCTCGCTTTTATGTGCCATCAGCAACACGTGAGCAACAAGAAACACCTGTCAGTCATTTGTTCCAATACTTATGCTTACCTAAAATGGAGGGACTGAACAAAAAAAGTGCTGTTGTTCTACAATGGTAAAACATATGCAGTCATGGCCAAAAATATTGGCACCCCTGCACTTTTTTCAAATTAACAAACCAATTAACAAAACATATGCAATTAATGAAACACTCATTAATAACCATAGAATTAGGACCAACAACTTTTTTCAACTTAATTAATACACAATATCAACCACACTGAAGAACCTGCCAATATCCCTAACTTATTGTGAGTAGTGTATATCCATTGATATGTGTAAATTGCTGCATTATCGTGAGGTTTTGACAACACACAAAGGGAATCTAATCACGTTCGGGACACGTTTAAGCTACTCTATATCAAAAAATGTTTAGGCATGTTAGTACGAAGGAGAAGTGTCACTGTTGCAAGTCCCAAAAAACGAAAACAACCTGAGCAGAGATCGAGCTTGGCACGAGTCCGCACGTGTGCTCAGTCCAGAGGCCTTGTGGGGGGGGGGGGCACTCTGTGGCACGTGCTGAGGAGTGTGCGTGCGCCTGACGGGGGCACATGGGGAATATGTGCTGCACGCTTCCCAGACGGGAAGCATTCTGTCCATGGACTTGGTGGCTGTTGCTGTTCCGAGTGCATTTTCTACAGTTTCTGTTTGAAGGAAAAACAAAAAAAGGTCCAGATGCTGCCAGGTTGGTTTCGTTCTCACTCACATTTTTCTTCTTGACTTCAAGATGTGTCGTGTGGTAGATGAGAACAACCCATTCTGTTCACATGATTTGGTTATCATGCTGGTTTATCTGAGATTCTAATATGTGTGTGAATCTATACCAACCAGCAAATATTCCTGGTCAAAAGTTCTGCAACAAAGGTGCCAACAGAAGTATGTTTTGCAATCTAGTGACTGGTGTTTTTAGCAATTTTTGTTGTTTTTGTTGTTGTTGTTGTTGTTGTTGTTGTTGTTGTTGTTGTTGTGACATATAATCTAGATTGTTGCTCTCCCCCCCAAAATAGTCTACTATTACCCGAGTAATAAATTACATTCGACTCCATGGAGCAGAGATGGTTGGCAATATTTGGTATGCAATTGTGTTGCTTGTCATCTGGATTGTTGTCCTACAATGTTTAATATTGCTCGTACCTCATACATCAAATATTATTTTGGGTTTGGTTTTTCTTTGCAAATCCACATTGCAAATATAGTATAGTTTCACATGATGTATTACCTCTGGCACAATCTGCGGAATAGTCTCATCCTATCCATCTTGTGTTTAATTTTAGGTTCTCTTTTTCAAAGTATCAATCACAGTAAATTTAAGGGGATTATAAATAAAACAAGAAAGAGCAATCAGAGATTGCAAACCCTTGCCAGGTTGTACTTTCAGTGGTTTTTAAGGCTTTTGTGTTAAAACAAATATGGCGGCCGAACCACGTGACCGATGACATCATCATTTTTTTTCCTCCACCAATTTATGCCAACATGACGCTCAAGAAATTTCATTTTGATCAGATGAAGTTTTGTACTTGTCGAATTATGACGTCATAATGGAGGCACCTATGACATCATCATTAACATATTTTATTCTCCATGGAGAGTTCTTTACCATGAGCTATATCTCAATTTTTTCGATTCAGAGCTTTCAGAGATTTTTAAAAATTTCTTTTGTATACATAATCAAGGCTCGTGAAAGAGCTAATATTTATCACACAAACAAATCAAACAGACAAACCAACAAAGTATATATAAAGGGGAGCGGTAGACAAGATGGGGAGAGAAGGGGAAGCACATAAAGACAACATTTGAGAGCAGGGACATCGGGAATGTGTGGGAGGGAGAGGGCTTGGGGGGAGGCGGCGTGGGAAGGCGGGGGGGGGGGGGGGTGGGAGAAGTATAAACACAAGGACACCAAGGACTTCCAGGAAAGAAGTTGGTATTTCAAAAAAGTGGATTTGGGGTGAAATTAGCGGGGGTAGAAAAGATCAAGGTTTTGGATGGGGGAAGATAAGAGATGGTGGTGAACAGCTGTTTTAAAGATCTGGAGGGAGGAGTGGGATTGAAGAGAGTGAGGGAGTTTGTTCCAGAGGCGGGAGAAAAGAGGAATGAAGGAGTGAAGGTGAGCAGAGAGTCTTGATTTTGGCAGTTTAACCATAAGAGGGTTGCAGGCAGATCTTGTGCGACCTGTCGGAATATTTGGGGGACAGAGCCTAGAGAGAGCTGGAGAAGCAAGGCCGGAGAGGAGTCGGTAGAAGACAGAAAGACCACCAGCCTGCCTGTGGTGACTAAATGAAAGGCCCTCGGAGGTAGCTTCATCACGGGAGATTCCAATGATTCTGAACGCTTTGGTTTCAACAGCGTGAAGACGAGCTGGGTGTGAGGCAGGAGCACCAGCCCAGAGGGGAGAGCAGTATTCCATTGAGCTGCGGATGAAAGCCTTGTATGTGGTGAGGAGCTCAGGTGTGCCAAGGAAGGACTTCGCACGACGGAGGATGCCCAGTCGGCGACTGGCTTTGGAGGCCAGATTTGAAATGTGGTTTTCCCAGGAAAGATCATGGCAGATAGTGAGACCCAAAAGCTTGAGTGACAGAACTTCTTGGAGAGGATTATTCAGAAAGTGGATGGGAGGGTTGTCCAGTCGGTCTTTTCGGAGAGACATCGTAAGAGTGTGAGATTTGTCAGGATTGAAAGACATCTTCCACTTGTTTGCCCAGTCTGTGATTTTGTCCAGGTCTGCAGAGAGTGAGGAGGCTGCAGACTGCCGATCTAAGGGATGAGGAATGGAGCGGCAGAGAGTGGAGTCATCAGCAAAGAGATAGAGAGGATTTTCAAGAGAGTCGGAGAGATCATTCATGAATACCAGAAAAAGCACAAGGCCCAGAACATTGCCTTGGGGAACTCCAGCCTGAACAGGAAGAGGAGATGAGAGAAACCCATTCAGGGCCACACGTTGACTACGACTAGAGAGGCAGTCCGCCAGCCATGGGTGGAGATTTCCATGGATACCAAAGGAGGAGAGTTTGGTGAGCAGAGCGGGGTGCCAGACCGTATCGAAGGCACGTGATATGTCGAGGGAGACGGCTCTAATTTCCTGTTTGGCATTGAGGACCTCCATTCATTGATGAGACAGCAGAAGAAGCATGTCCAGAGTAGAGTGACCTGGTCTGAAACCAAATTGATGATCAGAGATCAAGCCATTGGAGAAGAGGAAAGATTTCATATCCGAAGCAATGATGGATTCCATGACTTTGCTGATAATTGGGAGAAGGCTGCTTGGTCTGTCGTTGCTTGGATCTGTTTTTGCACCTTTTTTGTGTAAAGCGGTGATGTTGGCTGATTTCCAAGCAGATGGCAGATGACCTTGAGCAAAAGAGAGGGTGAAGAGAACAGAGAGAGGGAGTGAAAGAGCAGAAGAACAGGATTTTAGGACCCGTGGGCTGATGCCGTCAGATCCAGTTGCAGAATCAGAGTCGAGGGCTGACAGAAACTTTTCCACCTTGTCAGGAGGAATGGACACAGAGTCCATAAGCAGCTGGGTATGACTGGGTACGGTGGGTACAGAGAGGGATGGGTTTGGGACACAAGATTTAGAGGCAAACACAGAGTTGAGGCATTCAGCTTTTTCACGTGCGGAGTCAGCTGTGTAGCCGTTTGAGGTAAGGGAGGGCATGGAGGGGGAACAAACACCAGAAACAGATTTGACAAGATGCCACCAGGATTTGGAAGAGGGAGACAGATAAGAGAGTTCATTCGTGAGAACGGAGAGATATTGTTTCCTGGCTCTCCTGAGGGTGGACACACACTTGTTTCGGGCTTTGTGAAAGGAAATGAGATTTCCGTCCATTGGATTTGCTTTCCTGGAGACGAAGGCAAGTTGTTTCTGGGCAACAGCCTCACCACAAGATTCCATGTACCATGGATGGGAGGAAGGTTATGACAACTGAAGACGAGATGGGATAAATCTGTGCATGAGAGAGAGCAATTTACTTTGGAAGAATTCCCAGGATGAGTTGATGTCAGAAGTGGTAGAGATGGGAGACCAGTCCAGATGATTGATGGCTGCTTGAAGACCGTGCCAGTTGGCCTGAGTGAAATGCCAGACTCGTCGACGCTGAGGAGGCTCCCTGAGAATGGTCAGAGAGATGTCCACTTTAACAAGCACATGATCAGATGAGCCGATTGGAGCAGAAGAAGAGCAGCAGACATTTTCAGGGAAGTTAGTCATTACCAAGTCCAGAAGAGAAGATATAGAGATTTCAGAGATATAGACATCTTTTTCATGTTCATGTTTGAGACCAATATGGCGGCCGAACCACGTGACCGATGACGTCATAATTATCATTAAAAAAATTATGCAGGTGGAGTTGCACCGACGGTGAAAATTTCCTGTCGATCGGACCAACGGTTGCAGAGAAAATCCTATTTATTCTGTGAGGACAAACAAACAGACAGACAAACAGACAGACAAACGGACTCGAGTGCAATACCCTCTCCTCAGGCGAGGGTAATAATGAGGTGATGTGTGGTGTCTGTTTGTGTGTTCGCACATTCGGCTGTCTCCCTTTTACAGTGGCTGCTTCCCGTGCTGCTTTTGAAAAGCTACGCACACAGGCAAAGCTCAATCATCAACCAAAAGAAGTGCATGATACCAAACAAAATACGTTGAGAACATATCAATAGAACATCGAATATCGGTTTGTTTAACAGCATGTGAAGAGATGATCTGAGCTGAGAGGATGGCCTTGAGGTGCGCACACATTCGCCTCTAAGCTGTCTAACCCAGCTTTCAATCTCGACCCAGCTATAACTGTCATCCGGTGTTTCACAAACTGGGTGAATCATCAATGTGTGTGCCGTCCCTCTGATGAGAGATAGACAGAAATAAGGAAGCCTGACTGGAGTTTGACAAAACGTACCTGAACAAGCCAGAATCCTTCTGGGAGAATGTCCTGTGGACAGATGAGACCAATTTTAGAGCTTTTTTGTAAAGCACATCTCTCTATGTTTACAGATAACAAAATGAAGCCTTCAAAGAAAAGAACACGAATGTTAAACTGGGCGTTCTATCTGTCAGCATAAGTTGGTGAACGTTAAAGATCTCCACGGTGTCTTTCGTGAAAAGCATAGGCAAGCTATCGCTGGCACCTGTCCAAATTACTGTTACATTTGTGGGGGGTAGATGATGAATCTCATAGGAAAGTTCAGAATGTCTCCTTTAGCATGGACCGCATGACGCGTAGAAAACCCATTTCGATATACAGGGTAAATGTTCAGGTTAAGATTGTTTGCATGTCGCCATAAGGGGCGTGGCTTTTGTGTTACTTAGTTCTCGGGTGTAAAATTAATAACCCCCCAGTGTGTAATTGGCCCCCTGTGATTTTTCCCTAATGCTCTTACAAAAACTCGGCCAGCCATGCAATCGGCCCCATTGCTACAACAACACCTGCAAAGCCAGACAAAAACACAACACATTCCATCGGGCAAGTAAATTCCGCCCCACGCCCGCTGACATCATCCGAACATTCCCGGAGGGAGATTAGACTCTGCGTTGATGACTCGTGATGGAGAAACCACACCCCGAGCTTCGTGAGTGGTTAAGGAGCCATGGAGTGATGAACAGAGCTTGGTGATTGGACAGAGTGTGACGTCAGCGGTGGATGATTCGAGACCGAGGAGAGCAAAAAATGAAGCCATCTCGCCATCTTGGTCTCTCTTGTCCTGAGTTTGCTTGTGGACAGTCACATCTATCTTCCTCTTTTTGTCTTGGTCGCGCTGGCAAATGGCTGCGTCTCAGGCCGTGTCCATTCGTGAAGCTTTGGATAGTGGAGAGAGGAGGAAGAGGAAGACGTATCACCCTTGCTAATTCTCTTGCCTCGGTCACATGAGCAAACGGTCATAGTTTGGCCTCGTGTGCACCTGTGGAGACGTTCCGGAGCTTTGGTGGAACTTTTGCGATTGTGAGGAGGAGAAATAAGGCAGCGGTTTGCGGAGCTCTTGGCGCGTCAGTCGGAAGGAGACGAGCGGGAGAGGCCACACGAAATCCCTTCACGTCTGTGGCGACACGGAGAGGAGCTTCACGCCATCATGTGCATCTTTCCCGCGTGCGGCTTCGGGCCACTTTGTGCTGCCGACTTTAGTCGACGGTCTTGCTTGAACAACAAAGCCAAGTGCCGGCATTATAAACACCGTTTAATTTTCATTATATTTTCCCCTGTCTGTATTTTGTGTCAGCGTGGAGGGTCCCTCATTTAGGATTTAGTCTTTACCTCACATTTCATGGTTATTTGCATTTATCTTCATTAAATCGTTTATTGTTGCATTTTATCATTTTGGTCTTGTAGTGTTTCTGTTTGTGGATCGAGTAATAGAACGAAGAATAAGTTGCGGAAGTCCAATCAAATAAGGCTTCAGGCCTTTTCCGCACGCACCAAAGATAATCCCGCCTCGTTTCGAAATACGCCTCGGAGTTCAAGCTCGTTTCGGCTATCCGTCATCGGTGATCTTATTCCCCGGCGACGCAACATTACAAACTCCTGCTGGGAAGGCAACGGCAAACCACCCAGTGTAACCCTTGCTCAGGAAGCTGCTTTGGTTGGCACCAATGCTCTGTGACAGAGTGTGAGGATTATCACAATGTGAACTAGAATAGCACCCGAATCCATATTCAGATCTTCACCAAAATCGAAACATTTCTTCCGTGTCACACATCCCACCTGTACACCAAGTTTTGTCCGAATCCGTCCACAACATTTTGAGATATTTTGTTCACAAACGGGCAGACAGACAGACAGGGGTGAAAACATAACCTCCATCCACCTTTGGTGGCAGAGGTAACAAGAAGCCGTCGTGCGGTTTTATTTTTGGGGGAGGTGGATTTTGCAAGTATCGGAATACGATACTTGCAAAATCCACCTCTCCCCAAAATAAAACGTTGCCATGGATACATCAATTTGTCCATTTCATTAAGATTATAATTGACGATCTTAATCAAAGCTTGGGTCAATCGGATTAAAATTGATGATTTTTGAGATGAAAATTGATGATTTTAGGAGTTTGACCTTGAGTTGGCTTTTGACCTTTTGACCTCAAAAATAGTTTATTTCCCAATTCAGTGATGCACTTTGTAATTGCTGTTTAATTTTCAAGTTAATAGGATGAAAATTGATGATTTTTGAGATGAAAATTTATATCAGAAGTTTGACCTTGAGTTGACCTTTGACCTTTTGACCTCAAAAATAGTTGGTTTCCCAATTTAATGACTATATCCAAATGTTGTTCGATTCTCGTCAATCTGAGGAAAAATGCCGATTTTAGAAATTCGTCTTCAGATGACCTTTGACCTTTGACCTCAAACTCAATAGTGTTCTTCCTAATTTACAGCCTGGTGTTGGCTTAGTGGTTAGGGTGCCGGCTTGGGATCCTAGGATCCTGGGTTCGAATCCCGGTCGATCGCTGAATTAATGCCAGGGGGTTGACTCAGCCTGTTATCCTTCCGAGGTCTGCAAATTGAGTACCAGTTCACTGGTAATTCCCTATGTATCGCAAAAGGCAACTAACATTGCTTCAAAAAGGGGACCATGGTGCCCGAAAAAGGCCAACCCCTGCTCTGCGTAGAAAAATGGCCTCTAAAGGTGGTCTCTCTCTCTCTCTCTTTTATGACCAACTCTACCATCTGGTGAAGTTTCGTGAAGATTGGTTTAAAATTGTGACCTGTAGGCGAGTGACAAACAAACAGACAGACAAACAAACAGACAGAATAATGAAAAATCACTCAAAGAGCGACACTTGGCAAAATAGAACAAAGTAGAATAGCATTCAGTGGAGCATCCTTTTGACCTCACAAATAATTCGTGGTTGAATTATATGACCTGATAAGCAAATCGCCTTCAAATTTTAAGTTAATTGGATGAAAATTGATAATTTTTAAAATGTGGTCTATGTTGACCTTTTGGCCTATAAAAATATAATTCACCTCAAAAATAGTTGGTGGTTGGTTTCAGTAAGCTGATATGAAAATCCAATTTCAAGTCAATCAGATGAAAATTGAGGAATTTAGAAATTTGAAAATAGTGGTTGACTTTAGGCCTATGTTGACTGTTTGGCCTATGTTTATCTCCAAAATAGTTGGTGGTTGAATTCAGTTCGCTGATATGTAAATCCTGTTCAAATTTCAAGTCAATCGGATGAAAATTGAGGATTTTAGGAATTTTAAAAAGAGTGGTTGACCTTTGGCCTATGTTGACCTTTTGACCTCAAAAATATATAGGATTTTGTCGGACCACGAACTCTACTATTTGGTGAAGTTTAGTGAACATTGGTTTAAAATTGTGACCTGTAGGCAAGTATAAGTGAGCGGACAGACAAACACACACACACACACACACACACACACACACACACACAAACACACAAACACACAAACACACACACACAAACTGGAGTGATCAACATACTTGTCAATTTTTTTTATATTTTTTTTCCCCCAAGTAATAAACGCAACTGACCAATATACTGTATTTAAAAAATCTTCGATTTTACAAGTAACAAACAAATAGACAGACAGGGGTGAAAACATAACCTCCATCGACCTTCGGTGACGGAGGTGACAAAGCATGTGGGCGTTATTAATAACTATAGCCTATACTGAAGGTGTTTGCGCCAACAGGTAGGAGCATCAGCCGGGAATACCAACTAGGTTTGGCAGCACGACCCAAGTTTCTTTAAGGAGCGGTACATACACGACCAGGTCGGTCGGGAAACCAGAACCCTGGAGCACAATACCAACAGCGACACTGAGCTACAGTCAACCCAACTAACATATACAGGTGGTCCCCGCTATAAGTATAAGTCTCGCCGCGCCATCCGTCGTTTCGCATACAACTCCATAAGTTACTTAGCAACATTTTCATTATACATCCAACAATTCCCCGCACTAACGTCCATTGGGCGGAAGACCGGTTACCAGGTGTCTCACCCCACAATGCTTTGCAGATCAGCTTCCCAGCGTTCCACCCCATAATGCACCGCATCCTCTCCTTCTCAGACTCTATCTCACGCTGTGCATTGTTGGACTTAATGTCTCCACATACTGTACTGTAGTTTTATCCTTGTGTACTTTACGTCAGTAATCGTTGAACAATGAGTGGTAAATTAAGTGGTAACGAAAAGGATGAACCGGCACGTAAGTGGTAACGCAGTCGTGTAACTCCGGATATCAAACGCTGAACGTCCGGCCGATATCCCTCGCCATCTTGATTTACCGCCACCGACTGTTCAACCCATTTTAAAGAATGCCGACGTACAGACGCCACTTTGGGTAACGTGGCCCCTGCTGTAGACACGACCGTAGTGGGCATGGTGACCGCGGGAGCTCTTCTTGGGGTTCCGTATGGACACCGCAGGGTGTTGCAGCACGAGAGTTTGTGCTGGTACAAAGGCTGGAGCCTGGGCCTGTGGGAGAAACCACGTGGCCCAGTGGGAAGGATCATTTAGACTTTAGAGGGAGGACTGATGCAGACATCTTAACAGAGACGATTTTCAAAGAGTAAGACGATAAGTTATCATCATGAAATAGATAAAAAGGTGTTTGGGTTTAAAAATTGTTTCATTAACTGTATTTTTTCCTGTTTTGTGTGTTTCATACCTATTTTTTGATTGCTGGGCTTGTTGACTGGTGTTGTATAAGACCTAAACCAAGTGTTGGAACACATTCCCCTTAATTACACATTCTTATGGGGGAACGTCCCAGCTATCCGTTGTAATTTTGTAAGTACAACTTTTCTGGAACGCATTTTGGACGTATAGCGACAACCCCTGTAGTGCATAATGGCGAGATCATATTTACATATGCAGTCAA
Source organism: Myxine glutinosa (assembly GCF_964187855.1). Classification (NCBI taxonomy): domain Eukaryota; kingdom Metazoa; phylum Chordata; class Myxini; order Myxiniformes; family Myxinidae; genus Myxine; species Myxine glutinosa. Next base: position 119,825,326 of record NC_136261.1, on the reverse strand, counting down.
TCAACCTAGTGGCGAGAGCATAATGGCGAGATCATATCTCCCTTTTCCTTCTGCTTCTCACCTCGCTTCCCTCTTACCCCCTCGCACCGTCCACACAATTTAAAACAAATGAGTAGGTATTATAGGCAGGAGCATTCAAAGGCAGATCAATATTATACAGTGCCTTCAGAAAGTATTCACACCCCTTTACTTTTTTCACATTTTGTTGGTACAGCCTGAATATCAAATGCATTAAATTGAGATTTATTTCACTGATCTACACATCATCTAAGACCTAAGTGAATACCCCATAATGTCAAAATAGAAATTGTTTTTAGATTTCTTTTTACAAAATAATTTAAAATGAAATACAGAAATATCTAATTTACATAAGTATTCAATCCCCCGAGTCAATACTTCATAGAAGCGCCTTTGACAGCGATGACAGCTTTGAGTGTTCTTGGGTATGTCTGTATCAGCTTTGCACATCCGGATTTTGGGAGTTTCTCCCATTATTCCTTGCAGATTTGCTCAAGCTCTGTCAAGTTGGATGAGGAGTGTCGGTGAACAGCAATCTTCAAGTCTTTCCACAGATTCAAGTCTGGGCTTTGGCTGGGCCATTCAAGGACTTTCAAGTTCTTGTTCTGAAGCCTTTCCAGTGTTGCTTTGGCTGTATGCTTGGGGTCATTGTCCTGTTGGAACGTAAATCTTCGCTGCAGTCTAAAGTCTTTTGCACTCTGAGTGAGTGATGAGCTGGATGAGATGAGATGAGCTAAAAATAGCCTTTACTTACAATTTTCGTTCGGAGTGCAGGCAGAAGAGATGAGTGGGGAACAGACGGAACCCGCCCGAGGAAGAGAGGTTCAAATTTGGAGAAATAACCCTTTGATACAAACAATGCTCACGTTAAAGCAAATCAGTGTGCCGGCCGGCCACAAGGCGACCTCTCCTCGTCGTGCAGGGCCTGCTCCCCTCCTCCTTTCGCTGCTGCATCCGAGTCACGGCACCATTCAATGTCGGGAGTCCCTTTGTGATCGTAATAGACTTCCACCACCAATTTGAGAATGACAAACGTTTATTAAACACCAAGTACACAGCTGGGAGGGATCGGAGACGTCTACAGCATGAAAGAACAGCATGCCAAGTCAACCTTCCTCAGGAAACACCGATTCGCAGTTCATTTATATAGAGACACGCTTATCAGGGAATCTCTGCTGAAGTTTGGGAGGACAAAGGAAACTTGGGTAATTGTGCCCCCACCGACGTCCTTCCACTGGGCCAGGTCCCCCACCGACATCCGTCATGTTGCCTCAGGGGAGTGAAGCACGCGCTGTTATCTCCGGACCAGATGTGTCTTCGGAACTCAGGTCGACAAGAGCTGTAATTCACGCGAGAGAGTCTGCATTCCTGGTCCCAGTGGGATCATTAATGTGTCGGAGGCCGTTTGAAGAGTCCCAGACTTTGCCTATGCTTTCGGCGAGCATTCTCATTTAGACTCAATCCAGGGCAGGAAAGTTAAGCATTCTGTCATCAATCAAGCATTTCTATCATACGAAATATAATTAATGATTATAGCAGTCTCCTAGGAAAAGGTCTGGGTATACAAGATTTATACATCCTATGTGTAGAGTTTATAGTTTTCACACATTGCCAGCATTCCCTGGCCACGGCTCGTAAGACGGCTTCAAATAACAAAAGGTTTACAACAGATCCGTTTGTCACGAGAGGAGAAGCAAGCATTTTTCATTTGAAGTATATATTGGCGAAGCAAAAAACCTTTTTTATTAACTACGAATAACAGTTCACACTACATTTATAACAGAGTTTGTACAGTAACAAACCCTCACCGACATTAACCTTCCTCTTGTCTCGTCGAGACAAAGTATCTCAAGAGACAACGTGCCTCATCGGCTTTATTGAAAGAGGATTGTGTAATGTGGGTGTCTCCCAAGGGCATACCCCGCTCATGCATTTGAGGGATGTGTCGTGTGGTGCGAGCTTGGAACCTGAGGGTTCAGAACATGAAGGTCCATTAACGTTTCGGATCCACAACGAAGGCGTCTGGTCCGGATGAGGATCTGCTCCGCCAGAGGGCCCATCACCTCCCCTGCGGAACTGGCTCCCCCCACCTTTCTCAGACGCGGTCCTTGCAGATCTTCGAAGTTAATCAACGATCATGCGCATGAGACCTCGCACGTGCTGCTGTTCTGGGGAATACATAATATTGTCAGCATCTTGTGTCACGCGTTCCTGGTCAGGGTACCGAGCGTTAAAATCCGAAACATTCGAAGTGAAGAGAGAGACTCCCTTTATGACAAAGTCTTCCATGGACGCATGATCAGTTTGTGGATCCAGGATGTCCATGTCAGGTCCCTTGGCTGCCAGACCCAGCATCACAATCAGGTCCACAATTGGATCGGTTTGAGGCATGCAGCTGTGAGCTTGTAATACATAAGAGGCATTAGCCAGTTCTCACAAGGGGTTTACAACAAAATCATCACAATCATCAAACAAATCAACACAGTCTTCTGACAAGGGGTTTACAACAAAATCATCACAATCATCAAACAAATCAGCACAGTCTTCTGAAGCGCCGGTCACATCTGCCTCGTCGAAGGGTTCGTTCGGGTCGACGGCCTCTGTAGTCAAGACCATGGTGGTCGTCGGCGGTTTCCTCATTTTCCATCCTGTAAAGTACTTTCTCACACAGAGGAGGACTAAAGATTTCATTAGTGCCCCCCAGATTACCACCCCGATTATCACTGCCAATGCGGTCAATAGCCACTTCACTATGGTGCCTGTCCATCCCCGGAACCAGTCAGTGAGCCAGTTTAATTTATAAGAGTTCTCACGCGCAATCCGATCGATCGCTAGAGCGTGGCTAGTTTTCCTTAATCTCACTATTGCGGCTGACACTCCTTCGGATGGATCAGGTATGTATGTGCAACATTTTCCCTCTACTATCCCGCATACCCCTCCTTTCTCTGCCAGGAGCATGACCAATGCTACCCGATTCTGCATTACCATTGTGCGCATATGAACTACTGTGTCCAATAATACATCATGGGCCGTAGCGGTGTCGTTTGCCACCTTTTCTAGGGCCAAAGCCAATTTATCTATCCGGAAACTATCCATGACTGTGCCCGCTCCTGGGAGGAAGAAACCTAACACCTTTTCCCATATGCTTCCGTGTAGTTTAGTGGTTCCATCTTCGTTCATGACTGACCTCCTATGTCGCCCGTCCAGGGACTTTGGATCTAGCTCGTCCAGTATCTCAACGTTAGGAAAGACCGAACCAAGATAACATGTGCCACCCCAATTATTTAGTAAATAGGGGTAAGCCTTGTCGCCGCATATAAACATTGTCGCATGGGGTGGGACTAGGTGGGCGGATAAGCACTGGAGTCCCTTTGTCGCCCCATTAATTCTACTAACCCCCCTAGAAAATGTTATAGCCGTTATGTTGTGGTTGTGTTTATCTTGCAGTACTATTCGTAGTGTAATCCCAGTGCTCCCCTTTCCCAGCTTCCCGGGGAGAGTGTAGGCGCATTCTGATTCTCCCATAAGCAAGTGGCCGGAACCCTGGAGGCAGACCATGCCTTTCTGTGGTTTGACCCAGACGGGGGCAGGCCTCTCGGCCACATGGGCAATCATTGAAGGGCGATAATTAAATTGCCGATTGCAACTCTTGTTGTTGCTCACCCCTTCTCTTTCCAGCATGGTGACTAAACATGGGGAATCGATAGGTTGTGAGCAAAGATCATTAAGGGACAGAGGTAGCACTATCATGTGTATTCCTGTGGTGCCTGCTTGGGGGAAATGCATGCATGACCAGCAGTGGGTCCTGTTCTGAATTGTCGCCACCTCTCTTGCTACCTTCCAATATGTGTTTTCACCCTTCTCCGGGGCCTTGTCCTGAGGGTGCGGCGTGAGTATGTATTCGATGCATGGTGTATATTTACTTTCGCCACCAGCCATGCCAGGGGTCCAGACGCTGCACTGGATCTGCATAGTCATGCCTTTCTCTAGGCGTGTGCGTGTTTGTACCTTAAAATCAGGGGTCCCCCATTTGTATCCTGGTCAGGCCAAGGTCTTGACACTAGCTTGCCCGTCCTCCCGGAACTCTCGTTGTTTTCGTAGTACAACGCCAACCCGTCCAGGCCCTGCCGACAGTGCTAGCCATCTTACGCTTACCCAATTTGTGTGCAGGGCTTTCTGCTCGAAACATGGCAATGATACTCTTTGTCCCCATGTTACGGTGAGGTGTCGTGTTTTGTTCTCGCATCTATTGTAATCGGAGCTCCCTCTAGCTGCTGTCGCTATCAATAGCATCATACCTATGATTAGGCCCATCGTTACTGTGGTTGCTGTGGTGTAGTGTCTGGTGCTAGTACAGCCAACTTACAGTGCGTGGCGTGGATCCAGGAGGTCTTGCCCTCGCAAAAGACAGCGGTTGGTGTAGTCGGCAATACCTGGAATGGTCCCCTCCACCTTTTCCAGGGCGTTGTTGCGGGTGAAGTGCTCCATGAACACCTGGGAACACCTGGTCACCAATTTCCTAATCCACTTTTTCAAGTGGATCCAATTTTATCCAATATTCGATTTTAAATTCGATCCAATTTTCTCTAATCACTCCCCGAGCATCCCATTCACCTGTTTCCTACACCTGTTTCCGTCTCTAGCCCAATAGTTGCCCCATATCCCAATATCCCAATATCTATGTTTAAATTATTTCAGCTAGTGTTTCAACTCGAGTTACCATCAAATTTCAGCTAGAGTTTCAACTCGAGTTACCATCAACAAGCCACCATTAACCTCCCCCTGTTATTTATTTATTTTCGCAAATAAACAAATAATAAAATAACCTGGTCTATTTATTGAAAATAAAATAGTTCGCATATGTCTTACTGTCTGGTCAATTCCAATTCCAATTCTGGTCAATTCTGGTGTCTGGTCACACACCATGTTTTTCTCACCCACTGTGATTCGCTCAAAATAGATTCTCACTGTTGTTATGTCTAAAATTCGTCTCATGAAAACCCATCCAAGAGTCCAGTGTAACAGACAGACAAGCACATAGACACACAGAAGACCCCAGTGTCCCATCAAACTAGCTTGTCCCCCGATCCACAAAACAAAACATGTAACTCACTCAATGAAGCAATTGTCCTTACAATTGTCGTTCTCTGTGCCGATTAGAGCACTCCGAAACATGTGCGGCCAGTGTCAACTGAACTCCCAAGACAACAACGATAAAACATCCAATCCACCTCAATGGCTCGCCAAGCAGCCCATTGTGTGAGCTGGTGTGAGCTCGCCAAGCACCCCACATTTACGATCCCAATTACTCACTCATACACTGCTCCATCACCTCCTTCACACACACTGCATCATCGAAGCTGACTACTCCCTTCTGAGACTTGCGCTTCCCAGTCACCCCTTATACTATTGCGCTCCCCCGTCATTATAATCTACTAATCTGCTATGTCCCCTACTACAGGTAACTCTCCCTTGGCGAGCTTACACTGCCATATTTCCATGACCCAGTATCTATATGCCAACTTCTATCTGGAGCCTCACAAAGCCAAAAGTCGGGCATGTTCACTGCATTTCACGCAATTGCAACCTCCAACCACATGAGGTGCTCCACCATGCTCCATGCTCCATGCTCCATGCATGCATGCTCCACCATGCAACCCGATCTCTACTTGGTGCGCGCCCCCATAATCGGCAAGTTATAATAACCCATAATACACCTGGGCACACACCCTCTTGATACCACGACTTGGACCATGCTACTTGCATCTCCTTGCACCCTCTCAAATGTCCTCCATTTAACATGACTCACCCCAGAGCTTGTTCTTACATCACTGCACTCAGCACGATTAAATTAAATTCAAAGCACACTGTAACGGACGCTTCCGGTCAGCACCGGAAGTCTGTTTATTTCCTGAGTCCTCCGCAACATCTAATAAGACGTCAACCACAACGACAACAACAAATTTCAGAAATCAATATTTTCTGTTCACTAATTACGTACATAATTTCAGTTTTAACCAACAATATAAAAGGTCAGACAAACTTCAAAGGTCAAACTTCAAACGAAGAAAGGTGTGGTAACAAACGTCAAACTGAGGTAACAAGCGCTTTCATCTTACAAATAATACAAGTCCGGCCAACATCTTGCCTCTGCAAGGACTCCACATCCAGACAGATAAACGACCATCATTTAGGCTCCACGTTGCAAAATGCTAACACCCTATGAATCAAATAACCGCAAACAATCCGCCCAGGAACTCCTGCCAAAATCCCACAGCCTTTCTTGGGAGGCGTGCTCTACCATGCAGCACCCTCTCTATCTGGTGCACTCCTTTCGCACATCCCTCCAACTGATATCAAAACCAATTATTGTTAAACCCTATAGCCGTTTTGTTTACAGACAGACGCATTTGGTGGGGATTATACCCGCAACCTGCAGCCCCCAGTGCCCACCCAGAGTGCCCAATCCACGACCCACAATTTTTCTCAGGGCACACACCTCTTCCTTGAAATCCATGCCTCAGAAATATAACTCCACAGACAGACACAGCAATGAAACCACAACCTCCGCTCTCCCTCCATGGTGAGTCTGCAACCCCAATCTGTTAAATATCCATATTTTATCCCATACCTTCCTACCTCCCCTCCAGATCAAAGGTGTGTATTTCGCACCTCTGACCGTATTCCACATCATGACATAATTTCACACCAGCAAAACTGTAATCTTTCTCATTACACGACTCATTGACTCCCATGGTCACATCGGCCTCAGGGATATACTCGTGCGATATACTCATACAATTGTTAATGGCATAATTTCTGCAGGCCATTCAAGAAGCCCTTTGTCAACCATTCGCGGTCCTCCCGCCGTGCGGGGCACATCCTTTGAGAGTAGGCAAGTTATCGCCGGCACTCTGAGCAAATTCCGTATTCTGAATTTAATTCAACAGATTCCAAACTGCTGCCCGACTGCCGCTGGAAAGGCAAAGGCAGCCCATCTTGTAACCATCCCCAAGAAACCGCTTCATATCAACGTTCCTCCGAATGCTCTCCTGACAGGACTCACATCAGAATGCCAGGCCCCGCATTTTCGTGCTTTCAACGTCATGTCTCGCAAATGCCATTTTATATCAAATCACTCCCAACCGCTCCCAAACAAATGAAAGTCCAGACTCAAACGAACATCACCTGGTCCCTCGGATAGACGCTAAAATGGACATTCCCGGCCTGGATTTCCGCACGTCAAGCAGACAATTTACAAAGCTTCACACCGAAACCCATCCACTTTGCATATTTCATACAGACAAATAAATTGGCCAGATACACACGTTAAGGACACACATCGCATTCAATAACACACACACAATGACAATGAACACAAATCCCCTTGTACAATCTTGTTCAACATCTTGTGCAACAATCCCCATTCATTCATATTTCGTCTCACTCCATTCAAGGAAAAAGGATTTGGGACGGGTGGACAGGATGGGTTGGGGATTTTGGTGTGAAAAGGGTATGGCAGGGGGGGGGGGGGGTGTTGCCTGGAGCCCGGGGACAGAGCCCAGGTCTTGGGGGGTAAAGGGGGGTAGAGGCATAGTAACTACCTCCCCAACTTGGTCCGATCCGGATCCTGGTCCGGATCCTGGACCAGCGGCATCAACCGCTGATTTACTTGCTTAACTGCTTACTTAATTGTCCTCTGTCCTTGTAGCTTCAATAACTACAGCTGTAATGCTTAAATTTCCTGCAATACAGTTCCTGCAATTCCTGCAATACCTGCAAATTCCTGCAAATGCAATTCCAATTCAATTCAATTCCAATTGCAATTCCTGCAAATTCCTGGTTTGTTTCTATCTGGATTCCTGCTGCTTACTTCCTCTGCCCCTACAGCTTCAGCAACTTTCCTGCCCTCTTGTCTAGAGCTTAGTCTAGAGCTTCCTGGCTTGACCTCATATTTGCCACTACCTTCTTGTCAAGCCTACCTGGTACCTGCACATTTCCTTTCTCCTGGCCATGTTCCTCTACATTAGCCACAGCCCTTCTTTCCCTGGCATGCAATGGCATACCCCATCTTATTGCTCTGGGCTGATCCTTCCTGGAAAGTTCTCGGTCACCGGCGCAGCCTATTGCTGTCCGACCTCACTTTTCCCCCTCTCCTTGCTAACTGTAACGTTATCCTTAGCGTTACCCCTTTAAGACCTATTCTTAACGTTATCCTGGTGGATTAACAATCGCTTGTCACTCTGAAGCCCAAAACAGCCTTTAATAATAATAATAATAATTCATTTATTTTGTATAGCGCTTTTCCAGAAGCCCAAAGGCGCTTTGACAGAGTGGCAAACATAATGCATAACAATACATGAAAACAACAATTGCAAAAAGACAAGAATCAATAGGGAAATATTTAAAGCAAAAGGAGGGAGAAGGAGAAGAGATAGTCAGGGGTTAAATGCTGTGGGTTGAATGTTGAATGCAGTGTTGAACAGGTGGGTCTTTAGTGATGTTTTGAATGTGGTGAGTGAGGAGGAGTCTCTGATGGTGTGAGGTAGTGAGTTCCAGAGGGTGGGAGCAGCGATGGAGAAGGCCCTGTCTCCCCAGGATCGGAATTTGGTCCGGATGGAAGGGGTCAGGAGGTTGGTACCAGCAGAGCGGAGGTTGTGGGTGGGAGTGTGTCTGGAGAGGAGGTCAGCCCGGTAGGATGGGGCCAGGCTATGGAGGGCTTTGTATGTCAAGAGGAGGATTTTGTACTGGATTCTCTGGGGGATGGGGAGCCAGTGAAGCTTGTAAAGGACGGGGGTGATGTGGTCACGGGTCCGGGAATGGGTGAGTAGACGGGCAGCGGAGTTCTGAATGTATTGGAGTTTATTGGTGATTTTTGAGGGTGAACCATAGAGAAGGCTATTGCAGTAGTCCAGACGGGAGGTGATGAAGGCGTGGATGAGGGTTTCTGCAGCCATGGAGGAGAGGGATGAGCGGAGACGGGCAATGTTTTTCAGGTGAAAGAAGGCTGACTTTGTGATCTGTTTAGTGTATTTGTCGAAGGAAAGGGTTTGGTCAAAGATGACGCCAAGATTCCGGATGTGAGGGGAGGTGGATACTGGGATACCGTCGATGTTGAGGGCAAAGTTATGGGTGGATTTTGTGAGCGTTTTTGGGCCAATGATGATTATTTCAGATTTATCACAGTTAAGCTTGAGGAAGTTGATTTGAAGCCAGGATTTTATTTCAGTGATGCAGTTTGTCAGGATAGAGTGGGTGTCGGTGGAGACGGACTTGGTGGAGATGAAAAGCTGGATGTCATCGGCGAAGCAGTGGAATTGGAGACCATGACGGCGGATTAAGTGACCGAGCGGGGACAGGTAAAGGATGAAGAGGAGGGGGCCAAGAACTGAACCTTGGGGGACACCTTGGGGGAGGGGAGCAGTGGGGGATTTGCAGTTATTGATGGAGATGAACTGGCATCTGTCAGAGAGGTATGATTTAATCCAAGAGAGGGCAGTGCCGGTAACGTTAAAGGTGGATTCAAGTCGGGTGAGGAGGATAGTGTGATCGATGGTGTCAAAGGCAGCGCTGAGGTCGAGGAGGACGAGAATGTTGAGGTTGCCAGCGTCAGAGGAGAGGAGAAGGTCGTTGGTGATTTTGAGGAGAGCAGTTTCAGTACTGTGGTTGGACCGGAATCCGGATTGGAATGTTTCATACAGGTTATTGGCAGAGAGATGATGTTTGAGTTGAGTGGCTACAGCACGTTCCAAAACTTTTGACAGAAAGGGTAGGTTGGAGATGGGTCTGAAGTTGTTTAGGGTGTCAGGGTTTAGACCAGGTTTTTTTAGAATGGGGGTAACAGCAGCAATTTTGAGGGAATGTGGGACGATGCCTGTAGACAGGGAGGAGTTTATTGTTGCAATGATAAGTGGAGAGAGAGCAGGGAGGGAGGCTTTGACAAAGCTGGAGGGGATGGGGTCAAGAGTGCAGGTGGCAGTTTTCATTCCTATGAGGAGTTCAGAGAGGTCAGTAGGGGAGATTGGGGAGAACCGAGACAGGGGATGGCAGGACAAGGGGGGGCAGGTGGTTGGAGGGGGAGCGGGTGCGGCGGTGGTCAAGCTGTTGTAGATGTTGTCAATTTTGCGTTGGAAGAAAGAGAGGAAGGAGATGCAGTTGTCTACTGTGAATGACTGGGTGGTGGTGTTCAGGGGGCGGAGGAGTTTGTTTATTGTCGAGAAGAGTGCTTTTGGGTTTCCGGAGCCAGAGTGGATAATTTGAAAGTAGTAGGCAGAGCGGGCGTGGGAGAGGGCATCTTTGTAGTGTTGTAGGTGGTCCTTTACTTACAATTTTCGTTCGAAGTGCAGGCAGAGCAGATGACGAAGGGAGCGGACAGAGCCCGCCCGAGGGAGAGAGGTTCAAATTTGGAGAAATAACCCTTTGATATAAAAATGCTCACCTTAAAGCAAATCAGTGTGCCGGCCGGCCACAAGGCGACCTCCCTCCGTCGTTCAGAGTCCACTCCTCTCCTCCTCTCCCTGCTGCAATCCGAGTCACGGCACCAATCCGGCACCATGTTGAAAAAGTCAAAACTTTACATGGGGTGTACTTACTTTTTCATGTGACTGTATATATATATATATATATATATATATATATATATATATATATATATATATATATATACATACAGACTTGCAATTTAATATGGAATTTTTTTTTTGTGGGGGTGAACTTACTTTTCAAGTTGACTTAGAACCAAAAGTTCATTGGAATTATGTTGAAATTATTCTAGCTTTTGTTAATGTGACCTTTGAAAGAAACAAAAAACCACATTTGACATTTCGAAGCAAATAAATTGATCTTTGAAAGTGATGTAAACTGATATCGAACTCAATTCACGGACAGTACTGTGTTAAACTTCTGTGCGTTTTCCAGAAGTATTTCTTTATTTTGCACATTAGCCAAAATTTTTTTAACAAAAACAAAAGTTAAATTACAACTGGGATTACAGACAGTAAAATTACAGTTCAGTATGTCGTGTAACCCCCACGAGCATTCAGGAGAGCACGTACACGTTGAGGCATGCTGTTCACGAGATTTGCCAAGGTTTGGACAGGAATCGCTTGCCATGCAGTGACAATAGCCTGCTGCAATTCACGCACAAAGGTAGGCTGCTGGTCCAAGTTGTCGATTTGACGCGTTACTTCTGCCCACAAGTTCTCTATCGGATTCATATCCGGGGACATGGCAGGCCACTCCATATGCTCTACACCACGGTCAACAAGAAAGGGTTGGATCATGCGAGCACGATGAGGCCGTGCATTGTCATCTTGGAAGACAAAGTTTCCTCTAAAGGCTGCACGAGCAAATGGAAACAATGTTTCTTCCAGAATGGCCCTGTACTTGAACTGGTTCAGGTTTCCATTCAGAACAACCAAGTCAGTTTTTCCCCCTGCATGAAAAGCAGCCCAAACGGTCACCCCACCACCTCCAGCTTGGACTCTTGGCACTATACAATCTTCGTTGTAGGCTTCATGCACTTGTCTGCGCACTCGGACATGGCCATCTTGACGATAGACCAGAAATCAAGACTCGTCACTGAAGATCACGTGATTCCAGTGTCCTGGCTGCCATTGACGGTGCTCTCTGGCCCACTGTAATCGGCGTTGGCGGTGTTGTCTTGTCAGGCGTGGCTTTCTCAGGGGACGCCTGGCACGATAGCCTGCTAGAACCAGTCATTGGTTGACTAGCCTTCTGGATACAGGCACATTTGTCAGTTGCTGCCACTCAGCCCTAAGCCGATTAGCTGACTTGGTACGGCCATTGCGGACTCACCGGTGCAGCTGGCATTCATCCCTCCTTGTGGTTCTGCGGGGACGTCCTGGCCTCGATATTGGAGGAGGGACACCCCTCTGAGCATTTCGTTTCGGGATCTTTGACACCTGACCTTGAGTGATGCCATACTGCCGGGCAATAGCACGCTGTTTCATGCCAGAATTTCGTAAAGCCACCACTCCATGACAAACAGCATTGTCGAGTTGACGGACCATCTCCAGAGGAAGCGGAAATAACTTTTGTAGACGTGCAGCAGTTGTTTTCCACTAATGTGCAGCAGTTTCCTTCCGTTTCCGGTCTTGCTGGCGAGGGTTCGTTTATTCTCAGCTCTCCATGCTCTCCATCGAAATCGAAGTTAAGTAATTGTTCCCATTTGTATTTTCGTTATAACTATTTATTTTATGGTGTATATATTGTCTCCCGACGAAGATTTTCGGTGCAAATCTTTCATACCTGTATTGAAAATCGTGTTGGTTCGGGTCGTGTTTTGAGGCCTTGTAGTTGTACAGTGAACACTGTACAACCTTGAGGCTTTGTTTTTCTCTCAGCGGTCCGTGTTTTTGTGATCCAATAACTTTCGTTCTCTGTTTTCCCAATCTTTTCACCCCATAGCCCTCTTCCTTGTGTAAATCACAACTCAAAAAAATCCAAAAAAAAAATATTTCCTTCTCTGTTCTCATTCGTTTATTCATTCTTATTCGTTCGTTCGTTCGTTCTTCGACCACGTGTTTCTCCCCCATTTCCCCAGATAGATTGTCAAATTTCAACTCGTTATTTTATCGTCCATGCGTTATTGTTTTGATTATAGTTACTTTTGGTTTGAATTTCCTGTAACTTGTAATTATTTAATCGTGTTCTGCTCCTCGTGTGCGGCCTTGTAGTTGTACCCCCGTCGGTGTTTGTTATCTTAATCGTGTTTTGCTTGGCTCTTAGTTTTTTTCCCTTCTACCCCGAACATAATACTCTGTCTAACGTTCTAAATCCCCACCTCCCCCCCCCCCCACCCCCAAAAACCAAACAAACAAAAAAAACAAAAAAAACATTTATTTTCCTTTCTCCACGTGTACTGTTGACTCATCCTGTATTTTCTGTCCAGGTGTGCTGTTCGCCCCGCCCCCATTAACTCCTTACCATCCACCGTTTGCCCTTCACGTGACTCGTGGTGGTCCCTCTCGGCTCTCCCCCCGTTGGTATTTTTGTGCACATAAGATTGTTCACGGTTCTGTTTAAATATTATTTAAATATGTATAACCTTTCCCCTTCAGTGTTTTACTCAGTGGTATTTTACAACACGCTGTTTTTCTTCCTATTTAAAAGGCTTTTCTCAATTTCCTCTCCAACTCATTCCACCTCAAAAAAAAGAAATTCAATATCTTATACGTCTCCCTCACTACATGGTCTAAATTCACATTCATTCCATCCCTCCTCCATCATTCTGAACCGGATTGCTAACTTGAAAATCACAACAAACCCAATTTGTTTTCAATGTTCGTCTTTCATTAATCATCCACTTTCTAAACTCCCCTTTTGCCCCTCCCATCCAAATCCCTCCCCTTGCACCTACACTCCTAAACTCCCCCCTTGCCCCGCCACTCTTAAACTCCCCCCCTACCCCTCCACTCCTGAACTCCCCCCTTGCCCTTCCACTCCTGAACTCCCCCCTTGCCCTTCCCCTCCTAAACTCCCCCCTCACTCCTCCCCTTCAAAACTCCCCCCCAACCCCTCCCATTCAAATCTCCCCCCATACCATTCCTCTCCAATTCTCCCTCCTCCCCCCTCCTCCTCAAAGCTGCCTCCTCCCCACTTCGTCTCCCTTCTATCTCATACCTCCACCCCCCCCCCAACCTTCTTCTTTCCTCTGCCCCCCCTCAAACAACCCCTCTCTGTGCCTCATCCCTTCACCTTCAAACCTTTCATCCTCCTAATCTTTCCCTTTCTTGGAACTCTTCTGCAATCGCTGACACACTAACAACTGCTCTCCCTACCTCCCCCTCTCATCCTTCATCTTACCCTACTCCTCCCCTCCCCTGTCCTGTACCCGATGCTCCCCCTCTCTCTTCATTAACGGTATGGACCTCAAACATCCGGGGCCTTCGCTCAAACCTGACTGATCTCTCCATACAGGTTGCTTCTGACAATCCAGACTTGATCTGCTTAACAGAGACTTTCCTCCTTCAAGATGTCTCTGATTCCTTAATATCTCTTCCTGGTTACTCCCTCCTCCGGTATGATAGACCTGAGCCTCGGCCTGGTGGTGGGGTGGCTATCTTTATCAAAAACTCTCTTCCTCACTCTCCTTGCACTGCCCTCTCTCCTCCTCACCCCCAGGAGTACCTCTGGCTACGGCTTCCTCTCCGCTCCCACCTTTTGTTCATATGTGTTCTGTACCGTCCCCCAAACAGTGATGACTCCATCTACATTTCACTGTCTGACAACATGGACCAACTTCTATCCACTCATCCCAACTCTCTCTTCCTCATATGTGGTGACTTCAATTGTCATCATGCCACCTGGTTGGGTGTGGGTTCCTCTCTCACCAGTCATGGCACCTCAGCAAAGGACTTCTGTGACTCACTGGGATTGACACAATCTGTCAATTTCCCGACCCGGATCTCAGCCAATGGAGTATCTTCTCTTCTAGACTTGGTTATGACTAACTTCCCTGCTAATGTCTGCTGCTCTTCTTCTGCTCCAATCGGTTCTTCTGATCATGTGCTTGTCAAAGTGGACATCTCTCTGGCCATTCTCAGAGAGCCTCCTCAGCGTCGACGAGTCTGGCATTTCACTCAGGCCGACTGGGACGGTCTTCAAGCAGCCATCAATCGTCTGGATTGGTCTCTCATCTCCACTGCCTCTGACATCAATTCTTCCTGGGAATTCTTCCAAAGCAAACTGATCTCTCTCATGCACAGATTTATCCCATCTCGCCTTCAGTTGTCTTACCCTTCCTCCCGTCCATGGTACACTGAATCTTGTGGTGAGGCAGTTGCCCTGAAACAACTTGCCTTTGCCTCTTGGAAGGCGAATCCAACTGAACGAAATCTCAGTTCCTTCCACCAAGCTCGGAACAAGTGTGTGTCTACCCTCAGGAGTGCCAGGAAGCACTATCTCTCCTCACTCAAGAATGAACTCTCAAACCTGTCTCCTTCCTCCAAATCCTGGTGGCGTCTGGTCAAATCCGTTTCTGGTGTTTGTTCCCCCTCCATCCCCTCCCTTAACTCAAATGGCCACACAGTTGACATCGCACGTGACAAAGCCGAATGCCTCAACTCTGTGTTTGCCTCAAAATCCTTAGTCCCAAACCCATCTCTCTCTGTTCCTACCTTTCCCAGTCGAACCAAACTGCTCCTGGACTCTGTGACCTTCTCTCCTGACAAGGTGGAGGAGTTTTTGTCAAACCTCGACTCTGATTCTGCAACTGGACCAGATGGCATCAGCCCACGGGTCCTAAAATCCTGCTCTGCCACTCTATCTCACCCTCTCTCTGTTCTTTTCACCCTATCCTTTGCTCAAGGTCATCTGCCAGCATCCTGGAAATCAGCAAACATTACCGCTTTACACAAAAAAGGTGCAAAAACAGATCCTTGCAACTACAGACCAATCAGCCTGCTCCCAATTATCAGCAAAGTCATGGAATCCATCATTGCTTCGGATATGAAATCTTTCCTCTTCTCCAATGGCTTGATCTCTGATCATCAATTTGGTTTCAGACCAGGTCACTCTACTCTGGACATGCTGCTTCTGCTCTCTCAACAATGGATGGAGGTCCTCAATGCCAAACAGGAAATCAGAGCTGTCTCCCTTGACATATCACGTGCCTTCGATACGGTCTGGCACCCAGCTCTGCTCACCAAACTCTCCTCGTATGGTATCCATGGAAATCTCCATGCATGGCTTGCGGACTTCCTCTCTGGTCGTAGTCAACGTGTGGCCCTGAATGGATTTCTCTCATCTCCCCTTCCCGTTCAGGCTGGAGTTCCCCAAGGCAGTGTGCTGGGCCCTGTGCTTTTTCTGGTCTTTATCAATGATCTCTCCGACTCTCTGGAAAATCCTCTGTATCTCTTTGCTGATGACTCCACTCTCTGCCGCTCCATTCCTCTTCCCTCAGATCGGCAGTCTGCAGCCTCCTCACTCTCTGAAGACCTGGACAAAATCACAGACTGGTCAAACATGTGGAACATGTCTTTCAATCCTGACAAATCTCACACTCTTACTATGTCTCTCCGAAAAGATCGACTGGACAACCCTCCCATCTACTTTCTCAACAATCCTCTCCAAGAAGTTCTGTCGCTCAAGCTTTTGGGTCTCACCATCTGCCATGATCTTTCTTGGGAAAACCACATTTCCAAGCTGGCCTCCAAAGCCAGTCGCCGACTGGGCATCCTCCGTCGTGCGAAGTCCTTCCTAGGCACACCTGAGCTCCTCACCACATACAAGGCTTTGATCCGCAGCTCAATGGAATACTGTTCTCCCCTATGGGCTGGTGCTCCTGCCTCACACCTGGCTCGGCTTCACGCTGTTGAATCCAAAGCTTTCAGAATCATTGGAATCTCCCGCGATGAAGCTATCTCTGAGGGCCTTTCACTCACTCACCGCAGGCAGGTAGGTAGGTGGTCTTTCTGTCTTCTACCGACTCCTCTCCGGCCTTGCTCCCCCAGCTCTCTCTGTGCTCTGTCCCCCAAATATTCCTACAGGTCGCACAAGATCTGCCAGCCACCCTCTGATGGTTAAACTGCCGAAATCTCGGCTCTCTGCTCACTTTCACTCTTTCAATTCCTCTTTTCTCCCGCCTCTGGAACAAACTCCCACACTCACTTCAATCACACTCCTCCCTCCAGGTCTTCAAAACAGCTGTTCACCACCATCTCTTATCTTCCCCCATCCAAAACCTTGATCTTTTCTACCCCCACTAATTCACCCCAGATCCACCTTGTTTGAAATTCCAACTTCTTTCCTGGAAGTCTTGGCAGTGTCCATATGTTTTATACCTCTCCCACCCCCCCCCCCCCTTCCCATGCCTCCCCCCCAAAGCCCTCTCCCTCCCACAGTTCTCTCGATGTCTCCATGTCTCTCGGTCCCTGCTCTCAAATGTTGTGTTTGTGTCCTTCCCCCTCTCTCCCCATCTTGTCTACCGCTCCCGATGTTATTTGTTTTGTGTGTCTGTTTGTCTTTCTGTGTGATTAATGTTCGCTCTTTCACGAGCCTCGATCTTGTATACAAAAAAAAAAAAAAAAAAAAAAAAATACAGAATGCAACAACCCTTATATACCCGATTGTGAAGCCAATCGTCAAATGTACCTGTCCGTACATTTTGTCACACCACCTGTGATATAATCCTGTTATTGACTTCTTGCTGCGACAGACAATCAGTGACATGGTTCTTTTATCAAAGAAATCACAGAAGCATAAAAGAAACTCACCAGATTGATATTCTGAGTTCAGAAAGGAAACCCAAGTCAAGAAAAAATATATATTCCATATTAAATGCCAAGTCTGTATATATATATATATATATATATATATATGTATATATATATATATATATATATATATATATATATATATATATATATATGTATATATACATATATGTATATATACATATATATATATATATATATATATATATATATATATATATATATATATATATATATATATATATATATATATATATATGTCGGTCACTGAGTTTGTTGTTGTGCAAACCTATGTTATAAGCTGAAGTATAACTGTAATGTTGTAGTTAATAAGGGACGTTTGCTCACCATTTATAGTTCAAATGAGAATGCACGCTTCCTTTCACGTGCTGAATGCAAGTCTGTTAAATCCCCTCTTGCTTTGAACATGGTTTACGAGCCACGGCCAGGAATGCGGGGCCAATGTGTGAACTATAACCTCTGACCATCCCTATACGTTGGATACATGAGTTTTATATACATAAACCTTTCGCTGGTAGACTAATATAATCATTAATTGAATTTCGTATGATAAATGCTTGATTTTCACTACGATGGATTAAGTCTAATGAGAATGCTCGTCCCTCCGCTGAACCGAATCCAAAGCCTGGGACTCCTCAAACGGCCTCCAGCACATTTATGGTCCAATTGTGACTGGGAATGTAAACTCCTTCGTGTGAAATACAGCTTTTGGTCGTCCTTGAGTTCTGAAGAGACATCTGGCCCACGAGATAACAGCTCTTGCTACACTCCCCTGAGGCAACAGGAACGGACATCGGGGGGGAGGAATCCGGCCCAGAAAGGGATGCCGGTGGGGGGAACATTAGCCTATTTTCCTTTGTCCTCGCACACTTTCAGCGGAGATTTCCTGATTAAGTAATTCCTATATAAACGGACCTTAGTTCGCATATTCCTTAGGAGGGCTGACGTGGCACGCTGCCCGTTTGTGCAGTATAAGTCGGCTTTTCTCCACAGCTGTGTACCTGATGGATTAATAAACTCTTGTTACTCTTTCCTTGTGGTGGAAACCTACTTCCCCTCCTGACATTAAATGGTACCAGGAGTGGGGTGACAGCAGTGAGAGGAGGAGAGGAGCGGACTCTGCACGACGGAGAGAGGTCGCCTGGGGCCGGCTGGCACGCTGATTTGCTTTAAGGTGAGCATTTCTTTTATCAAAGGGTTATTCTCCAAATTCGAACCTCTCTCTCTCGGGTGGGCTTTGTCCGCTCCCTCGTCATCTGCCCTGCCTGCACCTCAAACGAAATTGTAAGTAAATGCTGTTTTGGCTTCGGAGTAACAGGTGATTGTTGATCCACCAGGATAACGTTAAGGATAGATCTATCAAAGGGTAACGCTAAGGGTAACGTTAGTTAGCGTTAGCAAGGAGAGGGGAAAAAGTGAGGTCGGACAGCCATAGGCTGCGCCGATGACCAAGAACTTTCCAGGAAGGACCAGCCCAGAGACAAGATGGGGTATGCCATTGCATGCCAGGGAAAGAATGGGCTGCGGCTAACGTAGAAGACCCAAGGAACATGGCCAGGTAAAAGGAAATGCGCAGGTACCAGGTAGGCTTGGCAAGAGGGTAGTGACAACTACGAGGTCAAGCCAGGAAGCTCTAGACAAAGCTCTAGACAAGAGGGCAGGAAAGGTGCTGAAACTTTAGGGGCAGAGGAAGCAAGCAGCAAAAATCCAGGTAGAAACAAACCAGGACCAGGTGAACAAGATTACATAAATAGGCTCACAGCAAGGGGCCAGGTAAGCACAGGTAGGAAGGACAGAAGTGGTTTTTGAAATATTGAAAATTGAAGCATTACAGCTGTAGTTATTGAAGCTACAAGGACAGAGGACAATTAAGTAAATCAGCCGCAGATGCCGCTGGTCCAGGATCCGGACCAAGACCCCGCGGTAGGGGAGGTAGTTACCATACTAAACCCCTACCCTCCAAGACCTGAGCTCTGTCCCGGGGCTCCAGGAAACACCCCCCCTGCCTCACCCTTTTCACCCCAACCCACCCTTTCCACCCCGTCCCAAAATCCCCTTTTTCCTTGAATGGAGTGAGACGTAACATGAATGAATGGGGATTGTTGCACAATATGTTGAACAAGATTGTACAAAGAGACACGCGTGCATGAATTTATGCTGTACTGTATGTGGTTAGTGATAAGCTGGTCGGATAGGCGTTGTGCACGACTCACTCAGGTCGTTGCGCTGTGAATTTCACGACTGTGTCACGTGGTATGATTCGAAATACGTTGCATAGGGAGACATGGGAGTGGCTGTTGGAGGTGCATGGTTGGAGTCGATCCGGCGTTCGCGCGACATCTGAGAGACTCACTGGTATATGGGTGAGTGAATGAATGTATATGGGGATATTGGGGTTTGTGTGGAGGCACAAAGGTGCGCACCGAATCAAAAATGGCATGACGTCATCACGTCAAATTGGTTGCGTCAGGTTGATCGGCGATCTCATATTTGAATTTAAATCGGATTTTTGTCGTGTGTATTTGACGTGTGTATTGTGTGTATTCGTCATTTACGTGTGTATTTGGCCAACTTAATTGTCTGCATGAAATATGCAAAGTATATGGGTTTCGGTGTGAAGTTTTGCAAATTGGCTGCTTGCCGTGCGGGAATCCATGCCGGGAATGTCGATTTTAGCGTCTATCCGAGGGTCCTGGTGATGTTCGTTTAATTGAGTCTGGATTTTTATTTGTTTGGGACGAGAGGTGAATGAATGGTTTGGCGGCAGTGCTTGGGTCGGTTTGGCGGTTTTATTGTCGGTGTGGTGCGAGCCTGTGGTTCCTGCCGTGCGGCTCCATGGAAGTTTGGGTATAGAGTTATTGTGCATTCGGGCTGGAGCCGAGCGAGCCGCGAGTCAGGTGTGCGCTGTATGGGGGGCCCTCGGTTTGGGGCAGTTGTTGTTGTAGTTGTTGTTGGTTGGATGGATTGGTCGGGTGCCGCTGCTAATTGGCTGCGGTCTTGGAGTCGTGGATTCTTTGTTTTCCATCTTCATGGAATTTTGAATTTGTTGAATTAAATTCAGAATACGGAATTTGCTCAGAGTGCCGGCGATAACCTGCCTACTCTCAAAAAGGATGTGCCCCGCACAGTGGGAGGACCGTGAATGGTTGACAAAGAGTTTCTTGAATTGCCTGCAGAAATTATGCAATTAACGATTATATTGTTTATTGGGGACTTGTGTATTGTATGTGTGGATTGTATGAGTATATCCCTGAGGCAGATCACCTTTAGGAGGATGTTATGTCACGTGGGATGTCACTGATTGCATTTTGGGTTAGAGGTGAGAGCAAGTGCTCCGCATTTCAATTGAAGATCATCGGAGGTGGCTTGTGTTGGCGGGAGTTTGCGGGTTTATTCCCCACCAAATGCGTCTGTCTGCAAACAAGACGTCTATAGGGTTTAACAATAATTGGTTTTGATATCAGTTGGAGGGATGTGCGGAGTGAGCACAGGTGTGAAAGGTGTGCACCAGGTAGAGAGGGTGCTGCGTGGTAGAGCACGCCTCCCATGAAAGGCTGTGGGATTTTGGCGGGAGTTCCTGGGCGGATTGTTGGCGGTTATTTGATTCATAGAGTGTTTGCATTTTGCAAAGTGGAGCCTCAATGATAGTCGTTTATCTGTCCGGATGTGGAGTTCTTGCAGAGGCAAGATGTCGGCCGGACTTGTATTTGTAAGATGAAAGCGAGCATTCTCATGAAAGCGCCTGTTACCCCAATTTGACGTTTGTTACCACACCTTTCTTCGTTTGAAGTTTGACCTTTGAAGTTTGTTTGACCTTTGTTTGAGATACGCATGGGAATGATTTGGGATGGGAATGAGGTCAGAGTTAATTCGCTAACCTTGGAAGGATGACAGGCTGAGTCAATCTACTGGGTGTTAATTTAACGACATGACAGGGACTTAAATCGGGAAAAAAGGAAATATATTGTTGGTTAAAACTGAAATCGTGTACATAATTAGTGAACAGAAGAATATTGATTTCTGAAATTTGTTGTTGTGGTTGACGTCTTATTAGGTGTTTCGGGGGACTCAGGAAATATGTGTATGATCGAGCTCTGGGGTTAGTCATGTTAAATGGAGGACATTTGGGAGGGTGCAAGGAGATGCAAGTAGCATGGTCCAAGTCGTGGTATCAAGAGGGTTGGTACCCTCTTGAAGAGGGTGTGTGCCCAGGTGTATTGTGGGTTATCATAACTTGCCGATTATGGGGGCGTGCACCAAGTAGAGATCGGGCTGCATGGTGGAGCATTCCCCCCCCCCCCCCACCCCGAGAAGGGCCCTGATGGTGTTGTCCGTAGTGAGGCCTTGTGTTAACGTTGGGACGTGTTGCTAGGGATCGGGTGGCTGCACTGTGGGCATGATTGAGGTGTGGCTGGCACCTCGTGTGGTTGGAGGTTGCAGTTGCGTGGAATGCAGTGAACATGCCCGACTTTTGGCTTTGTGAGGCTCCAGATAGAGGTTGGCATATAGATACTGTGGATTAGACAGTGCCTGTCTGGAGAGGTGATGTCCTTTGCTGGGGCTTGTGATACGCCTCTGTTATCTGTCTGTCTGTCTGATTGCAAGTCTGTGGTACGATTCCATGGAGGGATAATTGAGTGCTCAGGTGTCATTGTATTAAACATCGGAATGCACCTTTCGGAGGACCACCAGCTGTTCCATGGAGGTAAGGTGTGAAATATAGCATAAGCTATAGGTCATGGAAATATGGCAGTGTAAGCTCGCTGAGGGAGAGATACCTGTAGTAGGGGATGTAGCAGATTAGTGGATTATAATGACGGGGGAGCGCAATAGTATAAGGCGCGACTGGGAAGCGCAAGTCTCAGAAGGGAGTAGTCAGCTTCGATGATGCAGTGTGTGGGAAGGAGGTGATGGAGCAGTGTATGAGTGAGTAATTGTGATTGTGAACAGTGTAAATGCAAGAAGAGATAGACAGGGACACAATGAGCTGCTTGGTGAGCCATTGAGTTGGATTGGATGTTTTATCGTTGTTGTCTTGGGAGTTCAGTTGTTGACATTGGCTGCACATTGTCCAGAGTGCTTTAATTGGCACAGGGAATGACAATTGGGATGACAATTGCATTCATTGAGTAAGTTACATGTTTTGTTTTGTGGATCTGGGGACAAGCTAGTTTGATGGGACCCTGGGGTCTTCTGTGTGTCTATGTGTTTGTCTGTCTGTTACACTGGACTCTTGGATGGGTTTTCATGAGACGAATTTCAGACATAACAACAGTGAGATTCTATTTTGAGTGAATCACAGTGGGTGAGAAAAATTGACCAGACAGTAAGACATATGAGAACTATTTTTATTTTCAACAAATAGACAAGGTTATTTTTATTATTTGTTTATTTACGAAAATAAATAAATAACAGGGGGAGGTTAATGGTGGTTAATGGTGGCTTGTTGGTGGTAATTCTAGTTGAAACTCTAGCTGAAATACTTTAAATATAGATATTGGGATTCATATTGGGATATTGGGCAACTATTGGGCTAGAGACGGAAACAGGTGTAGGAAACAGGTGAATGGGATGCTGAGAGAGGGATTAGAGAAACTTGAAGTTAAATGGATATGAAAATTGGTGATAAAATTGGATCCACTTGGAAAAAGTGGATAATGAAAAATTGGTGACCAGGTGTTCCAGGTGTTCCCAGGGTGTTCGTGGACCAGGTGTTCCATCAGGAAAAAAACCAGGTGTTCGTGGAACACTTCACCCACAAGAACGCCCTGGAAAAGGAGGACGGGACCATTCCAGGTATTGCTGACGACACCAACTGCTGTCTTTTGTGAGGGCAAGACCTCCTGGATCCACGCTACACACTGTAAGTTGGCTATCCAAGCACCAGACACGACACCACAGTAAGGATGTTTTTAGTAAGGATGTTTTAAGTTACAGGTGTAGTGCTACTGATAGCGGCAGCATCTATTGGTAGTGAGGTGAGGTGGGTATCGAGGGAAAAGGAGTGGGCGAGGCTGAGACAAAACCTCACCGTGACATGGGGACAGGAGATATCGTTACCATGCTTCGAGGAAAAATTTCACAAAGATTGGATAAATGTGGGTTGGGTGGCGCTGGAGGAAAACATATGGAAACCGGTACTGGATAAGCAACTCGAGACCCCTGAGGGGGGACGAGTCCGCATCAGAGAGCCTGCCAAACCAGGGTACACATGGGGAACCCCTGATTTTAAGCTACAAACACACACACGCCTAGAGAAAGGCATCACTATGCAGATCTGGTGCAGCGTCTGGACCCCTGGCGTGGCTGGTGGCGAAACTAAATACACACCATGCATCGAATACATACTCACGCCGCACCCCCAGGACAAGGCTCCAAAGAAGGGTGAAAACACATATTGGAAGGTAGCAAGAGAGGTGGCGACAATTCAGAATAGGACTCACTGCTGGTCATGCATGCATTTCCCCCAAGCAGGCACCACAGGAATACACATGATAGTGCTACCTCTGTCCCTTAATGATCTTTGCTCACAACCTATCGATTCCCCATGTTTAGTCACCACGCTGGAAAGAGAGGGGGTTGGCAACAGCAAGAGTTGTAATCGGCAATTTAATTATCGCCCTTCAATGATTGCCCATGTGGCCGCGAGGCCTGCCCCCATCTGGGTCAAACCGCAGAAAGGAATGGTCTGCCTCCAGGGTTCCGGCCACTTGCTTATGGGGGAATCAGAATGCGCCTACACTCTCCCCGGGAAGCTGGAAAGGGGGAGCACTGGAATTACACTACGAATAATACTGCAAGATAAACACAACCACAACATAACGGCTATAACATTTTCTAGGGGGGTTAGTAGGATTAATGGGGCGACAAAGGGACTCCAGTGCTTATCCGCCCACCTAGTCCCACCCCATGGGACAATGTTTATATGCGGCGACAAGGCTTACCCCTATTTACCAAATAATTGGGGTGGCACATGTTATCTTGGTTCGGTCCTTCCTGACGTTGAGATACTGGACGAGCTAGATCCAAAGTCCCTGGACAGGTGACATAGGAGGTCAGTATGGAACGAAGATGGAACCACGAAACTACGCGGAAGCATATGGGAAAATGTGTTAGGTGTCTTCTTCCCAGGTGCTGGCACAGTCATGGATAGTTTCTGGATAGATAAATTGGCTTTGGCCCTAGAAAAGGTGGCAAACGACACCGCTACGGCTCATGATGTATTATTAATAATAATAATAATACATTTATTTTATATAGCGCTTTTCAAGAAGCCCAAAGACGCTTTGACAGAGTACAAAAAACAAGTGCAAAAAGACAAAAATCAATAGGTAAATAATCAAAGCAAAAGGAAGGAGCAGGAGAAGTGATAGTCAGGGGTTAAATGCTGTGGGTTAAAAATTTGAATGCAGTGTTGAACAGGTGGGTCTTGAGTGATGTTTTGAATGTGGTGAGTGAGGAGGAGTCTCTGATGGTGTGAGGTAGTGAGTTCCAGAGGGTGGGAGCAGCGATGGAGAAGGCCCTGTCCCCCCAGGATCTGAATTTGGTCCGGATGGTGGGGGGGAGGGGGGGTGTCAGGAGGTTGTTACCAGCAGAGCGGAGGTTGCGGGTGGGAGTGTGTCTGGAGAGGAGGTCAGCCAGGTAGGATGGGGCCAGGTTCTGGAGGGCTTTGTAGGTTAAGAGGAGGATTTTGTACTGGATTCTCTGGGGGATGGGGAGCCAGTGAAGCTTGTAAAGGACGGGAGTGATGTGGTCACGGGTCCGGGAATGGGTGAGTAGACCGGCAGTGGAGTTCTGAATGTATTGGAGTTTATTGGTGATTATTGAGGGTGAACCATAGAGGAGGCTGTTGCAGTAGTCCAGACGGTAGGTGATGAAGGCGTGGATGAGGGTTTCTGCAGCCGTGGAGGAGAGGGATGGACGGAGACGGGCGATGTTTTTCAGGTGAAAGAAGGCTGACTTTGTGATCTGTTTAGTGTATTTGTCGAAGGAGAGGGTTTGGTCAAAGATGATGCCAAGATTCCGGATGTGAGGGGAGGTGGATACTGGGAAACCGTCAATGTTGAGGGCAAAGTTATGGGTGGATTTGGTGAGCGTTTTTGGGCCAATGATGATTATTTCAGATTTATCATAGTTAAGTTTGAGCAAATTGATTTGAAGCCAGGATTTTATTTCAGTGATGCAGTTTGTCAGGATAGAGTGGGTGGCGGTGGAGATGGACTTGGTGGAGATGAAAAGCTGGATGTCATCGGCGAAGCAGTGGAATTGGAGACCATGACGGCGGATTAAGTGACCAAGGGGGGACAGGTACAGGATGAAGAGGAGGGGGCCAAGAACTGAACCTTGGGGGACACATTTGGGGGAGGGGAGCAGTGGGGGATTTGCAGATATTGATGGAGATGAACTGGCGTCTGTCAGAGAGGTATGATTTGATCCAAGAGCAGTGCCTGTAATGTTAAAGGTGGTTTCAAGTCGGGTGAGGAGGATGGTGTGATTGATGGTGTCAAAGGCGGCGCTGAGGTCGAGGAGGATGAGAATGTTGAGGTTGCCAGCATCACAGGAGAGGAGAAGGTCGTTGGTGATTTTGAGGAGAGCAGTTTCAGTACTGTGGTTGGAGCAGAAGCCGGATTGGAATGTTTCATACAGGTTATTGGCAGAGAGGTGATGTTTGAGTTGAGTGGCTACAGCGCGTTCCAAAACTTTTGACAGAAAGGGCAGGTTGGAGATGGGTCTGAAGTTATTTAGGGTGTCAGGGTTTAGACCAGGTTTTTTCAGAATGGGGGTAACAGCAGCAATTTTTAGGGATGGTGGGACGATGCCTGTAGACAGGGAGGAGTTTATTGTTGCAGTGATAAGTGGAGAGAGAGCAGGAAGGGAGGCCTTGACAAAGCTGGAGGGGATGGGGTCAAGAGTGCAGGTGGCAGTTTTCATTCCTATGAGGAGTTCAGAGAGGTCAGTAGGGGAGACTGGGGATAATTGAGACAGGGGTTGGCAGGATAAGGGGGGGCAGGTGGTTTGAGGGGGAGCGGGTGCGGTGGTGGTTAAGCTGTTGTAGATGTTGTCAATTTTGCATTGGAAGAATGAAAGGAAGGAGATGCAGTTGTCTACTGTGAATGACTGGGTGGTGGTGTTCAGGGGGCTGAGGAGTTTGTTTATTGTAGAGAAGAGTGCTTTTGGGTTTCCGGAGCCAGAGTGGATAATTTGAGAGTAGTAGGCGGAGCGGGCGTGGGAGAGGGCATCTTTGTAGTGTTGTAGGTGGTCCTTGTAGGCTTGGGAGTGAATTGTGAGACCTGTTTTATTGCGGAGTCTTTCAAGTTGGCGAGCACGAGTTTTCATCAGGCGGAGTTCAGGGGTAAACCAGGGAGCAGAATGGGTGAAAGAAACTGTTTTGGTTTTTATAGGCGCAAGCTGGTCAAGGCAGGAGGAGAGAGTGTGGTTGTAGTAGTCAGTGAGGTCAGAAGGGGTGTGGAGGTCAACGAAGGGAGAAGTGGACATTTTTTCAGAGAGGTTGGATGAGAATGAGGTAGGTGAAAGAGCGTTTAGCTTACGGAAGTAGATAGTGCGATAATGCCTTGGTGCTGGGGTGGGGATGTTGATGGTCATAATGATGGCTAAGTGGTCAGAGAGGGTGAGTTCGGAGCTAGAGAGATGGTGCAAAATTAGTCCAGTAGAGCAGACAAGGTCGAGAATGTGACCACGGTTATGGGTAGGAAAGTTGACATGTTGAGTGAGGTTAAAGCAGGTGAGTAAATCAGTGAAGTCAGTGGTTATTGTGGAGTCAGTGGAGTCCATGTGGATATTGAAATCACCGAGGAGGAGGATTGAGGGGGAGAGGGAACAGAGCTGGGTCAGAAAGTAAGAGAAGTCAGACAGGAATGATGGGTGTGGTTTGGGAGGGCGGTAGACGACAGCCATGACTGACTGTGTGTGACCACAGAGTTTAAAAGCCAGGTGTTCAAATGATGGAGCAGATGAGATGGAGATGAGGCTGGTCTTGATGTCTTGTCGGTGAATTACGGCAATTCCACCACCTCGGCCCTCCGAGCATGGTTTATTGATGTAAGAATATCCATTGGGTGTAGTGAGGTTGAGTGAGAAGTAGTCCAGAGGTTGTTGCCAGGTTTCAGTGAGACAGAGAAAGTCTAGTTTATTATCCAGAATGTATTCGTGCAGGATGAGGCTTTTGTTGTTGAGGGACCGGGTATTGAACAGGGTGAGCTTGATGTTGTTTTGTACGGTGGGGATGAACTCAAGTGATTTAGCCAGGGTTTGCAGACAGGAGGTGCGATCATGTGCGTTGCTGTGACCAGGTGCGCTGGGACAATGAGTGGGAGTGCGCTGAGCCGACCAGAGTACGGGAATGGAGTGACCTGTATGTATGTAAGTAAACAAACTTACGACCGGAGCCTCTATGAATGTATCTGGGTCGTCGCAGGAGTCCGTGGTACTTGATTGCAGAGATGCATGATGGGGTGGAGTGAGTATTGAGCAGAAGAAGCCTTGCAGCGGAGTACCTCAGAGAAATGCCAGGCAGGAGCGAAGGGACGAGTACGAGGCCAAGGTCGAGGAGGCAAAGCGGCAAACGCAGCGGCAAACGACCGCAGCCGCTAATCAAGACCACAGCGGCAAACAGCCACTGCCGCAAACAACGGCCACAAACAACCGGGGCGGGCCTGAGGAAACAGTGGAGAGTGGAGGAGCCGGGCAGGCAAAGCCAGGAGCAGAACCGGGACCGAGCAGAGGGCAGACCCAACGGTCAAAAATCTGCCATGACCTCCAGAAAAGCAAACTATGTACAATGGCCCAGTCGGAGAAGTGGCGAACAAGTAACGCCAGCGTCCTCTCCAGACCGGACCGGAAGCAGCAATCAAACAATTATTGGACACAGTAGTTAATATGCGCACAATGGTGATGCAGAATCAGGTGGCTTTGGACATGCTCCTGGCAGAGAAAGGAGGGGTATGCGGAATAGTAGAGGGAAAATGTTGCACGTACATACCTGATCCATCCAAAGGGGTGTCAGCTGCAATAGTGAGATTAAGGAAAACTAGCCACGCTTCAACGATCGATCGGATTGCGCGTGAGAACTCTTATAAATTTAGCTGGCTCACTGACTGGTTCCGGGGATGGACAGGCACCATAGCAAAGTGGCTATTGACCGCATTGGCAGTGATAATTGGGGTGGTGATCTGGGGGGTACTAATGAAATCTTTAGTCCTCCTCTGCGTGAGAAAGTACTTTACAGGATGGAAAACGAAGAAACCGCCGACGACGACCATGGTCTTGACCACAGAGGCCGTCGACCTGAACGAGCCCTTCGACGAGGCTGATGTGACCGGCGCTTCAGAAGACTGTGTTGATTTGTTTGATAAATTGTGATGATTTTGTTGTAAACCCCTTGCGGGAACTGGCTAATGCCTCTTATGTATTACAAGCTCACAGCTGCACACCTCCAACCGACCCAACTATGGACCTGATTGCAACGCTGGGTCTGGCAGCCAAGGGACCCAACATGGATATCCTGGATCCACAAGCTGATCATGCGTCCATGGAAGACTTTGACATAAAGGAAGTCTCTCTCTTCACTTCGAATGTTTCGGATTTTAACGCTCTATACCCTGACCAGGAACACGTGACACAAGATACTGACAATATTATGTATTCCTCAGAACAGCAGCACGTGCGAGGTCTCATGTGCATGAACGTCGATTAACTTCGAAGATCTGCAAGGACTGCATCTGTGAAAGGTGGGGGGAGCCAGTTCTACAGGGGAGGTGGTTGGCCCTCTGGTGGAGCACATCCTCATCTGGACCAGACGCCTTCGTTGTGGATCCGAAACGTTAATGGCCCTTCATGTTCTGAACCCTCAGGTTCCAAGCACGCACAACACGACACGTCCCTCAAGTGCACGGGCGGGGCACTATGGGCGCGTGGCATGCTCTTGGGAGACACCCACATTACACAATCCTCTTTCAATAAAGCCCGATGAGGCACGTTGTCTCTTGAGATACCTTGTCTCAACGAGACAAGAGGAGGGTTAATGTCGGTCACTGAGTTTGTTGTTGTACAAACCTCTGTTATAAGCTGAAGTATAACTGTTATGTTTTAGTTAATAAGGCACGTTTGCTTCACCATTTATAGTTCAAATGAGAATGCACGCTTCCTTTCACGTGCTGAATGCAAGTCTGTTAAATCCCCTCTTGCTTTGAACATGGTTTACGAGCCACGGCCAGGAATGCGGGGCCAATGTGTGAACGATAACCTCTGACCATCCCTATACGTTGGATACATGAGTTTTATATACATAAACCTTTCGCTGGTAGACTAATATAATCATTAATTGAATTTCGTATGATAAATGCTTGATTTTCACTATGATGGATTAAGTCTAATGAGAATGCTCGTCCCTCCGCTGAACCGAATCCAAAGCCTGGGACTCCTCAAACGGCCTCCAGCACATTTATGGTCCAATTGTGACTGGGAATGTGAACTCCTTCGTGTGAAATACAGCTTTTGGTCGTCCTTGAGTTCTGAAGAGACATCTGGCCCACGAGATAACAACTCTTGCTTCACTCCCCTGAGGCAACAGGAACGGACATCGGGGGGGGGGGGGGGGGAGGAATCCGGCCCAGAAAGGGATGCCGGTGGGGGGAACATTAGCCCATTTTCCTTTGTCCTCGCACACTTTCAGCGGAGATTTCCTGATTAAGTAATTCCTATATAAACGGACCTGAGTTCGCATATTCCTTAGGATGGCAGACGTGGCACGCTGCCCGTTTGTTCAGTATATGTCGGCTTTTCTCCACAGCTCTGTACCTGATGGATTAATAAACTCTTGTTACTCTTTCCTTGTGGTGGAAACCTACTTCCCCTCCCGACATATATATATATATATATATATATATATATATATATATATATATATATATATATATATATATATATATATATATATATATGTATATATTGTTACGGTTTTTAGAGCCTTCACTGTGTAAATTTTAGTAAATGTTCCCTTATAAATGATCCCCTGTAAATATCCCCATTATTTGGCTTCATTAAAGATCGCACCCTAGTTAGTCCACGTACAACACGTAGAGCACCATAGGACCTCTCTGTAGTTATTTCATTATTATGTGTTTTAGTTAAGGATCTGTTCCCAATCGTTGAATCTGCGTTGCATCAATCAAATAAGATAGGCCCCTTCAATTTCCCCGATCATCGCTCCCGCTCTTCAAAGTGCAGAGAGAGCGGTAGGGCAGCGTTCGCCCCCCCTTGTCTTGATTCGGTTGTTGAACATGCGGTCTCATGCCGAGGAAAAAGGGGGCGGGACACAAGAACAAGGTGTGGCACATCAACTCACCATCAGAGGTGGAGCCATCGAGCCCTCGCCAGCCAACCACGGCCGAGGTGAGCCGACCGGTAGGCGTGTCATCGGAGCCGGCGGCTTGATACAACAACGGACAATAAAAGCGGTTGCGAGGGACTGCTTCATGAGATGAGTGAGAGGGATGAGTGCATCGACAGATGAAAGAGAGGAGAGCTGAGTGTGAAGGTCCGAGGTGCGAGAGGAGAACACGCTGAGAGTGGGTCCGTTGGCAACAACAATCTCGCTATATATTCACATTGTCAGCCCGCGTGAAACTAATACATGCATCTGCCGCCGGGTTTCGCCTCAAGCCCGGAGCGTGGACTGGAGCGGACCTCGACGCTGCGCATCGGCCCGGACCTTCCTGCCCTGCCATCTGCCTGGACCTTCTCCTCCTTCCAGCCATTCCTTCCTGCCATTACCCTCCCGTGTAAGTCTGTTTGTTTGTCTGGGGTATAATATAAGACTGTTTTAAGGCTGCCCTGTGTACCTGCTTCTTCTTCCTCTCCTTGTAAATGCCCTCCTTTCGTTTCCTCTTCATTTCGTGTACATAATTAATAAATATCTGTTATTCCTTTACTTTGGTTTCTTCTTCCCCCGATCGCTTTAGTCCTTTCCCGATTGAGTACCTGTGACACGATTCGGCCAACCGCTATAATCGGGTTTAGTCTTTTGTTAACAGCCTGAGTCGTGGCTCGCTTTGCTCGGCGTGTTCATTACAGCCGCGGCTCGGGCGGGGCTCATTCCCTTGCTTACTGGAAGGCGCTGGTAATTAGGTAATAGGAATAATTGGCCTACTACCCTATTCAGCGCTGACCGGAAGTGTCGTCATAGCTCCAGGACTCGGACGACCAGTGTGATAGACGAGGGGATTAAACCCCCCTCGGTAAGGGGAGTGCCGGAACCGAGATCCGTAACAATTCGATCTCGAGATCTGATCTCGAGATCCGAGATCCGATCCGTAACAATCCCACTCCTGACACCAATTGTTACGGATCTCGGTATACCATATATATATATGGTAGAAACGGCAGAGCCGCCATGGTAGAACCGCATAACCCACAAGGAACCAACAGCCTGTCTGCCACCCAGACCATCGTTCCCGCCAGTGCAAACCAAAACCAAGGGGTGCGGTGCGATCGGCGGAGATAACAATCAACAACATAATAGTGTGACGAGTGCTGTCCCAATCTCCTGTGGACCGAAGTCCTAGACCAAAGCGTCACCTCCGTCCCGGAGGCCTCAGCTGGCCACTCTGTCGATAAACAGACAGAGATTTCATTCTTTGGTCCCCATTGGCTAAACATCAAGCAGAGCCGCCATGTTATCGGTCTGTAGATTGTTATAATGGTAATTATGACGTCATAGGTCACGTGGAACAGTTCCCATCTTGGAAAAAACGAAAAACTTTGCCCCTCTATATTTCCAAAAGCGCTGCACAGAAAAGATTGAGACATGGCTCAGTGTAAGGAACTCTCCATGAAGAATAAAATATGTGAATGATAATGCCATAGGTGCCTCCGTTATGACGTCATAATTCGACAAGTAAAAAAACATCTGATCAAGATGAAATTTCTTGAGCATCATCAGTATAAATTTATGCAGAAAAAAAATTAATGATGACATCGTAGGTCACGTGTTTCGGCCGCCATATTTTTTAAAGGGAAAAGCCTGAAAAACCACTGAAAACCCTATTTCTCTGAAATGGCTGAACAGGTCGAGGCCAAACTTTACATGCATGACCGCATACCCATGACAAACAAAAAGTTCCATGGTGATGATGTAGGTCACATGGTTTGGGAGCTATAATTTTTTGAAGGATAAACCTTTAAAACCTACCTCCTCCCTCACCTTTTTTGATTATATCGAGTGGAAACTTCACGCATATGTTCCCCATATCTGAGTGCTAAAACGACCTTTTGGCATTTGCGACAGGTCACATGGTTTGGCAGCGATAAATGATTCAACAGAAATCTTAAAAACCTTACATACTGAATTGCTTCATTGATCGACATGAAACTTTAAAGTCATGCAGACGGCGTCAAGTGGAATAAGTGTATAAATTTAAACATGATTGGTTGTTCGGTTTGGTAGCCATACATTTTAATTGAAGGGGAATATTATTTTTTTAAATATTGAACCCCTGGATTGAACAACGTGAAACTTTAGCCTAATGTATATGTCGTCAATTGGAATAAGTGGTTAAATTTTCAACATGATTGGTTGGATGGTTGGGAAGCTAGAAATTGTTATTGTGTGGAGAGGAAGAAACTCCACATTTGGTCTTCTCCAGCCATGTGACCTTTCGGTGATTTTTATTTATGATGAAAGTGGGGTTGGTATGAAAGCAACGTTGTATCAAAGCGAGGGTGTGTCAAAGCGGGGTTGTATCATAGCGGGGTTGTATCATAGCGGGGTTGTATTAAAGCGGGGTTGTATCAAAGTGAGAAGTATCATAGCGGGGTTGTATGAAAGCGGGGTTGTATCATAGCGGGGTTGTATTAAAGCGGGGATATTTACAGGATACATATATCAAGCGTTGTATGAAAGCGGGGAGAATGTATCACAAATACATTCCTCTGCCACTCGGATAGGTTGTATGTATGTATCAAAGCGGGGTTGTATCATAGTGGGGTTGTATTAAAGCAGGGTTGTATCAAAGTGGGGTTGTATCATAGTGGAGTTGTATCAAAGTGGGGTTGTATCATAGCGGGGTTGTATCAAAGTGGGGTTGTATCAAAGTGGGGTTGTATCATAGCGGGGTTGTATCAAAGTGGGGTTGTATCATATTGGGGTTGTATTAAAGCGGGGTTGTATCAAAGCGGGGTTGTATCATAGTGGGGTTGTATTAAAGCGGGGTTGTATCAAAGTGGGGTTGTATCATAGTGGGGTTGTATTAAAGTGGGGTTGTATCATAGCGGGGTTGTATTAAAGTGGGGTTGTTTCATAGCAGGGTTTTATTAAAGTGGGGTTGTATCAAAGCGGGGTTGTATCATAGTGGGGTTGTATTAAAGCGGGGTGGTATCATAGCGGGGTTGTATTAAAGCGGGGTTTTATCATAGCGGGGTTGTATCATAGTGGGGTTGTATCATAGCGGAGTTGTATGAAAGTGGGGTTGTATGAAAGCGGGGTTGTATGAAAGCGGGGTTGAATGAAAGCGGGGTTGAATGAAAGCCGGGTTGTATCAAAAGTTGGGTTGTAAGAAAGCGAAGGTTGTATGAAAGCGGGGTTGTATGAAAGTGGGGTTGTATGAAAGCCGGGTTCTATCAAAAGTTGGGTTGTATGAAAGCGAGATTGCATGAAAGCGGGGTTGTATGAAAGCGGGGTTGTATGAAAGCGGGGTTGTATGAAAGCGGGGTTGTATGAAAGCGGGGTTGTATGAAAGCGGGGTTGTATGAAAGCGGGGTTGTATGAAAGCGCGGTTGTATGAAAGCGGGGTTGTATGAAAGCCGGGTTGTATGAAAGCGGGGTTGTATGAAAGCGGGGTTGTATGAAAGCGGGGTTGTATGAAAGCGGGGTTGTATGAAAGCGGGGTTGTATGAAAGCGGGGTTGTATGAAAGTGGGGTTGTATGAAAGCGGGGTTGTATGAAAGTGGGGTTGTATGAAAGCCGGGTTGTATCAAAAGTTGGGTTGTATGAAAGTGGGGTTGTATGAAAGCAGGAAGGCAGAGGAAACCGGTCATCACGGCCAGCATTTATAAAGTGGCAGTTCTTGTTTTATTTTTATTTTACACAAACTTATGACTATCCGTAAAAGCCTCGTTTGAGAAGTGATTCCATCGACAGCTGGTGTGAATGTTTTGTCGATTGAAGCGTCTCTACTGTATATAACAGACGAATGATATTGAATAAGACATCAATACGCTCTCCAAAAGGTTGCCGCAAATAAATCTGTTCTGACTAACATTATATTCCAAGAGTGCTATTCCACATTTATTTTCATTTGTTCCATGAATGATTAGTCATGCTGTTGCTAAGCAATTTCCAATTTCAAGTTTATTCTTCACCGTCATTGTGACCTAAATTCACACACCAGAGCTTGTCATTTGTCCTGATTAGTTATGGCTATCTAGGGCAAATCCGCTAGACACAAAGGTCCAGATGCAAAAACCTGTCTAGAAAAGGTCACACAGTACTATGCAAACACACCGGGCCACAACCCTGTTGGTCTCTTAAGCAGGTACGCACCATCATCAGAACAGCACAGTGAGTTTTGCTATTGACTTCAAAATTCCGTTTCCAGCATTGACTTGATATTGATTCCCTGTCTCATCAATGAGTGTTGATGCAACAAGGATTTAATCAATTGGCCCATGGCTCATGAGATGGCTTAGCAAAAAAAAATTGTGGCAGAGTATTGACAATTAAACACAAGGTGCTCCATTTCATTTCAGGAACTGCCATCAGTCAGCCATCAGAAAAGTCCGAGATTCCTGGAAGTCCTCGGACGGGTCCTATGGTTTATGGTGAATTTGTGTAAAAGACAATAGTTGGAAATGGGCCGCTGCCTCGGATCGCTACTTAAAAATAAAAAATAACCCGGATTTTAAGCGAAAACATACCCGCTGCCTATGTGCATACATACATTCAGAAAGTATTCGGACCCCTTCACTTTTTTCACATTTTGTTATGTTGCAGCCTCATGCTGAAATCGTTTAAATTCTTTTTTTCCCTCATCAATCGACACTCAATACCCCATAATGACAAAGAGAAAACAGGATTTTAGAAAGTTTTGCAAATTTATTAAAAAGAAAAAACTGAAATATCACATTGACTTAAGTATTCATACCCTTTGCTATGACACTTGAAATTTAGCTCAGGTGCCTCCCATTTCTCTTGATCATATTTGAGATGTTTCTACACCTTGATTGGAGTCCACCTGTGGTAAATTCAATTGATTGGACATGATTTGGAAAGGCACACACCTGTCTATATAAGGTCTCACAGCTGACAATGCATATCAGAGCAAAAACCAAGCCATGAGGTCGAAGGAACTGCCTGCAGAGCTCAGAGACAGGATTGTGTCGAGGCAAAGATCTGGGGAAACCTACAAAAAAAATCTGCTGCATTGAAGGTTCCCAAGAGCACAGTGGCCTCCATAATTCTTAAATGGAAGAAGTTTGGAACAACCAGGACCCTTCCTAGAGCTGGCCACACAGCCAAACTGAGCAATCAGGGGAGAAGGGCCTTGGTGAGAGAGGTGACCAAGAACCCGATGGTCACTCTGGCTGAGCTCCAGAGATCCTGTGTGGAGATGGGAGAAACATCCAGAAGGACAACCATCACTGCAACACTCCACCGATCTGGGCTTTATGGCAGAGTGGCCAGACGGAAGCCAAACAGTTCAATCTTGGTTTCATCAGACCACATAATCTTGTTTCTCACAGTCTGAGAATCCTTTCGGTGCTTTTTTGCAAACTCCAAGCGGGCTTTCATGTGTCTTTCACTGAGGAGAGGCTTCCGTGTGGCCACTCTGCCATCAAGCCCAGATCGGTGGAGTGTTGCAGTGATGGTTGTCCTTCTGGATGTTTCTCCCATCTCCACACAGGATCTCTGGAGCTCAGCCAGAGTGACCATCGGGTTCTTCATCACCTCTCTTACCAAGGCCCTTCTCCCCTGATTGCTCAGTTTGGCCGGGCCGCCAGCTCTGGGAAGAGTCCTGGTTGTTCCAAACTTCTTCCATTTAAGAATTATGGAGGCCACTGTGCTCTTGGGAACCTTCAATGCAGTAGAATTTTTTTTTGTAGGCTTCCCCAGATCTGTGCCTCGACACAATCCTATCTCTGAGCTCTGCAGGCAGTTCCTTAGACCTCGTGGCTTGGTTTTTGCTCTGATATGCATTGTCAGCTGTGAGACCTTATATAGACAGGTGTGTGCCTTTACAAATCATGTCCAATCAATTGAATTTACCACAGGTTGACTCCAATCAAGGTGAAGAAACATCTCAAAGATGATCAAGAGAAATGGGAGGCACCTGTGCTAAATTTCAAGTGTCATAGCAAAGGGTCTGAATACTTATGTAAATGTGATATTTCCGTTTTTTATTTTTCATAAATTTGCAAAACTTTCTAAAATCCTGTTTTCTCTTTGTCATTCTGGGGGTATTGAGTGCAGATTGATGAGGGAAAAAATGAATTTAAACGATTTCAGCATCAGGCTGCAACATAACAAAATGTGAAAAAAGTGAAGGGGTCTGAATACTTTCTGAATGCACTGTATATATTGCATCGAGGTTATATCGCTCAGATTCCAATTGCACTTACCCATAGGTTGACACCAGAGACCTGAAACCGAAGGACTGAAGCATTAGGCCAATACTTGCAGTGGCCTTCACAGGCCCGTGACACATATCGGCTCCAAACGTTTGATATTTGATGATCCTTTTAACAGTCACTTTGGTCTTTTCACACTGCAGGGAAAATTTATGGGGAAGGCATGGCGATTGTGAATATGACAGCTCTGAAAATGTCTTTGTTTTCACATATCACCAACATGGCGGCCATATGATTCTTATTTCAGGGGACAATTGTGGGTGGGGATAGGGCAGCTGTCCGACCAATGGGTGGAAATAAATCTTACGAACAGACAGATGAACAGGCATATTATTATATAGATGATAATGATGATAGTCATCCATTCATTCATTTTGTGTGCAGCCCTGTGGCTACTGGTTCGCATCATTTCCAGGACTGCGGCCATGCGCTGATGCAGTGCGCACTGCTGGTTCGGGCAGGAATTTGGCAATTGTGCCAGCAACTACTCGCCTACTCTTCATGAAGGACACCCCATGTAAAGTGAAAAAGTGAGTACACCCCATGTAAAGTTTTGACTTTTTCAACATATTTCAGCATACAGCTATTTGATCTTCATTTCAACAATATTGATAGATAAAGGAGATATAATATAACAAATATCATGAAACATTTACATTTTGTAGTCCATTGTATAATTTAAATAAACATAAATGCAAATTTCCCATGTGGAAATAGTAAGTACACCCTTGGCTCTAATAGGTGGTCTTGTCCCCTTTGGCAGAAACAACCTCAAGTAGGTGTTTCTTATAACTGTCTACCAGTCTCTGACATCGACTGGGAGAAATTTTTGCCCACTCCTCCATGCAGAATTCTTTCAGCTGTGCGATGTTTGAGGGGTTTCTTGCATGCACAGCTCGTTTCAAATCCCCGCACAACATCTCGATGGGATTTAGATCCGGGCTTTGACTTGGCCATTCCAGAAACCTCCATTTCTTTCTTTTCAACCATTCCTTGGTGAATTCACCTGTATGTTTCGGGTCATTGTCATGTTGCAAGGTCCACCTTTGGTTGAGCTTCAAATTTCCGGCAGATGGCCTCACATTAACCTCAAGCACTCTCTGGTACAATAAAGAATTCATCGTGGATTCCATGACGGTGAGCTGCCCAGGCCCTGATGCAGCAAGGCTGCCCCAAACCATAATATTTCCACCACCATGCTTTACAGTTGGTATCAGGTTCTTGTGGTCAAATGCTGTCTTTGGTTTTTGCCAAACATGTCTTCTGGTACTGTGGCCAAATAGCTCTACCTTTGACTCATTTGCCCAGAGCACATTGTTCCAGAAGTGCTGGTCTTTGCCTCGGTGTTCATTGGCAAACTTTAGTCTTGCCCTGATGTTCTTTCTGGACAGCAAAGGTTTCCACCTGGCACACCTCCCATGTAGATCAAATTTGTGCAGCCTCTCTATAATGGTAGTCTCGTGCAGTTTGACATCAACAGTGGCAAGAGCTACCTGTAGATCCCGTGATGACATTCTGCGGTTCTTATAGACCTCTTTCAGCATCTTGCGGTCTGCTCTCAGGCTGATCTTGCTGGGGTGGCCTGGCCTGAACAAGTTGGCAGTTGTTTGGAATCTTCTCCACTTGTTGG